>NC_079191.1:369908138-370254388 GCF_029499605.1 Hyla sarda
TGTAGTTCTGCAAGAGCTGGAGGCACACGAAACAAACACTAAAGCAGCTGTAGGGTGCCATATATATATATATATATATATATATATATATATATATATATATCAATTCCGGATTTCAACAAACATCCAGTGGGAAGAAAACACTTTCTGCAGTCTTAAAACCACAGATTTTAAAATCCCATTAAGATTTCTCAAAATCAACTAGTTCAATATAATTACACCCTGATGCAAATGACAAACACAGCTCAATGTTCCACAAATGTTACTTCGGGTGGATTTTTAGCATTTTTTTTCCAGCCGTTTTTTAAAGACCTATAGAGTAGCCCAGTGTTTTCCAAACATTGTGCCTCCAGCTGTTGCAAAACTACAACTCCCAGCATGCCCGGACAGCCTTCGGCTGTCCGGACATGCTGGATGTTGTAGTTTTATATAGCCAAAAACAAAGAGACCCACAATACTAATATTATTTCAAAAAGTATAACAATCTTTATTAGACAATAAAAAAACAATTTTAAAAATTAGTAAAAGTAGATGACCTTACGCAGGAGACAACAAGTGCCAGTGGACCTGGTATGGGTAATGTAGGCATTCAGTCAAGAGCATACATAATATAAGGCTGGCGTAGCTGCATACTTATGATATCGTAACAATAGATATAATATCTAACATACATTGATGTAACATAGGGAGCAGCAATGCAATATAACAAACATAAATAGGAACCCAAGGTAGGTAATACCTAAAAAAGACTACCTGTCATATACCCAAAGGCCAGGAGCACCAAGCACCAACATCCCAACGCACGTTTCGCGTATGGGCTTCGTCACACGCCCCCTGACGAAGCCCATACTCGAAACGTGCGTTGGGGTGTTGGTGCTTGGTGCTCCTGGCCTTTGGGTATATGACAGGTAGTCTTTTTTAGGTATTACCTACCTTGGGTTCCTATTTATGTTTGTTATATTGCATTGCTGCTCCCTATGTTACATCAATGTATGTTAGATATTATATCTATTGTTACGATATCATAAGTATGCAGCTACGCCAGCCTTATATTATGTATGCTCTTGACTGAATGCCTACATTACCCATACCAGGTCCACTGGCACTTGTTGTCTCCTGCATAAGGTCATCCTCTGCCTTTTACTAATTTTTAAAATTGTTTTTTATTGTCTAATAAAGATTGTTATACTTTTTGAAATAATATTAGTATTGTGGGTCTCTTTGTTTTTGGCTATATATTGGTACCCCCGGGACCTACATACGGCACGTATTGTTTTGCCGTTTCTGTTGTTTGGCTAAAATGTTGTAGTTTTGCAACAGCTGGAGGTTAATACACCACAATGCAAATGACAATCACAGCTCTGCTACATCTCTATGTCACTGAACACATGCACAAGCATTCCTACTCTCACATGCGAAATGTTCCGCACAATTCCATTGCCGCGTCTGGATGATGAGGAGCAGCATACGCTTGTCATTCTCTTATTAGGTTTCTGAAAGAACTGGTTATATGAAGTCAATTTTATTTCCTTTCCAAATCGGATCTTACGTTGTGTGAATAATAAACAACCCCGATTTAATCCAATCTCTATCACCAGGGCAAATGATGTTTTCACAAGCCTGCCTTATCCCTTTCAGCATCTCAAAACCACCATCCCCTCCGGCAGGGATCTGCTTTAGTTGTGCCTCTAAACTTGGTGTAAAAATGTAGGTTTTATTTTTCTTTTATAAGGTTCAGTTTAGTTGTACATGGATGTGATGTGGAATCTTCGTACATATATGCAAATCATTTTTATGTGTGTTATATGTAAATATTTAAACATTTATGTCACAGATGTTTTCTTCATTTTCTGCAATTTATTCGCCTGGGTGAAACTTCTGTAAAAACATTAGACCATGCTGACATGTAATGCCCTGACTTCCTTCTGGTCCCAAGTCTTAGACCTCATTCATGAGCTGACATCCATCCGATTCCCCAAACTCCCCAGCCCCCTCCTGTTATCCATGTTCCTGTCTCCTTTACCGAAATGGCAAGCACGCCTTGCAGGCTTCATGGTCCTAGCAGTGAGAACAGTCATACTGAGGAACTGGAAATCCGCCTCCCCTCCTACACTCTCATTCTGGTTTAAGGAACTCTCCCACCTCCACCGGATGGAAGAGCTGCTAGCTGACACTAGACATCAGGCAACGAAACATCACCTAATATGGGGCCCATGGACTGCCTTCCTATCTACTTACAGAACATTGTACACCTCACCTCCTACCCACCCAGTCCCGGGAGCATCCCGGGTGTGTTGAGTCCCCAACTCAAGATCGCAGCCACACGGGGGGGAACGAGCCTGCACACCGCGCTGAGGAATCCACTGGTGCTTTACCTGTACCACTCTGTACCACTGCCACTCTCGTACTCACTTGCTCTCTTCCTACCCTCTCATACCCTCTCCTACCTCCTTCCCTTTACTACCACCTTCCCTTCCATTACCCTGTTGCCCCAGCACCTCTCTTTCTTTCCTCTCTCTTGACCTCTCTGAACAGTTACTATAAATTTGTTTGGATAGATAGTTGTTCTAGCTCACCGCACACACCCTTGGGTACACGCCTCTCCTGACTGACATATGGCCAACACAGCTAAGTTTTTACGTGCCTTCTTGCAGTCCTTCTACCAATGCGATGGTTTTATAGCTCAGAGGTACCTACCCTATTGTCTTCTGTAACCATTTCAATTGATTGTTGCCTGTTACTGCACACCTGTTTGTTTATCTCTCTTAAGGGAAATGAAAATTTCTACTTTAAAAAAAAAAAAAAAACATTAGACCATTATGGTTAATCCATTCGGTCGATGTCGGACACGTGAAAAAATGCCAAAGTCCAAAACTGTGCATTTTTGGTCACTTTGTGTACCATAAAAGAATGTATAAAAAGCAATCTAAAATACCCATCAAAACAAAAATGGTACCACACCACAAAAAAGAGCCCTCATATAGCCCCTTATGCGGAAAAATAAAAAAGTTATAGGGGTCAGAAGAGGAAAATTTTAAACATACTAATTTTGGTGCATGTAGTTCGGAATTTTATGAAGTAGTAAAATGAAATAAAACCTACATAAATTGGGTATCCTTGTAATTGTATGGACCTAAAGAATACAGTTAAGGTGTCATTTTTACCGAAAAGTGCACTGCGTAGAAACGGAAGCCCCTAAGTTACAAAATGGCATTTTTCTTTTTATTTCACCCCAAGTTTTCCCTTTCCGTCTCCACGACAGCACCCTGAGATTAACTTCTCCTCCTGATTGGGACAGGAAAAAACACTGAGGTTAAATTCCCCACCCCTTCCTGTCCACACCAGTGTATTTTCCTGTCCCTGTCAGGGAAGGAGTACTGAGAGGTGCGGGGGACTAGGTCTCCTGAGCAAAAGAAGGGCCTTACCAAGGCCTGGTAGACTCAGTCCAGTCCAATCCGCTTCTACAGCGTCTGCTCCGGGAGTACGGAGGATGCCGGATCACTGCATGGGGTCCTCCTTCTGGCATGGTGTCCGCCAGCGATCCTGGCTTCCTCTGGCATGGCCTGGCTTCACAGCCATGCGTGAGCACTTATAAATGAAGTCACAAGAGACTGTAGTCATTTCTCCTTCCTGCCAGAACGCTGGCGTCTAACGTCATTTCCGGCTGCTTCTCGGCGGCAAATTTGATTCAGGGGACCGGCCTTTTCCTATTAAGAGCCCCTCTCATAGATGGAAGCTGCTCTGCTTGATTCCAGTGTTGGATCTTCCCAGGCTGCATCATTAGCTCACCAGCAAAGATTCCAGATCCTTCAGCGGTCCCTGGACCCGTGAGTACTGAGGGCCTATGTTTTTTTTTGCCCTGGCCTATCTTCATTTGCTTGGTGTTTTATCCTTCTCTTCCTTTTATTTCCGGGGAGACAAGGATTCTGCATGTTCTTCGGTTAAACCGAAACAGAGAGCTAAACCCAAAAAATGTATAATGTGTTACAAAGAATTCCCAGAGTCTGCATCAAAGCCTTTATGTAAAGCGTGTATTACATCTGTGATTAAGGATGATTCTCCCACCCTTATGCAAGAAATTAAAACTATGATCCATTCGGAGATACAATCAGCTTTAGCTTCATTTACTCCACCTTCTACCCCTGTGGCATCTTCTGCTCCGGTTAATGTCTCAGAAAAACTGTGTCTTTCTCTGGCTCTCAAGAAAGTGTATCTCCAGAATTGGAAGAAGGGAATGTGTAGAAAATCCTCATGAAGAGGAAGATTCTTCTCTGAAAAAGTTTCTATTTAATTCTGATGATATTGAATCATTAATTAAGTCTATTAGTACTCCCTTAAATCTGGAAGAGGTTCAGGAGGCCAGATCTATCCAGGATGAGCTCTTTGGAGGGCTAGGAGACAGAAAGTCTTGTACTTTTCCTGTTCATGCTAATTTACATAAAATCATTAAGGATGAATGGGCTAAACCAGATAAGAATGCTTTTATCCCTAAAGGTCTGATAAGGATCTACCCCTTCAATGACAGAGACTCTAGCACTTGGGATACCATACCTTTAGTTGACATCCCGGTTGCTAAAGTAGCTAAACGTACCTCTCTGCCTTTTGAGGATTCTACGCAACTAAAAGACCCTATGGATAGAAAGGCAGAGAGTTTGTTAACAAAAGACCTGGGAGGCTGCTGCATCTTTGTTAAGACCCAGCGTAGCCTCTACTTTTGTGGCCAGAACTCTAGGTGTCTGGTTAGATCAACTAGAATTTCATCTTCAGTCTGATATGCCCAAAGATCAGATCTTGGAATCCCTACCTCTTCTTAAAACGACTTCTAATTTTTTGTCTGATGTCTTGGCTGAATCTGTAAAACTTGCCTCTTGTACTGCTGTTTTGTCTAATACCACTAGGTGTGTACTATGGCAAGATCTTGGTCGGGAGACATAACTTCTAAAAGTAAACTCTGTTCCATTCCATGGTCAGTTTTTATTTGGTCCAGATCTGGATTCAATATTAGAGAAGAAAGCAGACAAGGAAAATGGTTTACCTTAGATAAGGTCCTTTTCGGCATTTTTTGTCAGCCAGATCAGTCTTCCAGAGGAGGTAGAGGAAAATCAGGCTGTTGGTCATACAGGAAAGGGGTAGGGGAAGAAATCTCCTTACTAACTGTGGTCAGTTCTCTTCCAGCCCTAAACAGTGACGCAAAGCCAGTAGGGACAAGGCTTTCTCATTTTGCCTCAGTTTGGTAGTCCCTGATTCCCAATCTCTGGATAGTAGAGGTAATATCCCAGGGCCTCTGGATCGAATTGTCATCACCTCCCCCTCCAAGGTATGTTGTTACTCAGCAGAGTCCAAAAAACTGAAATTGGTTCTCAAGGGTCTTCAGGACCTTCTCAGCCTGGAAACTATCCAGGAGGTTTCTCTCCTTCAGAGAGGCCTAGGTCATTATTCTTCTCTGTTTCTAGTTTCCAAACCAAACAGGAAATTTTGTACAATTATAAACCTGAAACCCTTGGACATATTTGTGGTTTACAGGAAATTCAAGATGGAAACTGTAAAATCTGCAGTTCAGTTAATAAAGGAGGGGGCGGTGATGGCGACAATTAATCTACTGGATGCATATTATCACATTCCTATCCATTTAAATTCCAAAAAATATTTGAGGTTTTCTATCCAGTGGGGGTCCAGTGTTCGCCACTTTCAGTTTGTTTGTCTTCCATTTGGCCTGTCATCTGCCACTCGAATTTTCACCAAGGTATTGGCAGAGGTGGTAGCCCTTCTCAGGAAGGAATCTGTTCTAATCATCCCTTATATAGATGACATTCTGATAGTGGCAGACTCAGTTCCTCAATTGGAACTCCATATACAGAGAACTATTCTTGTTCTCCAGAGGTTGGACTGGATTCTAAATCTGGAGAAGTCAGATCTTATTTCCAGTCAAAGAAAGATCTTCCTGGGTACCCTTTTGGATTCGAGAATTCAGACCTCCTTTCTTCCAGATTCCAAGAGGGAAATGCTTCGTGCCCTAATCTTCCAGTTCCTAGCCCTTCGCTCTTGTTCAATCAGGACAGCAATGTCCACTCTGGGCCATATGACATCATGCATCCAATCAGTAGCCTGGGCCCAATTTGTCTGTAAAAATCTAGAAAAAGGAGTAAGTTGGTTTCAGACAAACCCATTACTAATAACGACAGATGCCAGTGTGTGGGGATGGGGGAGCTCACTCAGAGAGTCAAGCAGTCCAAGGAAAGTGGGATCCCCAGACAGCAAAGAAATCTTCAAATTTCGAGAACTAATTACCATATGAATGACACTTGAGGAGCTGGAGCAAAATTGCTAATTTATTCTGACAATACGACAGCAGTAGCCTTTATAAGACATCAGGGAGGTCCAAGACACACTGCCTATAGAAATCCCACACTAAATCAATGTATCATCAAATATTTTCTTGGGCAGAAAACAAAGTTCTTTCTATCACAGCAGTTCACCTCAAGGGTGTCTGGAACCTTTGGCTCGGGATTGGACATTCAAAATAGGTTATGCATTTCCTCCCCTGCCTCTGATATTTTGGGACTTTCAAAAGCTAGTAAACTGCCATTGCATTCTAATTCTGATATCTCCGTACTGGCCAAAGAGGGGTGGTTTTCTCTATTGAGAACTCTGAGTATAGAGGAGCCTAACAGGTTTCCTCCTCAAAAGGATCTTCTATTCCAGGGACAGTCCTTTCATCGTCAGATTCAAAGCCTCAGCTTGACAGCATGGAAATTGAAAAGTCCATTCTGCTGGAGGAAGGTTTCTCTGAAAAGGTAGTAAATACGCTTCTATCTAGCCGTAAAGATACTACCTCTAGAATCTATGCTAAGACATGGAAGAAATGTATCTCTTGGTGTGGGGATTCTTTTTCTATTGACACTCCTGTGCTTCCTAAAATTCTAGACTTCCTTCAGCAGGGATTTGATTTATGTTTTTCCCTAGTACCCTTAAAGTTCAGGTGTTTGCTCTCAGTGCTCTCTATCATGTACAACTAACTGATAACATGTGGATTTCTAGGTTTATTTAGGCCTCTAGTAGACTCAGACCTAAGCCTTTAAATCTCTAGGCTTTTCCTCTGGATCCCTTTGAACCCAGATAAATTCCTGACTCTCAAAACTATATTTATAGTTGCCATCACTACAGCTAGAAGAGTAGGTGAAATTCAGGCCCTTTCTAACCAGGAGCCTTATATCAGAATTTTTGATGACAAAATAATTTTTAAGCTTGATGCAATTTTTTTACCTAAGGTTGTATCGACTTTTCATAGATCACAGGATATCGTAATTCAATCCTTCTGTTCTAATCCAAAAAATGACCTAGAAAGATCATATAGTCTTCTGGATGTTAGAACAGCTGTTCTCCAATATATTGAATGAACTAGTCAGTGGAGAAAAGATTATCTGTTTGTTCAGTTTGCTGCTCCTAATGGAGGTAAAAAAGCCTCTAGAAGTTCCATAGCCAGATGGATTAAAACTGCTATTTCAGAAGCTTATGTGGCCAGAGGTAAATCTCCACCTTTCCAGATGAAAGCCCATTCTACTAGAGCAATATCCTCTTCACGGGCAGAGAGAGCTGGAGCTTCTGTAGAGCAAATTTGTAAGGCTGCAACTTGGAAAAGCCTTCATACTTTTCCCAAACATTATAGAGTTGATCTTTTGTCTAATGAGGATATGGCCTTTGGACGTAAAGTCCTCAGCGCTATAGTCCCTCCCTAAAAAAAAGAAAAAATCTTTGGTATTTCTCAGGGTGAGGGGGAATGGTGAATTTCACTCACCGATGATTCATTTTCTGGAAGTCTCCACGACAGAGCACCCATATATCTCACCCTTTGGTTTTTAGTTGTGGTGTTCTTATGCACTTTTTTCCTTTCCTTCAGTGTTCTTTGTAAATACACTGGTATGGACAGGAAGGGTTGGGAAATTAAACCTTTCAGTGTTTTTTCCTGTCCCAATAAAGAGGAGGAGTTAAACTCAGGGGTGCTGTTGTGGAAACTTCCAGAAAAAAAATTATTGAGTATAATTCACCATTTTTTTTGTTTTGCCGCAGATTTTATTATCAAATTGGTAAAATCATTACAAAGTACAATAATTGTTGATGCAAAAAACAAGCCTTCATATGGGTCTGTAGGTGCAAAATTGAAAGCATTATGATTTTTAGAAGGGGAGGAGGAAAAAACGAAAGTGCAAAAACAAAAGATTTTCTGGTCCTTAAGGCCAAAATGGGCTTGATGCAATTATAACATTGAAATTACAACACCATGAAGGACAAACCATAAGACTATGCAAATTAAGTTAGTAGGAGGTGTCGCTAGGATCTGCAGATGATCACATTTTAAGCATCTGCAGCATATGGAAGGAGCTTCAGTCGTATGAAAGTCAGATCGATAGGAATTTTTTTCAGCCACATGAAACCTCATATATGGGGTTCAGTAAGAACAGTATGACTGTATGATGTCTCCTGCTTATCACTTGTCATAAACTGAGAAGGAAAGAATACTTTAACTGAGAGACCTTGGTTTATCATGTGTAGGTCGAGATGTCAGCACTCTTTAATGTTATGTGTCCTAGTGGTTGAGAGACCAATGACTAACTTGAATGACAACATTCTGTACTGCAAGTAAAATTGGACTTCACAATCCAAGTCTATGGTGTTGAATAGAGCATACACAAACCAAAAAGCACCTGATTGAAATTGGGCTATGAGACAGATATACAGCAACAGGTGTTCCATTGACCTCAGGCCACAAGGCTATCATGGTGCAAAGAAAGATGGCAGTGAAGGCTGGAATGGAGGTCTATCCTCTTCAGCGTCCCACTTCTGTCTTGAAGATTGGGTTGGCATTTAGGAGAAAAAAAAATCACACCTGTCCTACTCCCGGAATTATACTGTAGTATGGCATGGCATATTGTACAGCAGCCCGACTCCTCCCAGGTACACCAACAGCTTGACGTTACATTGATTTGGTAGTGGAATCAGTGGTATTGCCATTTCTCCAAAGTCAGAGGACCCATTTTTCCACATGACATGGCCAGGCGGCATGTTGCTCCTGCTACTGTGAGTATCCTGTGTGACCTAAAAGTGCTACTGTGGCTTGCAGCATCTATGGAGGACTGGTCTACCATTGAACATATATCATTGGTCGGCAGCAGTTGCCAGGACCATTGTTTGTTTTCTCGGGCATTCCCAGTATTTTCAAAGGAATTGAAGAATACAAAATTTCAAAGGCATCAGTACTTTTCCTGTCCTACTGTTTCATTGTTTAACTTTCATATGCTTAAAGTGCCATAGAAAAGATCATAGACTGGACGGATCTGACCCTTTCATTTCCTAACAATTAAATATCCTCTCTAGACCTTTCCTCCTTACTCTGCAATGTGCCACACTATGTCATATTGCTTGGTATAATGTTATATTGGGATTTCAAAAACCACAGAAAATATTTTATTACTTCTGATTTATGAGACTATTTATAAGAAAGCGACTAAGGGTCTATTCACACTGCAGAATTTCCGCTTGCGGAATTCTTCCTCAAATTATAGCCAATAGACTTTCTATGGGATTTCGCACTCCCATTCACACTTCTGAATTTCCGCTTGCGGAATTCCACAGTCGGAAATTCTGAATTGTAAATATGAGTGCGAAACCCATGCAAGTCTATGGGCTTTAAAGGGGTACTGCGGTGGAATTTTTTTTTTTTTAAATCAACTGGTGCCAGAATGTTAAACAGATTTGTTAATTAAATCTTAATCCTTCCAGTATTTATCAGTTGCTGTGTGCTACAGAGGAAGTTCTTTTCTTTTTGAATTTCTTTTCTGTCTGACCACAGTGCTCTCTGTTGACACCTCTGTCCATGTCAGGAACTTTCCAGAGCAGGATAGGTTTGCTATGGGGATTTACTCCTGCTCTGGACAGTTCCTGATATAGACAGAGGTGTCAGCAGAGAGCACTTTGGTCAGACAGAAAAGAAATTCAAAAAGAAAAGAACTTCCTCTGTAGCACATAGCAGCTGATAAGTACTGGAAGGATTAAGATTTAATTAACAAATCTGTTTAACATTCTGGCACCAGTTGATTAAAAAAAAAAATAGTTTTCCACCGCAGTACCCCTTTAAAGCCCATAGACTTGGGTTTCACACTCCTATTAACAATTCAGAATTTCCGACTGTGAAATTCCGATAAGAAGAGAAATTGAAGAAGAAAATAACTTCCTCTGTAGTATTCATCAGTTGATATATAATAAAAGGATTAAGATTTTTTAATAGAAGTAATTTACGAATCTGTTTAACTTTCTGGCACTGGCCAATTTAACCACTTAGGGACCCAGGGTGTACAGGTACGCCCTCGCTCCCTGGTACTTAACAATGAAGGACGTATATTTACGTCCTCCGCTGGCTCCCGCGATATGCCGCGGGTTCACGTGGTGACCCCGCATCATATTGGGTCGTCCCGGTGGCCATCAATGGCCGGGACCCGCGGCTAATACAGAACATCACCGATCGCGGTGATGCCCTGTATTAACCCTTCAGACGCGGCGATCAAAGCTGACCGCCGGGTCTGAAGCGAAAGTGAAAGTATCCCAGCTGCTCAGTTGGGCTGTTTGGGACCGCCGGGTGAAATTGCGGCATCCTGAACAGCTTACAGGACACCTTGGTGTCTGATCGGCGAACGACTGCTCCGTGCATGAGATCCAGGCTGGAGCAGTCAAGCGCCGATAACACTGATCACAGACGTGTTAATACACGCCAGTGATCTGTGTAAAAGATCAGTGTGTGCAGTGTTATAGGTCCCTATGGGAGCTATAACATTGCAAAAAAAAAGTGTTAATAAAGATCATTTAACCCCTTCCCTAATAAAAGTTTTAATCACCCCCCTTTTCCCATTAAAAAAATAAAAATAAACAAATGTGGTATCGCCGCGTGCGGAAATGTCCGAACTATGAAAATATATCATTAATTAAACCGCACGGTCAATGGCGTACACGTAAAAAAATCCAAAGTCCAAATAAAGCATATTTTTGATCACTTTTTATACCATTAAAAAATGAATAAAAAGTTATCAAAAAGTCAGATCAAAACAAAAATGGTACCGATAAAAACTTCAGATCACGGCGCAAAAAATGAGCCCTCATACCGCCCTGTACGTGGAAAAATAAAAAAGTTATAGGGGTATAAATTTTCCTGCATGTAGTTATTATTTTTTCCAGAAGTACGACAAAATTAAACCTGTATGAGTAGGGTATCATTTAAACCGTATGGACCTACAGAATTATGATAAGGTGTAATTTTTACCGAAATATGCACTGCGTAGAAACGGAAGCCCCCAAAAGTTACAAAATGGCGTTTTTTCTTCGATTTTGTCGCACAATGATTTTTTTTCCCGTTTTGCTGTGGATTTTTGGGTAAAATGACTGATGTCACTGCAAAGTAGTGTCCATTAGTTCAGGGTGAGTTTTGTCTGCAGAGACAGGTAGAAGTTAGAAAACAAAGGAAAAAAAAAAAAACAGTGACCCCCCCCAACCCCCTTGTTACATGCCATGAGGGGTGTAGTATCCAAAATAGTATGCCATTTGGGTTTTTATTTTTTTTGCTGTTCTGGCACCATAGGGGCTTCCTAAATGCGACATTCGCCTCCCCCCCCTCCCCCATCCATTTCAGCAAAATTTGCAAAAGTGACTCCTTCTCTTCTGAGCATTGTAGTGCGCCCGCAGTGCACTTGACGTCCACACATGGGGTATTTGCATACTCAGAAAAGATGGGGTTACAAATTGTGGGGGGCATTTTCTCCTATTACCCCTTGTAAACATGTAAAATGTTGGGGAAAAACCAGCATTTTTGTAAAAAACAAGAAAAAAAATTAAAAATTTATTTACACATCCAAAGTCGTCAAAAACCTGCGGGGTGTTAAGGCTCACTGTATCCCTTGTTGCGTTCCTTGAGGGGTTTAGTTTCCAAAATAGTATGCCATGTGTTTTTTTTTTGCTGTTCTGGCACCATAGGGGCTTCCTAAATGTGACATGCACCCCAAAACCCATTTCAGTAAAAATCACTCTCCAAAATCCCACTGTCGCTCCTTCCCTTCTGAGCCTTGTAGTGCACCCACAGAGCACTTGACATACACATATGAGGTATTTCCTTGCTTGAAAGAAATTGGGTTACAAATTTTAGGAAGAATTCTCTCTTTTTACCACTTGTAAAAATTCAAAAACTGGGTCTACAAGAACATGCGAGTGTAAAAAATGAAGATTTTGAAATTTCTCCTTTACTTTTCTGCTATTCCTGTGAAACACCTAAGGGGTTAACAAACTTTTTGAATGTCATTTTGAATACTTTGAGGGATGCAGTTTTTATAATGGGGTCATTTATGGGGTATTTCTAATATGAAGGCCCTTCAAATCCACTTCAAAACTAAACTGGTCCCTGAAAAATTTCGATTTTGAAAATTTTGTGAAAAATTGGAAAATTGCTGCTGAACTTTGAAGCCCTCTGATGTCTTCCAAAAGTAAAATGATGCAAACATAAAGTAGACATATTTTATATGTGAATAAATATATAATTTATTTAGAATATCCATTTTCCTTATAAGCAGTAAGCTTCAAAGAAAAAAAAAAAGCAAAATTTTCAATTTTTTCATCAAATGTTGGTATTTTTCACCAAGAAATAATGCAAGTATCGATGAAATTTAAAGTAGAATATGTCATGAAAATACATTCTCGGAATCAGAATGAAAAGTAAAAGCCTCCCAGAGTTATTAATGCTTAATATGACAGTGATCATATGTGCAAAAAATGCCCGGTTTCTTAAGGTGAAAATGGGCTGGGTCCTTAACCCTTTCCCGACCCATGACATACATGTACGTCATGGGTCGGCTCCCATTCTATAACACGGGGCCACGCGGGACGTGCCCAGACGGGACCCATGGCTAATTTTGCACGGCACTGATCGCAGTGCTGCGCGCTATTAACCCTTTAGACGCGGCATTCAAAGTTGAACGCCACGTCTAAAGTGAAAGTAAACTAATGCCGGTTAGCTCAGGGAGCTGTTCAGGATCGCTGCGGTGAAATCGCGGCATCCTGAACAACTTACAGGACAGCAGGACAGCTCCTACCTTCCTCCTCGCTGTCCGATCGCCGAATGACTGCTCAGTGCCTAAGATCCAGGCAGAATCATTGATCAATGGTTTCCTATGATGGTTTCCTAAAAGTTTGAATCATCCCCTTTTCCCATTTAAAAAGAAAAAAACTGTGTAAATAAAAATAAGCATATGTAGTATCACCGCGTGCGGAAATGTCCGAATTATAAAATATATCGTTAATTAAACCACACGGTCAATGGTGTACGTGCAAAAAAATTCCAAAGTCCAAAAATAGCATATTTTTGGTCACTTTTTATATCATGAAAAAATTAAAAAAAGCGATCAAAAAGTCAGATCAATACAAAAATGGTACCGCTAAAAACTTCAGATCACGTTAATTTTAATCGTATGGATCTACAGAATAAAGATAAAGTGCCATTTTTACCAAAAAATGTACTGCGTAGAAACGGAAGCCCCCAAAATTTACAAAATGGTGTTTTTTTTGTTGCACAATGATTTTTTTCCGTTTCACAGTGGATTTTTGAGTAAAATGACTGATGTCATTACAAAGTAGAATTGGTGGCGCAAAAAATAAGCCATCATATGGATTTTTAGGTGCAAAATTTAAATAGTTATGGTTTTTTAAAGGTAAGGAGGAAAAAACGCAAGTGCAAAAACAGAAAAACCCCGGGTCATTAAGGGGTTAAAACATTTTTTTTTCACCAGAGTACCCCTTTAAATTGAGGAGGAATTCTGCAAACAGAAATTCTGCTGTTTAATAGACCCTTAGGTGACCTGCTTTTGAGTCCCTTAAGGACTGTGCCACATCCTGAGGATGTATAAAAAAGAGGAAAGTCATCATCCTCCATTCAGTAATAACTGTGTTCTGGTGGGAAATTTGAGAAGATTCACTGAAGGTACCATGTGGTGTGCTTAAACCTCAAGCAAAGTTTTTCTTAAAAAGATCAATTTAAAGTCTTTTTTACCTCATACCCACCAGTAAAGATCGGAGGCATTTGTGCGTACAGAATTGGCTTTGGTCTACTAGAAAGTCTTTTATTTTTTTTATGAGTTTGCATTCCCCATTAGCAATATCATGTGCACAGCTGCAGGCACGACACTGGAGTGGAGAACTGGCGTTCCCACAAAATCCAGATTATGTACACTGGTGTGACCAGGTTATTATGCCAATGTGAAAAGAAATGTATAGTTTATGTCTATTCCTTAAACCAATTGGTACCAATTGAATTTTAAACCAGTTCTCGCTGTTTATGTAAATGACTTTATTACTAAATCGTTTCGGAAAGGCGCTTTTTAGCTCTGCACAGGCAAGAGAGTGAAAAAATAGTTTCTATGGAGGCATTCATATTCTAAATAATGGCAGATTCTTCCTCATTATATAGATGAAATACAGAAAAAAATATACTTGAAGCTTGTTTAAATCTATGAACCCAAACTGTGAATCATAAATCATATTGTGAGACTATTGAAGACCTTTTCTCACTATGGTCTAGTATACATGAGGCTTTTCATCTGCAGGTGCCCGTGACTATAATAATGTTTACCACAACATTAAAGAGGACCTGTGGACAACCCCAAAAAATATACTGAATAAAATAATGTGGCACTTCACGTGCGGTGAAAAGAAGAAGTAGAAAGTATTTATTGTGCAATCCAACAAAATAAGGTAAAGTTTCTGTCAAATTAGATCTTCTGGAAGGTCTAATTTGACCGATAACATTACCTTATTTTGTTGGATTGCACAATAAATACTTTCTACTTTTCACCGCAAATGGAGTGCCACGTTATTTTATTCAGTAGAATATACGGATTGGGACCCTACCTGTGCACCCACACATTCAGAGAGTGCCGTAATCTTCTTATTACCAAAAATTTTACTGATATGAGATTGCTTAGGGTGCCCTGATTACACGCCCTTTTACAGTTTCTTGATACGTCCTTCCATTCCTGAGATATGTGGGTTTATAGTTTGTCTGACAATTCAGGGAATCAGTCAGATGGGCGTGAACTTAATTTTAATAATGGGAGAGACTATAAGATGATGGGAGGGATTATACAGTCAGGGGGTGTGAATGTTGTACATTGAGGGGTGTGTATGCATTATACATACCCCCTTTCTGTATGATCCCGCCAATCATTCAAAACATTAAGTTTATGCCCATCTGACTGATTCTGTGAATTGTCAGACAAACTATAAACCCTCATATCTTAGGAACAAAAGGGTATATCAAGAAACTATAAAAAGGTGTTTGATCAGGGCACCCTAAACTATTTTATGACAGTGAAATATTAAGTTTTTGGGTTGATCACAGGCCCTCTTTAAAGGAAATCTGTCATCAGTGTCACCTGCACTGACCTATGGGTACAGACAGTTACGCGCTATTATGGAAAGAATAAGAAGAGAGGCTGGCACCTCGTGTAATCCTGTAAAATGAAATAATGTAGCAATATGGGTGGTCTCTCACCTGGAGCGAAACATGTATTCAGGCATATAACCCCACCAAAGGGGTACTGTATGGATCCTGGGTTGTGCAGCCGGCAATGTGCAGGACGGTGTCCGCAGGAGGAGACCGTATAGGAATATAGCAGGAGGGTTCAGGAAAAAAAAAAACACTGCTGCTGGCGCTGCCGTATGGAATCCAGATTACAACAGGTTAAAAAGTATCACAATTTATTGAGACTGCAAATTGAAATGATAAAAGGTACCACTATAAGCAAGACACGTTTTGGGAGATATATCTCTCTTTTTCAATTTTACAAAAGAGAGGTGACACCTCTCTTTTATGCAACTGAAAGAGGGAACTTTAGCTGCCGAAACGCGTCTCTCTTATAGTGGTACCTCTTATTTTTTTTAATATGCAGTGTGAATAAATTGTGATACTTTTTAACCTATTCTAATCTGGATTCCATTTGGCAACGCCAACAGCAGTGTGTTTTTTCCTGAACCCTCCTGGTACAGACAGGTGACACTGATGACAACAATACTTACCTGGTCCCACTCCGTGCTTGCACTCTCCCACTATCGTCCTCTTGGAGCATGGGCGGAACTTCCTGACATTACCGCTGCTGCTCCTCTGCTGGGTTCTCTGCTGCCCATGCTCCAAGTTGGCCCCAGAACTGAAGATATGGAGGAAGATAGTGGGAGAACAGGAGCAGTGCAAGTGACACTGATGACAGATTTCCTTTAAAGGGGTTCTCCGGTGCTTAGATAGGGACCGGCGGCGTGTGACGTCACGCCTCCACCCGCGTGTGACATCACGCTCCGCCCCTCAATGCAAGTCTATGGGAGGGGGCGTGACAGCTATCACGCCCCCTCCCATAGGCTTGCATTTAGGGGAGGAGCGTGACGTCACACGGGGGCAGAGGCGTGACGTCACACGGGGGCGGAGCTGTGACGTCACACGCCGCCTGCCCTGTGGTCGTCGGTAAACAGACCCGGTGCGAACACGCTCCGGGGACTGATTACAAACGGGGTGCTGCGTGCAAGATCCCGGGGGTCCCCAGCAGTGGGACTCCCGCGATCAGGCATCTTATCCCCTATCCTTTGGATAGGGGATAAGATGTCTAAGCACTGGAGAACCCCTTTAAAGGGATCCAACAATAAAACAATTTGTGACTTTTAGAGCAACACTTGGGGTTATTCAGTAAGGAGGCTTCACCACTTTAATCCACTGAATATATGCACATAAACACCACATGGTTCCTTTTTAATTTGAATGTTTAAATTAAACTATATATTTTTATTACACACATAAAATTTGTAGAACATTAGAGTTATTAGTCCCTATGATCATGCGATACGGTCAGGTGAACAAGTAACAGGATACTTGACTGGGAGAACAAAGGAAAACCTTGAATTCCTCAGAATCGGAACATTCTATTTTAGTATCTATTAGATAAAAATGAACGCTCACATAATAACTGGGATAAAAATGCAAATTGCATAAAAAGGTTAAAACCCCTTCATTTCACATCAAGCCACAGCACTAGGAAGTTGTGAAAACAACAATATAGAACTCATGTATATTTTTCTCATGCATAATTCTTGAGAAGCAATTGTAGGTAATAAACATGGAACCGTTTCTATGGGAATCGGATATTGCTATAAACACAAGCCATTCCCATTTTCTATTTTCACTGACAGATACAATGTGCATGTTACGCCGAGCGCTCCGGGTTCCCGCTCCTCCCCGGAGCGCTCGCTTCACCTCCTCCGCTGCAGCGCCCCGGTCACGTCCTCTGACCCGGGGCGCTGCGATCCTGCTGCTAGCCGGGATGCGATTCGCGATGCGGGTAGCGTCCGCTCGCGATGCGCACCCCGGCTCTCCTACCTGACTCGCTCCCCGTCTGTTCTGTCCCGGCGCGCGCGGCCCCGCTCCCTAGGGCGCGCGCGCGCCGGGTCTCTGCGATTTAAAGGGCCACTGCGCCGCTGATTGGCGCAGTGGTTCCAATTAGAGTTATCACCTGTGCACTCCCTATATTACCTCACTTCCCTTGCACTCCCTTGCCGGATCTTGTTGCCTTAGTGCCAGTGAAAGCGTTCCTTGTGTGTCCCTTGCCAGTGTTTCCAGACCTTCTGCCGTTGCCCCTGACTACGATCCTTGCTGCCTGCCCCGACCTTCTGCTACGTCCGACCTTGCTTCTGCCTACTCCCTTGTACCGCGCCTATCTTCAGCAGCCAGAGAGGTGAGCCGTTGCTAGTGGATACGACCTGGTCACTACCGCCGCAGCAAGACCATCCCGCTTTGCGGCGGGCTCTGGTGAAAACCAGTAGTGGCTTAGAACCGGTCCACTAGCACGGTCCACGCCAATCCCTCTCTGGCACAGAGGGTCCACTACCTGCCAGCCGGCATCGTGACAGTAGATCCGGCCATGGATCCCGCTGAAGTTCCTCTGCCAGTTGTCGCTGACCTCACCACGGTGGTCGCCCAGCAGTCACAACAGATTGCGCAACAAGGCCAACAGCTGTCTCAACTGACCGTTATGCTACAACAGTTGCTACCACAGCTTCAGCAGTCATCTCCTCCGCCAGCTCCTGCACCTCCTCCGCAGCGAGTGGCCGCTCCTGGGATACGCTTATCCTTGCCGGATAAGTTTGATGGGGACTCTAAGTTTTGCCGTGGCTTCCTTTCCCAATGTTCCCTGCATCTGGAGATGATGTCGGACCTGTTTCCCACTGAAAGGTCTAAGGTGGCGTTCGTAGTCAGTCTTCTGTCCGGAAAAGCCCTGTCATGGGCCACACCGCTCTGGGACCGCAATGACCCCGTCACTGCCTCAGTACACTCCTTCTTCTCGGAAATCCGAAGTGTCTTTGAGGAACCTGCCCGAGCCTCTTCTGCTGAGACTGCCCTGTTGAACCTGGTCCAGGGTAATTCTTCCGTTGGCGAGTATGCCGTACAATTCCGTACACTTGCTTCAGAATTGTCCTGGAATAATGAGGCCCTCTGCGCGACCTTCAAAAAAGGCCTATCCAGCAACATTAAAGATGTTCTGGCCGCACGAGAAATTCCTGCTAATCTACATGAACTTATTCACCTAGCCACTCGCATTGACATGCGTTTTTCTGAAAGGCGTCAGGAACTCCGCCAAGATATGGACTCTGTTCGCACGAGGCGTTTCGTCTCCTCGGCTCCTCTCTCCTCTGGTCCCCTGCAATCTGTTCCTGTGCCTCCCGCCGTGGAGGCTATGCAGGTCGACCGGTCTCGCCTGACACCTCAAGAGAGGACACGACGCCGTATGGAGAACCTCTGCCTGTACTGTGCTAGTACCGAACACTTCCTGAGGGATTGTCCTATCCGTCCTCCCCGCCTGGAAAGACGTACGCTGACTCCGCACAAAGGTGAGACAGTCCTTGATGTCTACTCTGCTTCTCCACGTCTTACTGTGCCTGTGCGGATGTCTGCTTCTGCCTTCTCCTTCTCTACAGTGGCCTTCTTGGACTCTGGTTCTGCAGGAAATTTTATTTTGGCCTCTCTCGTCAACAGGTTCAACATCCCAGTGACCAGTCTCGCCAGACCCCTCTACATCAATTGTGTAAATAATGAAAGATTGGACTGTACCATACGTTTCCGCACGGAGCCCCTTCTTATGAGCATCGGATCTCATCATGAGAGGATTGAACTTTTGGTCCTCCCCAATTGCACCTCGGAGATTCTCCTTGGACTTCCCTGGCTTCAACTTCATTCCCCAACCCTGGATTGGTCCACTGGGGAGATCAAGAGTTGGGGGTCCTCTTGTTCCAAGAACTGTCTAAAATCGGTTCCCAGTAACCCTTGCCGTAACTCTGTGGTTCCTCCAGTAACCGGTCTCCCCAAGGCCTATATGGACTTCGCGGATGTTTTCTGCAAAAAACAAGCTGAGACTCTACCTCCTCACAGGCCTTATGATTGCCCTATCGACCTCCTCCCGGGTACTACTCCACCCCGGGGCAGAATTTATCCTCTCTCTGCCCCAGAGACTCTTGCCATGTCCGAATACGTCCAGGAGAATCTAAAAAGGGGCTTTATCCGTAAATCCTCCTCTCCTGCCGGAGCCGGATTTTTCTTTGTCTCCAAAAAAGATGGCTCCCTACGTCCTTGCATTGACTACCGCGGTCTTAATAAAATCACGGTTAAGAACCGCTACCCCTTACCCCTCATCTCTGAACTCTTTGATCGCCTCCAAGGTGCCCACATCTTCACTAAATTGGACTTAAGAGGCGCCTATAACCTCATCCGCATCAGAGAGGGGGACGAGTGGAAAACGGCATTTAACACCAGAGATGGACACTTTGAGTATCTGGTCATGCCCTTTGGACTGTGCAATGCCCCTGCCGTCTTCCAAGACTTTGTCAATGAAATTTTTCGTGATCTATTATACTCCTGTGTTGTGGTATATCTGGACGATATCCTAATTTTTTCTGCCAATCTAGAGGAACACCGCCGGCATGTCCGTATGGTTCTTCAGAGACTTCGTGACAACCAACTCTATGCCAAAATTGAGAAATGTCTGTTTGAATGCCAATCTCTTCCTTTTCTAGGATATTTGGTCTCTGGCCAGGGACTACAGATGGATCCAGACAAACTCTCTGCCGTCTTAAATTGGCCACGCCCCTCCGGACTCCGTGCTATCCAACGCTTTTTGGGGTTCGCCAATTATTACAGGCAATTTATTCCACATTTTTCTACCATTGTGGCTCCTATCGTGGCTTTAACCAAGAAAAATGCTGATCCCAAGTCCTGGCCTCCTCAAGCAGAAGACTCCTTTAAACAACTCAAGTCTGCCTTTTCTTCGGCTCCCGTGCTCTCCAGACCTGACCCTTCCAAACCCTTCCTATTGGAGGTTGATGCCTCCTCAGTAGGAGCTGGAGCTGTTCTTCTACAAAAAAATCCTTCCGGGCATGCTGTCACTTGTGGTTTTTTCTCTAGGACCTTCTCTCCAGCGGAGAGGAACTACTCCATCGGGGATCGAGAACTTCTAGCCATTAAATTAGCACTTGAGGAATGGAGGCATCTGCTGGAGGGATCAAGATTTCCTGTTATTATCTACACCGACCACAAGAACCTCTCCTACCTCCAGTCGGCCCAACGGCTGAATCCTCGCCAGGCCCGGTGGTCTCTGTTCTTTGCCCGATTTAATTTTGAGATCCACTTTCGTCCTGCCGATAAGAACATTAGAGCCGATGCTCTCTCTCGTTCCTCGGATGCCTCAGAAGTTGATCTCCCTCCGCAACACATCATTCCACCTGACTGCCTGATCTCCACTTCTCCTGCCTCCATCAGACAGACTCCTCCAGGAAAGACCTTTGTTTCTCCACGCCAACGCCTCGGAATCCTCAAATGGGGTCACTCCTCCCATCTCGCAGGTCATGCGGGCATCAAGAAATCTGTGCAACTCATCTCCCGCTTCTATTGGTGGCCAACTCTGGAGACGGATGTTGGGGACTTTGTGCGAGCCTGCACTATCTGTGCCCGGGATAAGACTCCTCGCCAGAAGCCCGCTGGTTTTCTTCATCCTCTGCCTGTCCCCGAACAGCCTTGGTCTCTGATTGGTATGGATTTTATTACTGATTTACCCCCTTCCCGTGGCAACACCGTTATTTGGGTGGTCGTTGATCGATTCTCCAAAATGGCACATTTCATTCCTCTTCCTGGTCTTCCTTCTGCGCCTCAGTTGGCTAAACAATTTTTTGTACACATTTTTCGTCTTCACGGGTTGCCTACGCAGATTGTCTCGGATAGAGGGGTCCAATTCGTGTCTAAATTCTGGAGAGCTCTCTGTAAACAACTCAAGATTAAATTAAATTTTTCCTCTGCATATCATCCCCAGTCCAATGGACAAGTAGAAAGAATTAACCAGATCCTGGGTGATTATTTGCGACATTTTGTTTCCTCCCGCCAGGATGACTGGGCAGATCTCCTTCCATGGGCCGAATTCTCGTATAACTTCAGGGTCTCTGAATCTTCCTCCAAATCCCCATTTTTCGTGGTGTACGGCCGTCACCCTCTTCCCCCCCTCCCTACCCCCTTGCCCTCTGGTCTGCCCGCTGTGGATGAAATTTCTCGTGACCTTTCCATTATATGGAGAGAGACCCAAAATTCTCTCTTACAGGCTTCTTCACGCATGAAGAGGTTCGCGGATAAGAAAAGAAGAGCTCCCCCCGTTTTTTCCCCTGGAGACAAGGTATGGCTCTCCGCTAAATATGTCCGCTTCCGTGTCCCTAGCTACAAGTTGGGACCACGCTATCTTGGTCCTTTCAAAATTCTGTGTCAAATTAATCCTGTCTCTTATAAACTTCTTCTTCCTCCTTCTCTTCGTATCCCTAATGCCTTTCACGTCTCTCTTCTCAAACCACTCATCCTCAACCGTTTTTCTCCCAAATCTGTTCCTCCCACTCCTGTTTCCGGCTCCTCGGACGTCTTCTCGGTCAAGGAGATTTTGGCTGCCAAAAAGGTCAGAGGAAAAAATTTTTTTTTAGTAGACTGGGAGGGTTGTGGTCCTGAAGAGAGATCCTGGGAACCTGAGGACAACATCCTTGACAAAAGTCTGCTCCTCAGGTTCTCAGGCTCCAAGAAGAGGGGGAGACCCAAGGGGGGGGGTACTGTTACGCCGAGCGCTCCGGGTTCCCGCTCCTCCCCGGAGCGCTCGCTTCACCTCCTCCGCTGCAGCGCCCCGGTCACGTCCTCTGACCCGGGGCGCTGCGATCCTGCTGCTAGCCGGGATGCGATTCGCGATGCGGGTAGCGCCCGCTCGCGATGCGCACCCCGGCTCTCCTACCTGACTCGCTCCCCGTCTGTTCTGTCCCGGCGCGCGCGGCCCCGCTCCCTAGGGCGCGCGCGCGCCGGGTCTCTGCGATTTAAAGGGCCACTGCGCCGCTGATTGGCGCAGTGGTTCCAATTAGAGTTATCACCTGTGCACTCCCTATATTACCTCACTTCCCTTGCACTCCCTTGCCGGATCTTGTTGCCTTAGTGCCAGTGAAAGCGTTCCTTGTGTGTCCCTTGCCAGTGTTTCCAGACCTTCTGCCGTTGCCCCTGACTACGATCCTTGCTGCCTGCCCCGACCTTCTGCTACGTCCGACCTTGCTTCTGCCTACTCCCTTGTACCGCGCCTATCTTCAGCAGCCAGAGAGGTGAGCCGTTGCTAGTGGATACGACCTGGTCACTACCGCCGCAGCAAGACCATCCCGCTTTGCGGCGGGCTCTGGTGAAAACCAGTAGTGGCTTAGAACCGGTCCACTAGCACGGTCCACGCCAATCCCTCTCTGGCACAGAGGGTCCACTACCTGCCAGCCGGCATCGTGACAGTGCAGCTCTCAGTTACAATTTGTGAACAGAAAAAGCTGAATAAAATCAGAAGACATTATGGACATTTTGGCCCAGATTTACCAGTCTGTCTGCAACAACGGACAGAGCAACCTTGGATCGACTGACTCTAAATCTGTCAGATTCATTAAAGGGGTAGTCTGGTGAAAAACTATTTTTTTTTTTTTCATATCAACTGGCACCAGAAAGTTAAACAGATTTGTAAATTACAAAAGAACTCCGTCCGGCACAAAAGTATGGGGTAAAAGGCTTGTCTTTATTTATTCCACAGCAGGTTACATTCAGATCAAGATGTCTGACGCGTTTCGCCCTTTACAGGGCTTAATCGTAGACTAATACATCTTGTAACAAACTTGATTAAAATACTGAGCGATCCCGTCACATGACCTATCGCATCATCACATTAAAATTACACAGAAGAACTGGATACCTGGATAATTCATGGATCGGGCTCTATTTGCATATCCTGAGGTAATTGACTACGCGCGAGTTCACACATTCCTATCTAGCGGTTTTTTTATGTAAATCTTTTTTCTAGAATTATGCTGATTTTACCGCAAACCTCATCAATTTGTCATGACACTATCCACATACTTATATGTAACGATAGGACCATGTATATCCCTATACCGCTTGAGGACCAAAAGAAACAAAAAAAACAAAAAACTACTACTACTGACCCGAGATCTAATTTAAATTTAACGGCTACAAGGTATTATGAGAGGGCACCGAGGCTATTATTATTTTAGATATTATAGACTATATTAATTTTTATAGTAAAATATGCATATACCCGTTATACATAACGGTTTGGACATATGCATATAATGCATTGCACATGTGAGTTTATATTATTACGCATATGTAGATGTTTATTAATTATAGGATGCTTAATTTCTGTTACATTATTTACTTTGGTTACATTTGTTTATTGTTATATGTTTATTATTATAATTTTATATTATTTTTGTTTTTATTGTTATTATTTATTATTTGTTATTATTATTAACTTTTTTACCGATTTTTTATTATTATTTTTATAAATTGTTGCATTATTATTTTATTTGTGTTACTTTATGATTTACACTATTGTTAATATTATTTTAATTTATTTTATTTTATTTTCAACGGTAAAAGCTAAGCAAATGTCAACCAATATTTTACACGTGGAACGCAATAAATTAAGGCGT
Source organism: Hyla sarda (assembly GCF_029499605.1). Taxonomy (NCBI): domain Eukaryota; kingdom Metazoa; phylum Chordata; class Amphibia; order Anura; family Hylidae; genus Hyla; species Hyla sarda. The sequence continues at coordinate 369,932,244 of NC_079191.1, forward strand.
TATTTTTCAGGGACAAGTGATTATCAAATCTAGTCTCTTATTTAAACCTTGTGGATGCCTAGTTGCTAGTAGGAACATCCAAAATGTTTCACGATTGTATAACCGCCTCCTTAAATCGCCTCCTCTCACTCCTAATTGAATTGTTGCCACTCCTGTAACCCTGAGGGAGCCATCGTCCCCTGCATGTACTTCTCTGAAGTGTTTGGAGAGCATGGACACACCAGATACATTGGCCCTCATTTACTATTCTAAACCCGACCTCTTTTGTCGGGTTTTTTTGGCGCAGATTTGTCTGCGACATGTCGCAGACATCGTGCGCCAGTCTGCGACACGATGCGACATTTTTTCCCGACGGATCCGATGTGGATTCTCCCAAACCCGAAAAAGGGGCGTAACCCAACATTTCTGCGCTTTCCCACGTATTTATTAAGGTTTCCAACTCGAATTTGTTGAATTGTTGTGGATTTTTTCCCGACAGCTCAGAGGAGTTGGAAACCAAAACCAACAAAACCCACGTGCGACAAACAGGATGCGACATAATAATAAATATCAGGGGAAAAAAGCAGTCGGGTAAGAAAGCAACATAGACTTACAACCCGATTTTCTTAGTAAATGAGGGCCATTATTTTTAATGTCGGCTACATGTTTACAGAATCATGTTTTCAGTGTATTCCCTGTGCAACCTGTGTATTGTAACTTACAGGCAGTACATGTGGCCACATATACAATGGATTTTGAATTGCAATTGATATAATCTTTAATCTTATATTCTTTGCCCGTAGAACATGAAATGATTATATTTGTTTGTTCTATGAAATTACAGGTAATGCACCTATTGTGTCCACACTTCAAACACCCTGTTGTTTCCAGCTAAGTCCCCCTATTTTTTCTGGGATTGGACTGGCTTGAAAACAATCTGGGTGACAAAGTGGATCCCAAAGTGGGACCTCTGCGTGAAACTGACATAATACCATCTTGCACTATATTTTTTAGTATGGGGTCTGTTTCAAGGACCGGGACATATTTATTAATTATGTTTTTTATTTGATTAAATTGTAGACTATAGGGTATAACAAAATAAGGTTTTCTTATACCATCATCTCTGTTTTTTTAATTTCTATCTTCTGCTTTCTCTATTTGAGTATGTTGTTAACACCTTCCTGTCTAAATTGTCAATTCTTTCTATTGAGTCTAGGAGCACTTTTTCTCCATACCCCCTCTCTTTGAACCTGTCCACTGTTTCCTTTTACCCCATACTTTGGTGCGGGACGGAGTTCTTTTCTAGTACAAGGAGTTGCCGGAGGCGGTGCCTGCAGTCTGCTGCACAGGTGTGAGAGGTTCCGACGCTGGTGAGAGCAGTATCCAAATCCAAGATTTGTAAATTACTTCTATTAAAAATGTTTAATCCTACCAGTACTTCAGCTGCTGAAATTGAGATGTTCTTTTCTGTCTTACAACAGTGTCCAGAGCAGGAGAGATTTGCTATGATGATTTGCTCCTAATCTGGACAGTTCCTGAGAGCACTGTTGTCAGACAGAAAAGAACAACTCAACTTCAGCAGCTGATAAGTGCTGGTAGGATTAAGATTTTTTAATAGAAGTAATTTACAAATATGTTTTACTTTTTAGAGCCAGTTGATATGAAGAAAAAAAAATGTTTTTCACCGAAATACCCCTCAGACTGATTGGTGAATCTGGTGAATCTAAAGACTACAAAACTAAGTTTACATGCACCAGAGTGTAAACAAAAATTTGGGGAAATTTACGGCTGTCATGCCCCCTCCCATAGGCTTGCATTGAGGGGGTGGGACGTGACATCATGAGGGGGCGGGGCTATGACATCACGAGCTCCGATGCCGACTTCAATATTCGGAACAGTTTGTTCCAAACACTGAGCAGCGGAGTACCCCTTTAAGTGAGGATTTTCTTGGAGAAACAACCCCCTTTAGGGATAGGAGAAATTATATTTTATATACTCGTTCATGGCAACGTAATGTCCTAGACTCGGGATGATGTGTCTGTTGTGCAGCCCCACTTTACCTTCTGACACCCTGCGTGTTGTGGTAGACAGTTATCTCCCTTTAAAGGGGTACTCGGCCCCTAGACATCTTATCCCCTATCCAAAGGATAGGGGATAAGATGTCAGATCGCGGGGGTCCCGCTGCTGGGGACCACCCGGGATCTCGGCTGCAGCACTCACCTGTTGTGGCTTCCGGAAACGCTGGAGGCTTCGGCTCCCGACCACGATGACGTGAGATCGTGATGTCACGACTCTGCCCCCTTGTGATGTCCCGCCCCACGCCTCAATGCAAGTCTATGGGAGAGGGCGTGACACACCCCCTCCCATAGACTTGCGTCGAGGGGGCAGGGCGTGATGTCACACGGGGGTGGAGTCGTGACGTCACGATCTCCCAGTACCGTGGTCGTGAGGCGTTAGGATGAGAGCCTTCAGCGCTGCCGGAAGCTGCAACAGGTGGGTGCTGCAGCCGAGATCCCGGGGGTCCCCAGCGGCGGGACCCCCACGATCTGACATCATATGCCCTATCCTTTGGATAGGGGATAAGATGTCTAGGGGCGGAGTACCCCTTTAAGCAGAGACTTGTCAAGGAAAGAAGGATGGGAGAGAAATCTGTTTGACACGTCTTCCCAGGCCCAGCATATTACAGTAACCCAGAGTACACCTCTGCCTCTGCTGCACTGGCCTTCAGCACTCATGCTGCCCTATAGCATGGACGTGGCGACAGGTTCCCTTAAATTTTGCTCTAGTCATTGAGGGACAATTCTTCTTCATCATTTAGGAGTTCACATACATGGCCGCTATATAATAGTATCCTTAAACTAAACATGGGGGCATTCCTTTACTGAACACTGTAAACATTATCTCCTGAAATAGTAGTCCGGTCCCAGGCCATATAACGTCATGGGCTTGTGTTCACAAAAGAATATTCCGCTCTGTTATTCTTGGTCTTGTTAGTAATATTTTACATGTGCATATGTGGAGGAATATTCCATCCTATAAATGGGGAAGGGAATGTACAATTAGCAGATACCATGTCAAAAACCCTTGTGATAAATCCCAGACCACACATGGCTTACATTTTCTACCTCAACATTTTCCGTACAGGAACTCAGAATATGTTCACCTTATTATTTATTATCACATTAATGGATGGGAATTTCCAACAATGGTGACTTTAAAGGCCTATGTGTACATCTACCATGAATAAGAGTTATTATGTTGTACTCTGCCTAAGTCCAGGCGAGCAGAGGAAAGTATGTGCCAGAATCCAAATGATAAAGTGCTGCATTGGCACATTCCTCTTCCCTATTAAAACATGCAGCAATACAATGCCCTTTCCTGTGCCCAGTAAAGCTGTAAAGACAAGACTATGGAGGCAATGACAGCTCCATTGTCTATAGCTCAAAATGGAACACGTTTCTAAAGGACATCCAGAAAGTTCACATGTCGGGCAACTTTGGGGGTAATATTTTAGTTAATAAGTTATGTCACAGTCATTGTGCCAAAGAAGAATTTTCTGGAAATGTAGAGTGCCTCCCAACTTTGAACATACCGTATATACTCGAGTATAAACCGACCCGAATATAAGCCGAGGCCCCTAATTTCACCCCAAAAACCCAGGAAAAGTTATTGACACGACTATAAGCCTAAGGTGGGAAATACATCATCCCCCCGTCATCATCTAGACCCCCGTCATCATCCCCCCCCTTCATCATCACCGCCTGTCAATCCCTTCATCAGTGGTCTTCAAACTGCGGACCTCCAGATATTGCGAAACTACAATTCCCAGCATGCCCGGGCATGCCGGGAGTTGTAGTTTTGAAACCTCTGGAGGTCCGCAGGTTGAAGACCACTGCAGGCTTCGTCATCATCCAGCCCCCCCCCCCCCCCTCCTTTGTTTTGTACTCACCTCCCCTCGGCAGGAAGTTAGGGTGAGCTGGTCTGGGCCATCTATGCTGCAGGGACCGTCCGGTGGGGATGGATAGTCATTGCGGGCTGTCCATTTTCACCTGGGGGCCCTCTCCTACGCGCTTCGGGCCTGCCCCGGACTAGTGACGTTGCCTTGACGACAACGCACAGTGACGTACATGCGCAAAGTCCCTGTGAGTCGTCATCAAGGCAACATCACTAGTCCGAGGCCGGGCCCGGAGCGGAGAAGAGGGCCCCCGGTGAAAATTGACAGCTCGCAACGACTAATCCTCCCCACCGGACGGTCCCTGCAGCATAGATGGCCCGGACCAGCTCACTCTAACTTCCCGCCGAGGGGAGGCGAGTACAAAACAAAACAGGGGGGGGGCTGGATGATGACGAAGGCCGCAGTGGTCTTCAACCTGCGGACCTCCAGAGGTTTCAAAACTACAACACCCAACATGCCCGGACAGCCGATGAGAAGGGATTGACAGGCATAGAGTTCACTCGTGCTAAAAATCGTGCTAAAAAACCCGGCTTATACTCGAGTATATATGGTAATTGTATTTTTAGCACCACATTCTATGTTGATTTCTTTTATTTATTTATTTATTTAATCCCAGATCTTTGATATTGAAAGTTAGAGTACTGTGGACCCATAAGCCCCTCTTCCTCGCTACCAGTTTGCTTGATATGTTCAGAAATGTCATGTGGTACATATAAAAGCATGGGAGTTTGGCCTGACTATTCAACCCTGAATGACATTTTGGCTCAAATCTATGACTTTTCATAGCAATCTTAGCTTTGGTTTTCTAACAGTTTCAAACATTGTAGTTCAAATGAAACTGTATTTAAAGGGGTATTCCAGGCAAAAACTTTTTTTAATATATCAACTGGCTCCGGAAAGTTAAACAGATTTGTAAATTACTTCTATTAAAAAAATCTTAATCCTTCCAATAGTTATTAGCTTCTGAAGTTTTCTGTCTAACTGCTCAATGATTATGTCACGTCCCGGGAGCTGTGCATGATGGGAGAATATCCCTTGCATGATGGGAAAATATCCCCATAGGAGCTGGACAGCTCCCGGGACGTGAGTCATCAGAAAGCAGTTAGACAGAAAACAGCAACTGAACTTCAGAAGCTAATAACTATTGGAAGGATTAAGATTTTTTAATAGAAGTAATTTACCAATCTGTTTAACTTTCCGGAGCCAGTTGATATATATATAAAAAAAAAGTTTTTGCCTGGAATACCCCTTTAATAAGGGTATGTTCACTTGGTATAAACCGCTCGGAAAACAACCTCCAATATAGATAACATGACTGTGGTTTTTAAAGTACAGGTGTTTTTGGATGTATTTTTTACAGGCGTTTTTTTACATGTAAGTGGGTGGGGATAGTTTAGAGAAGATGCATTTTTTTTGTACCCAAGAATGAACAGATTTAAAAAAAAAAAAAAAACTTGGCCATTAAAAAAGGACATATTTTTGGCTTGTACCTTTGACTTTTATAAGAGCTAAAAACAACTAAAGCAAACAGAAACACTCAAAATCAGTCATTTCCTTTCATCAGTATGGTTCTAGCTGGCTTGGTCCTTAAAATGCTAATTCATCCATTAAAATCAATGGGAGAGGAAAAGTGTATTTTTAAGGCAAAAATCAGCATGTCAAAAATATATATTTTTTTATACTGCGTCAACATACATTTAATGTACAGTTTACTAGGTATAAATCTTTTCTGTTATATCCTTATCTTTTATAGTTAGTACTAACATTTATAGTAAATGAATAGCAAGTGAAAACATTTCCAAATCATTTTTGAAAGTGGAAATTTAAGACTTTATTGTTAAAGGGATACTTCACCCCCTAGACAATTTATCCCCTATCCAAAGGATAGGGGGTAAGATGTCTGATCGCGGGGGGCCCGCCGCTGGGACCCCTGCGATCTCTGTGCAGCACCCGGCACTCATTTAGAACACTGGGTGCAGGCGCCAGGGGCCGTGACGTCACGGCCATGCCCATCTTGATGTTACGTCACACTCCTTAAATGCAATTCTATCGGAGGGGGCGTGGCAGCCACCATGCCCCCTCCCATAGAATTGCATTGAGGGGGCATGATGTTACGTCACGAGGGGCATGGCAGTGACTTCATGACCCCCACCGCCACTCAAAGCATTCGGAACAAAATTTTCTGAACCCTGGGGCAGTGGAGTACCCCTTTAAGGAGACTATGTATTTAGATAGGTAAACAAACAGCTGAATTTTTCACACAATGTTAACTGTTATATCAAATTATTCACATAAAATTAATATCAAACCACTGGACAGTGCATCTTTAATATAAATGACTATAAACAGGTAAAACAGCAAACCAACAGCATCAGTAACAGGAAGCAACAGGATGTTTTTATGGAGTCAGTAAGTATCCACTCATTTATCCCCTTTACTCAATAGCCTGTCCTGACCATAGGCAAAATTTAAAAATCTGACATATGTCCACTTATTTGGTAATAACTTTGGAGGTTTAGCAGCAATTTTCCAGATTTTCAAGAAAATAGCAAAATCTGATTTTTCAGGGACCAGTTCAGTTCTGAAGTGAAATTGAGGGGCCTGTATGTTAGATACCCCCATAATTCACCCTATTTTATAAACTGCACCCCTTAAAGTAGTCAGAATGACATTAAAGAAGTTTATTAACCCTTTAGGCGTTTCACAGAAATAAAAGCAAAGTGGAGGCAAAATTTTAAACTTATTTTTTTAAGAGTTTTCATTTTAAATCTTTATTTTCTGTAACACGATAGGTGTTGACAAAGAAATACAACTCAAGATTTATTCCCCGAATTCTTAGGTACTTAGAAATATCCCATCTGGGGTACATGTGACACTCTGTTTTATATACTTTTTTTTATATGTTAGTTCATTTATGTCATAAAAAACGTTTTAATTTTTTCAAATCATGTTTGTAAGTCGCCGCATTCTTTGAGCTGTAACTTTTTTATTTTTTACACTGACGCAATTGTGTGAGGACTTTTTTTTTTGCGAGACATATTGATGTATTTGCGGTGACTATTTTTGGGGTTGTATTATATATATACATATATTTTATTTTCACTTTTTTTTTTTTTTCTTATTTTTTATTAAAATTTTTACCACAATTTTTTTTCACTTTTTTTCAAACTTTTTTTTAATTTTACTATTATACACATAATTCAATGGAGTACACATCTGTACTCCATTGAATTATGCCTATGTCTGTCAGCTCAATAAACTGTTATGCCTACAGTGGGGATCAAAAGTTTGGGCACCCCAGGTAAAAATTTGTATTAATGTTCATAAAGAATAGTGTTGAGCGGCATAGGCCATATTCAAATTTGCGATATTTCGCGAATATATGGATGAATATTCATCATATATTCGCTAAATTCACATATTCGTAATATTCGCGTTTTATTTTCGCATATGCGAAAATTTGTGGATGCGAAAATTAGCATATGCGAAAATAAGCATATAAAAAATTAGCATAAGCGAAAATTCACATATTCGAAAATTAACATATGCAAAGTTCTGCATATGGGAACATTCGCACACCAGTCTCACACAGTAGTATTAGAGCCTTATTTACACCACACAAGCTGGAAGCAGAGAGGGGTGATCACTGTGATGTGTACTGTGAAAAAACAAAACAAAAGCCAATATTCGTATTTACGAATATATAGTGCTATATTTGCGAATATTCACGAATTCACGAATATGCGATATTCACGAATAAAATTTGTATTGCGAATATTCGCGAGCAACACTAAGCCAAGGAAAGATGGACAAATCTCCAAAAGGCATCAAATTACAGATTAGACATTCTTATAATATGTCAACAAAAGTTAGATTTTATTTCCATCATTTACACTTTCAAAATAACAGAAAACAAAAAAAATGGCATCTGCAAAAGTTTGGGCACCCTGCAGAGTTAATATCTTGTACTGCCCCCTTTGACAAGTATCACAGCTTGTAAACGCTTTTTGTAGCCAGCAAAGAGTCTTTTAATTCTTGCTTGAGGTATCTTTGCCCATTCTTCCTTACAAAAGTCTTCCGGTTCTTTGAGATTTCTGGGCTGTCACGCACTGCTCTTTTAAGGTCTATCCATAGATTTTAAATTATGTTGAGGTTAGGAGATTGTGAAGGCCATTGCAAAACCTTCAGTTTACGCTTCTTGATGTAATCCCCCGTGGATTTCGAGGTGTGTTTAGGATCATTATCCATTTGTAGAAGCCATCCTCTCTTTAGCTTCAGCTTTTTCACAGATGGCATCAAGCTAGCATCCAAAATTTGCTGAAATTTTATTGAATCAATTTTCCCTTCTACTCGTGAGATGTTCCCTGTGTCTCTGGCTGCAATACAACCCCAAAGCATGATTGATCCACCCCCATGCTTAAGAGTTGGACAAAGGTTCTTTTCATTAAATTCTGTTCCCCTTCTTCTCCAAACGTACCTTTTCTCATTCCGGCCTGTAAGGATTCCTCCTTGGGGATTAGCTCCGGGATCGTCCTGGACTTCCACGGGACGCGTTTCCACTCAATAAACCCGCAGACAACGGTTATTCATGCAAGCCTGGCACCTTGCCAGCTTTATTTAGACAGGTTGCAGGGGGAAAACAAACATAACACAGGAACAAAATAAAATCCTAAACCGTCTGATCACTGACTACACATATCAGCATGCCCTGACTACTAGCTGGTGAGCTACCCTCAGCCAGTTAAACATGTGACTCCTGCAACCTTCTACTCACAGTTCACACCACTTCTTAGACCACTCACAACTTCAGCTTGTCACGATGCCGGCTGGCAGGTAGTGGATCCTCTGTGCCAGAGAGGGATTGGCGTGGACCGTGCTAGTGGATCGGTTCTAAGTCACTACTGGTTTTCACCAGAGCCCGCCGCAAAGCGGGATGGTCTTGCTACGGCGGTAGTGACCAGGTCGTATCCACTAGCAACGGCTCAACCTCTCTGACTGCTGAAGATAGGCGCGGTACAAGGGAGTAGACAGAAGCAAGGTCGGACGTAGCAGAAGGTCGGGGCAGGCAGCAAGGATCGTAGTCAGGGGCAACGGCAGGAGGTCTGGAACACAGGCTAGGAACATACAAGGAAACGCTTTCACTGGCACAATGGCAACAAGATCCGGCAAGGGAGTGCAAGGGAGGAGACCAGATATAGCCAGGGAGCAGGTGGAAGCCAATTAAGCTAATTGGGCCAGGCACCAATCATTGGTGCACTGGCCCTTTAAGTCTCAGGGAGCTGGCGCGCGCGCGCCCTAGAGAGCGGAGCCGCGCGCGTCAGCACATGACAGCAGGGGACGGGAACGGGTAAGTGACCTGGGATGCGATTCGCGAGCGGGCGCGTCCCGCTGTGCGAATCGCATCCCCAACGGCCATGACAGTGCAGCGCTCCCGGTCAGCGGGACTGACCGGGGAGCTGCAGGGAGAAAGACGCCGTGAGCGCTCCGGGGAGGAGCGGGGACCCGGAGCGCTAGGCGTAACACAGCTGTGTGCTTCCTCAACAGGGTCCGAGTGTCTCCCCCTACAGCGATGTGCTGTTTCCCAGGGAGAGCCCCAACTATTCTGTTTCTTTTCCTTTTAAACACACTTTCCCTTCCTGATACCTCATTAATCAGGCCACAGGTGGAGCATTTTCTAGAGTTAGCAAGGGAAATACACCCTTTCCTTGCCACGCTGCCACATATCCCCCCCCCCCCCCCTCTGCTCAGACCACCGGGAAGGAGCACTTGTATTCAAAAGGCAGAGTCCAACTGCTTTCCTTTTCCTTGAACAACTACGTCCAACAGGTTTTGAGGCACTTGTCTTCCTTCATCAATAGATTTTATCTGCACCACTTCAATGGTGCACCCTTCATTCATTCGCACTTTCATCAGCCACCGAGCATAAGACTTTTGGTCACCTTTGACAAATTCCTTGTAAAAAACTCCATTCATGTCACACCTTTCCAACACCAGGTTCTTCATCTTGGTCTGTGCAGTACTCTGGACACTAGGTGCGGACAAGGCAGAAGCTCCAGGCCTTTGTCTTCTTCTGTCACTGGTATGACAATGGCCCGAACTTTGCTGGTGGCCAACCGAGCCTGTATCACCCATTTGCAGGACTTCTAAGACATCCTCCACAATTTCAGGAGGCTTCCCTTTAATGCACCTGTCCATCTTCTCCTTGAGACAGACTCTTCTCCAAATTCTACTTCTGCGGACTGTCTTCCGGTGTTTTCTGGAACTAATCCAGCGCCTCTCAGGGTTTCTACCATGACCCAGTCTTCTATCACAGTGACCTCTTTTAAGGACTCTGCTTTCTTATTAGCCCTTTCTTTAGGGACACCGACCTTCACAGGCTCATTTTTAGGCTGGGAACTCTTGGCTCCTTTAGGCAGTTTTTCACCTGCACCTTCAGATGTGTCACTGACTTTACTTGCAGCTTCTGCAGTTATCTCTGGTTTAACTTCTACCTCAGAGAACTTCTTTGTTCACCATCCAATGTCAATATCTCTGCAGCTTCAGAGGACTTCCCATATGGTTTCACCTCAGTCTCAGCTTCAGAGGACCTTTCATATAGCTTCTTCTCATGGTCTTCAGACTTCACTGTTTCTTGCGTCCATTGTTCAGACTCTGCCTTTTTTAGAGAAAGCATCCCTGTCTCCAGTAGCTTTTGCCCCACAAGCAGTTTTTCTTCTTTTACACAGACGGCTGTGGCTTTGGCCTCAGTTTCCATCTGAGACACTTTTAACCTCTCTTTAGCCAGTTCTACTATAGCTTGGTCACTGCTTTCTTTTAGGACCTTCATGTTCCCTTCCAGCTTTAAACATTTCTGCTGCTCACTCTTGAGCTTAGCAGAGTTCTTCTTCTCACTTTCCAGCAATTCTGTCAAGTTTTTGACAGTATCCTCCAGGGACAGCAGTTGTTCTCTCATCTGCTCATTGTCTTTATTCAGTTGCGCCATCTTGGACACTTTCTGCTCATAGACTTTTAGCTGAGCCTCTTGTTCAGAGAGCTGAGTACCCAGTGAATCCAAGGCAGCTGCGCGAAACTTAATGTGCGTTTCGTTCTGCACCTCCAGGCTCTGCACCTTATGAGCCATTACCACTTTCTCCTTCTCCAGCTCTTCCATGGCTACCAACCTAGCCTTGTGATCACTTTGTAGAGCTAGATATGCCCCACACAGGACATTCACTTCTTCATCCTTGAATGAGATCTGCTTGGCCAGAATCTCCAATTCTCTCTCCTTGCTGGTCATAAGACCCTGGGAGCGGGACAGTTCCTCCTGCAGAGCCGCAAACTCACTTTTGTGGCGCTACATATCTTTCTGCAGCTGAAGCTTCGCTTCCTGCTCTTTATTCAAGTCTGCAAGTGTTTTTTTTCTCTCCTCTGTCATGTGATGAACTACTTCTTCCTTTTGAGACAATTTAGCAGAAACCATCTGTAAGGTTTCTTCAAGGTTCTGGATCTGCTCCCTTTTTTTTTTTTACCAAGACCAGCGTGTTTTTTCCAAGATCTCTTACTTACAGCGGTCTCCTTACTCTCGCTGCTGGACCTTGAGACATTCTCTTGTCCTCTGACAGTCACCTGTCCTTGGCCTGTCTCTTCCTTCAAGCCAACTCATTCAGACTCTTCTCCACCTTTAGGAGTAGTCTCCCCCTTTTCAAGGGTCTTGGCCACTTGGGCTTCAGGGTAGTTCCTGGACAGTCTCTCTGGACTGTCGCTCTGCTCACTGGCAGGCTTCTCTTTCACTTCAACACTGTCTCTCCGCTGCCCAGCAGAAAGGTCTAGGGCTCCTGGGTCTGCAACAACATCTGGTCCAGTGGTTCGACCTTCCTGGTCACGATCCATCTCTGGTCCAGACGTCACGTCCCCTTCACTCAGGACTCTGTCTGTGACAGTAAGCGCAGCACCCAGCTCCACATGTACTCCCATCAGTACTTCTGCATTATCCACAGACATCTCTGTAGCTTCTTTTCCAGTCACCTCTTCCAGATGACCGCGCAATTTCAACCCCCCTTTTGGCTCATCTTTATTCACAAGGTTCAGCATAGCTTCCTCTTTTCCAGTCTCATTCACTTCTTCCAGGTGACAGCGCAACTCTAGCCCCACCTTGGGCTCATCTACAGCTAGCGGATGGAACCCATGTTCCTGTACCTGATCCGTTTCTGGTTTCACTGAAGATTCTGTTTCAGTCAGAGGCACACTTGTCACTTGAGTCTCTGGATCCTCTTGGACTTGATTCACGGTCTGGTCTTCAGCTCCCCCAGCAGTCTGGCAGACCCCTATCTTACCTACATCTAGTGACTGCTGACACTCCCAGTCCTCAGCCTCTGCTGAGTAACTCTCCACTAGTGTGTGGTGCAAGTCAAGTGTTGTGGGCCTATCAGGTGTACCTGCTCTAGTCACCTGACAGTCTTCCCATAATTGCTGAAAAAATTGAAAATCCGTCCCCAGTACTACAAGGAGGGCTCTATTGCAACCTTGTGACCTTCTATTGCCAGCTCACACAGGTTTTCTTTTGTCCTGTCAGAGGTGGCAGTAGTACTCTTTACATCTAAACACATCAACATAAGTTTTTCAACAAAAACCATTATCAGATTACACATGTTCAAAATTTACAGGACAGTTCATAGCACTAGGACCTAACTCAAAGTGTGTTTTGTTAAATTTTCTCCCAGTCCTGCATTCAACATTTTCTGTTCACCAGATTTTTTCAATCCGATCTGCACAGTGTGAACAGTCTCATCAGTCTTCATGAGGGGTTCCTCACCCTCACATGATTTTGCAACTGGACATAGGTTGGTACCACCTTGAACACTGTTCACACAGTCAACTAGGGAAACACCACCCTCCGACTCAGCATTTTTATGTACAGTCTCATAGTCTCTAAACATGGCCCCCATAACCCCTGGAACAGTCTTACCAGAATCTCTTGCCGTCCAGTCAGTTAAGGGCTGGTGCTGGACACCTCTCACCAGCTTCTCTGCTGCAGAACATCGCTCCACTTGCTCTTTAAGTAGCTCTGCAACTTTAAACCCAGCATCACTGTTAGGCTGCAATGCACTCTGTAGTCTTGCAGCTTGGCTTACTCCCACTTGAGTCAGGATCTCTGTCTTGACTTTCTCATAGTGCCGTAAGATCTTTGGATCCAGTTCACAATTAACTTTTTGGGCCTCCACTCCAATGAATCCAAACACCAAGTTTCCCCAGTGTGTCTTGGGCCATGCCTCATGCATAGCAATCCTTTCAAACTCTGCAAAGGTTGCTTCCTCTTGCGCTGCAGCCGTCTGCAACACAACATTTATCAGGACATCCATCTTGCAACACAGCACAGTCCTCTGCCAAAATGTCAGCCACTTGCCAACAAAATTTTCCGTTGCCCCTAGCAACGCCTTTATACACAGTCTCAAAACATCATTTGCACTCTGCAGGTGGCCCGTCAACCTGTCTCCTTACTTGAGAAAGAGCGCCCACTCGCTTGATGTGATATGTTGCCCCTAGCAACAACTTCACTGCAACTCGACCACTGGTTGCTCCTAGCAACGTGTTTGCCCACATCCGACACCAATTGTAAGGATTCCTCCTTGGGGATTAGCTCCGGGATCGTCCTGGACACTGCCACGGGACACGCTTCCACTCAATAAACCCGCAGACAATGATTATTCATGCAAGCCTGGCACCTTGCCAGCTTTATTTAGACAGGTTGCAGGGGGAAAACAAACATAACACAGGAACAAAATAAAATCCTAAACCGTCTGATATCAGCATGCCCTGACTACTAGCTGGTGAGCTACCCTCAGCCAGTTAAACATGTGACTCCTGCAACCTTCTACTCACAGTTCACACCACTTCTTAGACCACTCACAACTTCAGCTGTGTGCTTCCTTAACAGGGTCCGAGTGTCTCCCCCTAAAGCGAAGTGCTGTTTCCCAGGGAGAGCCCCAACTATTCTGTTTCTTTTCCTTTTAAACACACTTTCCCTTCCTGATACATCATTAATCAGGCCACAGGTGGAGTATTTTCTAGAGTTAGCAAGGGAAATACACCCTTTCCTTGCCACACTGCCACAGGCCAAAAAGTTAAATTTTAACCTCATCGGTCCACAGAACTTGTTTTCAAAATGCATCAGGGGTGTCTATATGTTCATTTGCAAAGTCCAAACACTGATTTTTGTGGTGAGCACATAGAAGAGGTTTTCTTCTGATGACTCTTCAATGAAGACCATATTTGTACAAGTATCTCTTTATGGTGGAATAGTGTACCACAACTCCAGTGCCTGCCAGATCTTTCTGGAGGGATTGTGCAGTCAAACGTGGGTTTTGAATTGTTTCCTCACAATCATGCGAGCTGTTCTGTCTGATATTTTTCTTGGTCTTCCAGATCTTGCTTTAACTTCCACTGTTCCTGATGACTGCCATTTCTTAATTACATTCTCAACAGAGGATATTGACATCTGAAAAGGCTTTGCTATCTTCTTATAGCCTTCTCCAGCTTCGTGAGCGTCATCTATTTTCAGTTTCAGATTTCTAGACAACTGCTTAGAAGAACCCATGGTGCTGATTGTTGGGGCAAGGTCAGATGGGTTTTGGCATTTAAAACCTTTGAGATTGAGATCACCTGGTCATCCCAGATGATGATTGAGAACAATCCATGACACTGGCAGGTCTCAGCTTTGCAAAGGGGGCAGTGCATGCTATACATTTTGCAGGGTGCCCAAACTTTTGCAGATGCCAATTTTTTGTTTTCTGTTATTTTGAAAGTGTAAATGATGGAAATAAAATCAAACTTTTGTTGACATATTATAAGAATGTCTAATCTGCAATTTGATGCCTTTTGGAGATTTTTCCATCTTTCCTTGGCTTCTTTATGCACATTAATACAACGTTTTACCTGGGGTGCCCAAACTTTTGATCCCCACTGTAATTAATCATTTACATTACATAGATTAAAGAGGGACTCCGTAATAGAGTCCGCCTGACAGGACAGCAAGGGTACAGCAGTGCAAATCCTGTACTGGGCCACCACAAGTACAGAGGACATACAAGGCCAATGGCAGATCACCAACAAACATTGTGTTACTATATTTTCTGACAAATCATTGAAGAGACATTAGGGGAGATTCACCATTCAAAATGATTCTTCACAATGTTGACTCACATGCTGCACACCATATATATATATATATATATATATATATATATATATATATAGTGTCTTACACAGTTTTTCCTATGTGTCTGACAAAGGGGCATGTGACTTTAGATGCAATACCATGTTCCAAAATTGTTGTCAGGATTCTGGTGAAGATTAAGCCAACTAATAGGTGGTGAAGACTAAGGCTAGACATTTAAGGATGTGCCAAATATGTCAAACAGCCTAAACCACTTACATAAATCTGGTACATTGGTAGACTGTCTAGTGAGTCTTTAAGAATGAGTCAATTTCTGTAAATCTGTAGATCTGTGTTAAATGTTCTTCAGGGATGTCTCATCTTGCCAACTGGAGGAAGGCAGAGGTCAGGTAAAAGAAAAAACTATATAGTGAACATTTACTGATGGCATTGTTGAATTACAATACAGTATTAAATAATTACTTCAGTACTGGAAAGTTTTATCTTGTTATAAACTATACCAAGCAATGGGAATTTAAGTACATGGAGGCTTAAATAAGACCCGTGGCCAACCCCCAAAATTTATATTTTACTGTCAATATAGCTTAGTGTGCCCTGATCATACACCTTTTTGCAATTTCTTGATATACCCTCATGTTCCTGAGATATGAGGGTTGCACAGAGATTGTGGGGGTCCCAGCAACGGGAACCCTGAGATCAGACATCTTATCCCCTATCCTTAATTTAAGTAATAGGAGTGACTATCAGGTGGTGGGCGGATTATACAGTCATAAATAATTCTTTAAGAATATGTAAGGATAGCACTTACCACTCTTCACAGGTCATTTTTCTTTGCTCTTTATTGACGTGATGAACAAAAAGAAAGTGCAGGGGGCTGTTGATCTAGCAGTGGGCGGCAGTGCGGGGATGTTCCCAAGAACCAGTGTTACAGCTGTTTTGTAGTGCCAGACTACTTCATCAGACCACACCTCCTGGTAACGTCAGTGCCGGTTATGCACCTCTTGTTTCTGACGTCATCTGGTAGGTTTGTTACATAAAGTGCTAGTGACTTAAAAATGGTTAAAAACAAACCAATGCAAGATAATATATTGTATGTACATTGTAAAGTAGACCTTTTTACAAGAATACTCCTAAATCTAGCTTGTCCTTCAGACCTAGGTTACAGTCAGGGGGTGTGTATTAGGCATACATGCCCCTCAATGTAAAACATTCACACCACCTGACTGTATAACCCCGCCCATCATCTGATAGTCACTCCTATTATTAAAATTAAGTTCCCGCCCATCTGACTAATTCCCTGAATTGTTAAATTACAAATCCTCACATCTCAGAAATGGTAGAGAATATCAAGAAACCATCAATAGGGGTGGAATCAGGGCATCCTAAGCTTTTTAATCAACATTTTTGTGGTTTTTCCACAGGTCCTCTGTAATAGATAACTTTTATTTGTGAATGTTTTCAAATTTTTTTTTTATAAATGAGGAATTTTTTTTATTCTACAGTTCACACTTTATTTGTAATACATTTTTTCAGCTTCTGTAATATATTTTTATTAGTTCTAAATAAATGCAATAACATCTTTGTTGTGTATCTTCTGTATTTCACCACCCTTTGAATTGCTATTAAGTTGTCATTGAGTTAAACCAGAGAGCTAAGTCTCAGGAATTGTTGATTCTTCATCCTCATCCCCATATAAGAGACATGGGGAGTATTCCTGAAGCATTTTCCTGTGTTTTTGTTAGGTATATTTGGCTCACTCTTTTGGCACAGTATGTTTTTTGCAACTTTTTTTTGCAATTTTTCCTTTATGTATGTCCTTGTTTTTTACATATGACGGCAGGACATACCATCAGACGAGAGGCACAGCGATGGGGACCCGTGTGGCCCCCTCCTATGCTAACCTCTTTATGGGGTGCTTCGAGGGTAGCTTCATTACCCCCAACCCCCTTTTTTCCAAACAAGTGTCTATATACCGGAGGTATATAGACGATTTGTTCTTTCTTTGGAAGGGGGACATTGATTCTATCTCCACCCTAGTGCAGCAAATCAACGAAAACACCTGGGGTATCAAACTGACCCCCAACATCTCCAGAACATCCATAGAGTTCTTGGATTTACAGATAACTCACACTGAGAATCGGATTACTACGTCCACGTTTTTCAAACCAGTGGATTCAAACAGTTATATTCCTTTCCAGAGTGGACATCACAAGAAATGGAAACGGAATATTCCGTACGGCCAATTCCGCAGGATTAGAAAAAACTGTGCCGAAGAAAAAACATTCAAAGAACAAGCAGGAATCTTGAAAGATCGCTTCCACGAAAAGGGCTATCCCAAACAGCTGGTTAGGGATGCATACCAGAGAACCCTCAAATTGACTCAGGAAGATTGCCTACCGGTTCCTGAAGCAGGATCCTCGGCTTGGGTGGCTCTCCCGAAACCAGCAGCGATGGATCCTGTTGTTTCCCTAGTCCATCCATTGGAAACAAAGGGGAATGAAATTACACCAGTACCCATAGCTCCTGGCCCCAGAAAAAGGAAACAGGCAAAGTCAGACAGAAGTAATCCAACATTGAATTTTATTACCACATACTCTGGAGACCACAGAATTATACAACAAATCATCAACAAACACTGGAATGTTCTGAAATCAGATCCCCATCTCTCTGGAATAATTCCAGCTAAACCTAGGTTTACGTACCGTAGGGCTCCTACTCTACGCAATCTGGTCGCCCCTAGCCGTGGTAAGAAAAAAAAAAAACATCTAACCATAGCCTTTAAATGTGGTCATCCCAGATGTTTATGCTGCACTACCATCTGCCATAAGCAATTAACCATTACGAGCACAGCAACGGGTGCCACGTTCCACCTCAAATCCCGCATGACCTGCCAATCATCTTACGTGGTCTACCTGATAAACTGTATATGTGGCAAACAATACATTGGTCGGACCACACAACCACTTCACATACGCTTGAACCAGCACAGGACGAATATAAGAAAAGGTTTTCTCCTCCACAGCTTATCCAGACATACCAGTATTCATCATAAGGACATCCCTAACCCAATTACCATCACACCAATTGAGCAGATCCTCATTGGTGCGGACAACAGGTCTGCAATACTGAACAAAAAAGAGATGTTCTGGATTTACTCCCTCCAGACACTTCACCCTAGGGGTCTGAATGAGGCAACTGAGCTCATCTGCTATTATCAAGCCCCCCTTAGGTCTGCCAGCCTATTTTCTGCCTAAACCATGTACCCACCTCAAATCATCTGGATTCAATGGAAGGGCTTGGATTGTTGGTTCCTATGTCTCCCATCCAGAAGTTTGTCCCTGCCATGCCTGAACAGCGACTAAGTGCACCATCTGTCCATGGCCCCATGCCACTGGGACTTCCTGTGCACCATGTTGTATAGTATCACTGCCATATACTTGGTGCATGAAACTATACTAAATATAGAACGTATCCTATCTTTTGTTTTCACATGGGGCCTTTGTAACATTCTGTGCCCCACATGTTTGTATCACTCACGATCCTTATATATTATGTATTTGTCTGCTATTTTTTGCATTACTGTGTATTCTGTGATTATGAGCACCTAAATTTGTGGGCTTTTTCCCTTTAAAACACAAGCCCTACCCCCTAGCCCTTATGATTGGACCTGAGGAAGAGGGGAGCCTGTCCCCTCGCAACGCGTAGTCCCTGCTTTATCCAAAATAAAGTGCATCTTTTACCTCATCACGGCTCCTAACATCATTTCCTCAGCTGCAGCATGGGTGAGCGCCAGGATCGGATTCCTTTTTTCCCCGCTACCACTCATACTCTCAGACCGTCCGGCCGGACGGGTGGATCCGGGCAGCACACTGTGGATCTCCACTTACCCACACCAGTTGGGCCCCTTCAAGCTGCAACAGGTGTTATGCTCTCAGCATAACACCACCAGGTGAGAGCATTCCTTATGCTTACTCACCTGTCACTTGTAATAAGGATAACGGCACATAGATAGGCGCATTGTCCCTTTTTGTCTTTCATACTTCTCAATAGATAGCTATGAGAGAGATAGACAGACAAAGAAGATATATTTAGGGATATATTTCCTGAAGAAATCACAGTTTTACCACAGCTCTTGGACCTCACCGTATTCCCATGGAGCCTTAGCCTTAAAGGGGTACTACGCCCCTAGACATCTTATCCCCTATCCAAAGGATAGGGGATAAGATGTTAGATTGCCACGGTCCCGCTGCTGGGGAGCCCCGGGATCCCCGCTGCGGCACCCCACTATCATTACAGCACATAGCGAGTTCGCTCTGTGCGTAATGACGGGTGATACAGGGGACGGAGCAGGGTGACATCATGGCTCCGCCCCTTGTGACATCACGGCCCGTCCCCTTAATGCAATCTATGGCAGGGGGCGTGACGACCACCACACCCCCTCCCATAGACTTGTATTGAAAGGGGTGGGCCGTGATGTCACGGGGGGCGGAGCTGTGACATAACGATGCTCCGGACCCTGCATTGCCCGTTATTACGTGCAGAGCGAACTCGCTCTGTGCTGTAATGATAGTGGGGTGCGGCAGCGGGGATCCCGGGGATCCCCAGCAGCAGGACCGCGGCGATCTGACATCTTATCCCCTAGATGTCTAGGAGCGGAGTACCCCTTTAAAGAGAAACCAAAACTATTTTTTTTGCTACAATGTCAATGTGCAGATTGTAAAAGGTTTCATGCTCTTATTCTGGCTTCAGTAAAATCTCAAGATGGATAATGGTTCTTAAAGAGTACCTATAACCAAACTAACTATACTAAACTAACTCACACTATGTCCCCTATCTACACCTAACACCCCCCCCCCCCCCCCCCTCGTCCCTTAAATTTTTAAAAGAGGTTTAAAAAGCTCTATTTCTCTATTTCTGTGCCTGGGGGGTGAGAGAAAGGCAGCCGCAGGGTGAGAGCAATGCAGCCGCGGGGTGGGAGCGAGCCAGCCTTCCTAAATAGCTGAGCTGCAGCACACCCTCCCCCACAACCAATAGCAGGGAGAGGGTCTGCGCGACTCCAATCACGCCGAGTGATTTACTTCACTACACCGGCTGCAGTCTGAGATTTCAGAATTATGTCAGGCCAGCATAAGTCCGAAATCTAGCAGCCGGTTATGTAGAGAGACCCCTAGTGGTGAGTTTTACAAAATGAAATAACACATATATAAATCTAAAGGCTTAATGTGCAACATATTAAAACTTTATTTCATGGCTCTTTAAGAACACCGGCTGTAAAATCCTGTCTGCAAGCTTTCGGAAAAAAAAAAGAAAGAAAAAAATACATCCTATGACACAACTGATTTTTATTTACAACATATATTTTTGCAGCTGCAGATGGGAGCAGCAGTTTTATGGGAACATTGGGATTTGCGGATGGAAGACTTTTGACACACCATTTCACATAAATGTAGGGTTTAGGTTACTTATATCTTATGTATCTGACAATAATATGTGCTTCAACATCTTCAGGATGTGTGCTTGGATGCCTGTTCACTTTTACCAGTGGTTCTCCAAGCTGCGGCCTTCCAGATGTTGCAAAACTGCAACACCCAGCATGCCCGGACAGCCAATGGCTGTCCGGACATGCTGGGGGCTGTAGTTTTGTAACATTGATTGGAGATCACTGGCTCATACTAATGACCCTGTTGTCCTATGTATCAGATTATAGATCAGATTATGGAATATATACATATGTATTTGTCTTTCATTGCTTTCCCAGACTGTGATCTACTAGAACATTTCATTGTATTGTTTTGTATGTATTTATTTATGTATTTATTTTTATATATTTATTTATTTATTTATTTAATTTGATGTATTTATTTATATATTTACTAGCTGAGTACCCGGTGTTGCCCTGTTTTTCCTACCTTATCCTTGTGGGGGAGAAAAAGCAACAAAAGAGGAAGCTTTTGTCCTCATATCTCGTCCCCATATCCCGACCTCGTATTCTGACCTCATTTCCCATCCCTGTAGCCCGTCCCCATATCCCGGCCCCATATCTCGGCCCCAAATCCTGTCCCCATATCCCGACCTCATATCCCATCCTTATATCCCAACCTCATATCCCGACCTCATATCCCATCCTCATATCCCCATATCTATTCCACATTTCTAATCTTAACCCCTTAAGGACCAAGGACGTACAGGTACGTCCTTGGTCCTGCTCTCCTGATATAACGCGGGTAACCCCGCGTCATATCACGGCAGGCCTGGCGTCATAGTGAAGCCGGGACCCGCCTCTAATAGCGCACAGCGCCGATCGCGGCGCCGCGCGCTATTAACCCTTTGGCCGCGCGCTCAGAGCTGATCCTCGCGGCTAAAAGCGAAAAAGAAAGTTGCCGGCTAGCTCAGTCGGGCTGTTCGGGATAGCCGCGGCTAATCGCGGCATCCCGAACAGCTTACAGGACAGCGGGAGGGCCCCTACCTGCCTCCTCGCCGAATGACTGCTCAGTGCCTGAGATCCAGACATGAGCAGTCATGCGGCAGAATCGTTGATCACTGGTTTCCTATGAGAAACCAGTGATCAATGATGAAGATCAGTGTGTGCGATGTTATAGGTCCCTATGGGAGCTATAACACTGCAAAAAAAAAGTGAAAAAAAAAAGTGAATAAAGATCATTTAACTCCTCCCCTATTAAAAGTTTTAATCACCCCCCTTTTCCAATAAAAAAAAAAACACAGTGTAAATAAAAATAAACATATGTGGTATCACCGCGTGCGGAAATGTCCGAATTATAAAAAATATAGTGCATTTTTGGTCACTTTTTATATCATTTAAAAATAAATAAAAAGCGATCAATAAGTCCTATCAATGCAAAAATGGTATCGTTAAAAACTTCAGATCACGGTGCAAAAAAATGAGCCCTCATACCGCACCATACACAGAAAAATAAAAAAGTTATAGGGGTCAGAAGATTTTAAACGTATTAATTTTCCTGCATGTAGTTATGATTTTTTCCAGAAGTCCGACAAAATCAAACCTATATAAGTAGGGTATCATTTTAATCGTATGGACCTACAGAATAAAGATAAGGTGTCATTTTCACCGAAAAATGTACTACGTAGAAACGGAAACCCCCAAAAGTTACAAAACTGCATTTTTTTTTTCAATTTTGTCGCACAATGATTTTATTTCCATTTAACCGTAGATTTTTGGGCAAAATGACTGACGTCATTACAAAGTAGAATTGGTGGCACAAAACATAAACCATCATATGGATTTTTAGGTGCAAAATTGAAAGAGTTATGATTTTTTAAAGGCAAGGAGCAAAAAACGAAAATGCAAAAACGGAAACCCCCCCGGTCCTTAAGGGGTTAATATCTTGTCCTCAGGTGGGGCTTAGTTTTGATGAAGATATTGTAAGCTGAAAATAAAAATGGTGTGGCTTAAAGGGTGGGCATGTCTTTTCAGGATGGGGCATGGCATGCAGGGTGAGTGTGGCTTGCCAGCCAGACTGACGCATTCACCAGGAGATGCGGAGCATGTGTGAGTAAGGCATCGGAAGTCCCATACATTTGCATGGGACTTGAAACAAAAAACCCATCTTTCACATATGGGGGTAGGTTAGGGGTTAATTTAACTATTGCATATTTTTATTTGACATATAAGTAACATGTGATCAAGTATTATCGAAATATCTCCAGCCGTATGGAAGTTATGCTGGAACATACATTTCCCATTGATTTGCATTGAACTTTAAACAAAAACCCTGACCCTCTCAAATGAGGGTAGGTTAGCGTTAAAGGGGTATTCCGGTGCTTAGCGATCTTATCCCCTATCCAAAGGATAGGGGATAAGATGCCTGCAGAATAATTGAATGAATGTCAAAGGAGCTAGGAGAGCTAGCTGAAACATTGCTACTGACACTCATTTTTGTGAATACATTTTTTGGATTTTTGGAATTGCGTGCTGCTGACATTCAATTATTCTGCATGTTATATGGACCCCTAACCCAGGTCTGGAATCTGCGTGCACCTTCATTTTTTTGGGCTTTCAAGACGTGCTGCTTTCCTTCCCATGATCTTGCACGCAGACCCCCGTTAAAATCAGTCACCGAAGCATGTTCGCTCCGGGTGTCTGATTACTGGCGATCATGGAGCCGGAGCATAGTGACGTCACGGTCCCGCCCCCGTGTGACGTCACGCTCCGCTCATTGCAAGCCTATGGGAGGGGGCGTGACAGCTGTGCAGCAACAAAATGCAGGTACTCTGCCGCAAACATCTAATCCCCTATCCAAAGGATAGGGGATAAGATGTTAAATCAGGGGGGTTCTCTTCCTGTAACACCCACCTGTAATGTGGGTAAATTCACACATGTGAGATTTGAAATTGCACCAAATTTATAGCCCGACTTGTGCCTTTTTGTAAATTTGGTGCAGTGAGTTAAAAAGCCACCCATGAAAAAAAGGAGTAAAATAAACACATACCACAGCCATTAATCGGGATAAGATGTTTGTGGCAGAGTATACCTTTAAGATGTTTGTTGCAGAGTACTCCTTTAACCCCTTAAAGGAGTAATCCAGTCCTGAAAAACTTATCTCCTATCCTAAGGATAGGGGATATGTTTCAGATAGTGGGGGTCCGACTGCAGGGACCGTGTTGACCACCGCACAAAGCAATCTCCGGCTCTGCCATAGCTCTGCCATACGCTTCGTGCGGTGGTCAACACGCTATCGGGCTGGAGAGCCGGGGCCCCGTTTGTGAGATCGCGGGGGGTCCTAGCAGTCGGACTATCTGAAACTTATCCTCTATCCTTAGGATAGGGGATAAGTTTTTCAGGACTGGACTACTCCTAGGACATCTTATTCCCTATCCAAAGGATAGGGCATAAGATATTGGATCGCCTGGGTCCCGCTGTTGGGGACCCCCGGGATCTCGGCTGCAGCAACCTGCTGTCATTACTGTACAAAGCAAACACGCTCTGTGCGTAATGACGAGCGATGCAGGGGCCGGAGCATGGTGACGTCATGGTTCTGCCCCTCGAGACGTCACGGCCCGCCCCCTTAATGCAAGTCTATGGGACGGAGCTATGACGTCACTATCCTCCGGCCCCTGTATTGCCCATCATTATGCACAGAGCGAGTTTACTCTGTGCAGTAATGAAAGTGGGGTTCTGCAGCCGAGATCCCGGGGGTCCCTAGCGGCAAGACCCCCACGATCTGACATCTTATCCCCTATCCTTTTGATAGGGGATAAGATGTCCTGGGGTGTAGTAACCCTTTAAGGACCAGGCCAATTTTCATTGTTGCCCTTACATTTTATCCTCCTCACCCTTTAATAGACATAACTCTTTTATTTTTTAATCTACACACCCATTTAAGGTCTTGTTTTTGCAGGGCCAATTGTACTTTGTAATGTCTTCATAACATATGCTCCAAAATGGAAAATAAATTGACAGAAAAAGAGGGAGTCCAGCGCGGCAATTTCAAGCAGATGTGCAGTTTATTATAACTTGCATACAGCACACAGGACAGGCATGGTGGTGACGCTCTTCGGCCGGGGGCACCCGGCCTTACTCATATGAGTAAGGCCGGGTGCCACCGGCCGAAACGCGTTAACACCATGCCTGTCCTGTGTGCTGTATGCAAGTTATAATAAACTGCACATCTGCTTGAAATTGCCGCGCTGGACTCCCTCTTTTTCTGTCTACATATTAGTGAGGTCCACACCTGCCCGTGCCGCGGCGGGACAACGCTGGGTGAGCTTACTCCACCTTCTCTTGCAATAATAATAAATAAATAAATAATTTGTGAGGTGAAATTGAAAAAAAAAATTTTAAAATTTTTTGGTGGTTTCTATTTTACTCCACTCACTGTGCAAAGTAACATGTAATCTTGATACTTTAGGTCAGCACAATCAAACCATATCAAATTTGTATAGTTTGCATAATATCTAATTTTAAAAATTGTAAACTTTGTAGAAAAAAATGTTTTACCGTATATACTCGAATATAAGCCGAGTTTTTCAGCACAATTTTTTCGTGCTGAAAACACCCCCCTCGGCTTATACTCGAGTGAACTCTCCGCCCTCAGTGGTCTTCAACCTGCGGACCTCCAGATGTTTCAAAACTACAACTCTCAGCATGCCCGGACAGCCATCGGCTGTCCGGGCATGCTGGGAGTTGTAGTTTTGAAACATCTGGAGGTCCGCAGGTTGAAGACAACTGCGGCCTTCGTCATCATCCAGACCCCCCCCCCCCTTTAGTTTTGTACTCACCTCCCCTCGGCGGGAACGAAGGGTGAGCTGGTCTGGGCCATCTGTGCTGCAGGGACCGTCCAGTGGGGAGGAATAGTCATTCTGGGCTGTCCATCTTAACCAGGGGGGGGGAGGCCTCTTCTCCACGCTTCGGCCGCGGAATAGTGACGTTCATGCGCAACGCCCCTGTGCGTCGTCGTCAAGGCAACGTCACTATTCCAGGCCCGAAACGTGGAGGAGAGGCCCCCCCGGTGAAGATGGACAGCCCTGAACGACTATCCCTCCCCACCAGACGGTCCCTGCAGCACAGATGGCCCGGACCAGCTCACCCTAACTTCCCGCTGAGGGGAGGTGAGTACAAAACTAAAGGGGGTGGGGGGGATCTGGATGATGACGAAGGCCGCAGTGGTGTTCAACCTGCGGACCTCCAGATGTTTCAAAACTACAACTCCCAGCATGCCCGGAACAGCCGATGGCTGTCCAAGCATGCTGGGAGTTGTAGTTTTGAAACATCTGGAGGTCCGCAGGTTGAAGACTACTGTTCAGACATTGACAGGCGGTGATGATGAAGGGGGGGGGGGTGGGATGATGACAGATGGTGATGATGAAGGGGGGGTGGGATCATGACAGGGGGATGATGACAGGCGGTGATGATGAAGGGGGGTGTGGGATGATGACAGGGGGATGATGACAGGCGGTGATGATGAAGGGGGGGTGTGGGATGATGACAGGGGGATGATGACAGGGTAATGATGAAGGGAGGGGGATGATGACAGGCAGTGATGATGAAGGGGGGGTGGGATGATTACAGGGGGATGATGACAGACGGTGATGATGAAGGGGGGGTGTGGGATGATGACAGGGGGATGATGTCAGGCGGTGATGATGAAGGGGGGGTGATGAAGGGGGGGATGATGACAGGGTAATGATGAAGGGGGGGTGATGACAGGCGGTGATGATGAAGGGGGGGGATGATGACAGGGTGATGATGATGAGGGTGTTAATGACGGGGGTCTGGATGATGACGGGGGGATGATGTATTTCCCACCCTAGGCTTATAGTCGAGTCAATAACTTTTCCTGGGTTTTTGGGGGGAAATAAGGGGCCTCGGCTTATATTAGGGTCGGCTTATACTCGAGTATATACGGTAACCCTTAAGGATGCAGGGTTTTTCCGTTTTTGCATTTTCATTTTTTCCTCATCACCTTCTAAAAATCATAACGCATTCAATTTTGCACATAAAATTCCATATGATGTCTTATTTTTTGCGTCATCAATTCTACTTTGCAGTGACATTAGTCATTTTACCCAAAAATCCAAGGCAAAACAGAAAAAAAAATCATTGTGCGACAAAATTGAAGAAAAAATTTCATTTTGAAAATTTTGGGGCTTCCGTTTCTACGCAGTGAATTTTTCGGTACAAATAACACCTTATCTTTATTCTGTAGGTCCATACGGTTAAAATGATACCCTACTTATATAGGTTGGATATTGTCGTACTTCAGAAAAAAATCATAACTACATGCAGGAAAATTTATATGTCAAAAATTCTCATCTTCTAACCCCTATAACTTTTTATTTTTCTGCGTACGGGCCGGTATGAGGACTCATTTTTTGTGCCGTGATCTGAAGTTTTTATCGGTACCATTTTTGTATTGATTGGACTTTTAATTGCTTTTTTATAAATTTTTTTATGATATAAAAAGTGACCAAAAATACGCTATTTTGGACTTTGGAATTTTTTTTCCGCGTACACCATTGACCGTGCAATTTAACCTCTTAATGACGCAGGACGTAAATGTACGTCCTGGTGAGGTGGTACTTAACGCACCAGGATGTACATTTACGTCCTGTGCATAACCGCGGGCATCGGAACGATGCCCGTGTCATGTGCGGCTGATCCCGGCTGCTGATCGCAGCCAGGGACTCGCCTGCAATGGCCGACGCCCGCGATCTCGCGGGCGTCCGCCATTAACCCCTCAGGTGCCGGGATCAATACAGATCCCGGCATCTGCGGCAGTGCGCGATTTAAATGAAAGATCGGATCGCCCGCAGCGCTGCTGCGGGGATCCGATCATTCAGAACGCCGCACGGAGGTCCCCTCACCTTCCTCCGTGCGGCTCCCGGCGTCTCCTGCTCTGGTCTGTGATCGAGCAGACCAGAGCAGGAGATGACCGATAATACTGATCTGTTCTATGTCCTATACATAGAACAGATCAGTATTAGCAATCATGGTATTGCTATGAATAGTCCCCTATGGGGACTATTCAAGTGTAAAAAAAAATGTAAAAAAATGTAAAAGTAAAAGTAAAAAAAAAGGGAAAAATCCCCTCCCCCAATAAAAAAGTAAAACGTCCGTTTTTTCCTATTTTACCCCCAAAAAGCGTAAAAAACTTTTTTTATAGACATATTTGGTATCGCCGCGTGCGTAAATGTCCGAAATATTAAAATAAAATGTTAATGATCCCGTACGGTGAACGGCGTGAACGAAAAAAAAAAAAAGTCCAAAATTCCTACTTTTTTTAGTACATTTTATTAAAAAAAATTATAAAAAATGTATTAAAAGTTTTTTATATGCAAATGTGGTATAAAAAAAAAGTACAGATCATGGCGCAAAAAATGAGCCCCCATACCGCCGCTTATACGGAAAAATAAAAAAGTTAGAGGTCATCAAAATAAAGGGATTATAAACGTACTAATTTGGTTAAAAAGTTTGTGATTTTTTTTAAGCGCAACAATAATATAAAAGTATATAATAATGGGTATCATTTTAATCGTATTGACCCTCAGAATAAAGAACACATGTCATTTTTACCATAGATTGTACGGCGTGAAAACAAAACCTTCCAAAATTAGCAAAATTGCGTTTTTTGTTTTAATTTCCCCACAAAAATAGTGTTTTTTGGTTGCGCCATACATTTTATGATATGATGAGTGATGTCATTACAAAGGACAACTGGTCACGCAAAAAAGAAGCCCTCATACTAGTCTGTGGATGAAAATATAAAAGAGTTATGATTTTTAGAAGGCGAGGAGGAAAAAATTAAAACGTAAAAATTAAATTGTCTGAGTCCAAAATGGGCTGAGTCCTTAAGGGGTTAAATAACGATATATTTTTATAGTTCGGACATTTACGCACGCGGCGATACCACAGATATGTTTATTTTTATTTACACACTTTTTTTTATGGGAAAAGGGGGTGATTCAAACTTTTATTAAGGAAGGGGATGACCTTTGTTAACTTTTTTTTTGCAGTGCTATAGCCATAGGGAGCTGAGCTATAACACTGCACACACTGATCTCTTATGCTGATCCCTGCAAAGCCATAGCTTTGCACGGATCAGCGAGATAGGGGCTCGATTGCTCAAGCCTGTAGCTCAGGCATGGAGCAATCAAACCCAGATCTGATGGGATGGAGCAAGGTAAGGGGGTCTCCGCTCGCGTCTTAGCTGATCGGTCAACTTTGATCGCCGTGTCTGAAGGGTTAATAGCGCGCGGCACAATCATTGTGCCGCGCGCTGTTTGCCCAGGGTCCCGGCTATGAATAGCAGCCGGAATCGACACGGTGTGACCCCGTTTTAAACACAGGTACGCCCTACGTCCTTAACAGGTTAAGTGTTTTTTTCAGACCTCTATAACTTTTTTATTTTTCCGTATACCGCTGTTTGTATCGGTACCATTTTTGTATTGATCAGACTTTTTGATCGCTTTTTACTGGGGTATTTTTTCTGGGGTATGATGTGATTTAAAAAAATAAAATAAAAAAAAGCTATTCTAGGGTTTGGTACATTTTTACCTTTTACAATGTTCACAGTACAGGCTAAATCTTGTTTTATTTGAATAGTTCAGAGAATAATGCTCGCTGCAATTCCAAAAATGTTTATATTTTTCATATTTTTCTATGGAAATGGGAAATGGAGGGTGATTTAAGCCATGTGGGTTTTAACTTTGTCATTTTTGCAGGTAGTTTTTATTCTTTTTTGAGCTTTAGCGATGGAGATACATTTTTAATAAAATTTCGTAGGGTACCATTAAAAATAAATAATAAAAAAGATACAGTAGTGATGGAAAAAATTGTATTTAACAAAATGTATCTTTTTTATAACTACATTTTTTTAAATTTTTAAACAGGGATCAATTTATATGTGCGGGCAGGGCCCTGAAAATGTAGTCGACGATGATAAAAATGTAGTGTGTGTGTGTGTGTGTGTGTGTTTCACTTTTTTTCTTTATTTTTTACATTTTTTAGCTAGTACTATTACTCCCAGCATGGAGCACACTGTTCCATGATGGGAGTAGTAGTACCTGTACTAATTGGCAGATCACCCCAGGTCCGTTGCAATCCTCCTATATAATTTATAGATGCGGCTGGCCGCTCTTCTCTGGTCCCCTGCACTGCCGTATATATGCACCTATTCATATTTCCCACAGAGAGCTGTGATTGGCCAGATGGTTCCAGCCACTCACAACTCTCTGTGGGAAATATGAATAGGTGTATACATACATCAGTGCAGGGGACCATAGAAGAGTGGCCGGCCGCATCTATACATTATACAGGAGGATCACAGTGGGTGTCAGGAGTGACATCCGCTGTGATCTTTCCTAAACTGCAGGTACTACTACTCCCAACCTGGAGCACACTCTGCTCCATGCTGGGAGCAGTAGTGCCTGCATTAATAGACAGATTGCAACAGGTGTCAGAAGTTACACTCGTTGCAATCTGTATGTTAATGCAGGAACTACAGCTCCCAGCATGGAGCAGAGTGTGCTCCAGGTTGGGAGTAGTAGTACCTGCAGTTAAGGACAGATCACAGCGGCTGTCAATCCTGACACCCAATGTGATCGTCCTATCTATTGCAGAGATGCGGATCAGCTTTCTTCTGCGCTCCACATCTCTACTCTGTACTCCAGCTGGCCACTCACTCATTCATATTTCCCACTGAGAGCTATGATTGGCTGCAACCATCCGGCCAATCCCCACTCTGGGCAGAAAATATGAATGAGTGATGTGAATTTCTATTCACATCACTGGTTGGCATGGAGTATAGTGCAGACATGTGACTGTATAGAGCCGCTCTGCATCTCTGCTATATTATGGACGATTGCATCAAGTGTCAGGAGTGACACCCAGGGCGATTTGTCTATTGGTACAGATACTACTACTCCCATCATGGAGCAGTGTGTTCCATGATGGGAGTCGTAGTGCTACCTAAAAAAATTAAAAATAGGAAAAAAAAAGTCAAACACACACACTTTATTAAAAATGAATAAAAATGTAGTTATAAAAAAAAAAATGTTGTTAAATCAAATTTTTTTTTTTTTGGTACCCAACAAATTTTGAAAAAAAAGATGCCAAAGGGGCCAAAAAGGCAATTTCCACTCAAATGCAAAAACGCTAGAAAAAACATTATCTGCAGAAAATTGCACTGGAGTTTTTTACAGTGAAAAAAACGCTGCAAAAAAAAAACAAGTGGAAACTTAGCCTTAGAGAATTTTTGAAGAAAACATTAGATTCCTCATACAGATGAATGTATTTCCATAGACCTGCACTGACCTGTGTGCTCTGTGCTTCATTCAGAGCCTGCTGAAGAGTGGCTCTACCAATCCCAGAGCCACTGACCAGTGAAGGAGAGGTAAGCCCTCTGGCTACCACAGCAGTGAATGCCCCCCCCCCCCCCCCCCACACACACACACACACACACTATACCACCAGGGATGGTTTAAATGTCCTTTCAGATGCTCTTGTCAGCTTTGACAGTGGTGGTCTATAGGGTTTGTAGCTGTTAGTGGCCATCATTGCATACCAGCTATTAGCAGCGGCCCTCAGCTACAGGAATCAGCTAAGGGCTGCCCGGTATGGTACGGGCTCGAGTCCACGCCATACACCCATACACCCTTAATGGCACAAAGATTTGTATACAAATCATTGGTCATTAAAGGGGTACTCCACTGGTAAACATTTTTTTTTTTTAATCAACTGGTGTCAGAAAGTTAAACAGATTAGTAAAATTTCTTCTATTTAAAAATCTTAATTCTTCCAGGACTTATCAGCTGCTGTATGTTCCAGAGGAAGTTCTTTTCTTATTGAATTTCCTTTTCTGTCTCACCACAGTGCTCTCTGCTGACACCTCTGTCCACTTTAGGAACTGTCCAATGTAGGAGCAAATGCCCCATAGCACACCTATCCTGCTCCAGATTGTTTCTAAAATAGACAGAGGTGTCAGCATAGAGCACTGTGGTCAGACCGAAAAGGAAATTAAAAAAGAAAAGAACTTCCTGTGGAGCATTCAGCAGCTGATAAGTACTGGAACTATTAAGATTTTTAAATAGAAGTCCTTTAATAATCTGTTTAACTTTCTAATGTATTATTACCACATGCCCCTAATGAACTGTGACTCCATACCCCTAATGTACTGTGCCCCCATGCCCCAATGATCTGTGCAACCATGCCCATATGATTTTTGCCACTATGCCCTAATGTACTGTACCCCCATGCCCCTAATGAACTTCCCTCATGCCCCTAATTAACTGTGCCCCCATGTCTCTTATGTACTGTTCCTCCTGCCTCAATGATCTGTGCTTCCATGTCCCAATGATCTGTGCCACCAAGTTCCTAATGTACAGTGCCTATGCCACCATAGTTCTAATCATTTGTGCCACGTGACCGTAATCATCTGTACCACCATGCCCATAGTGAACTGTACCCCTAACCTTAAATCATTGTTTTTCAATCTGTGGTTCTCCAGATGTGGTTATAGCTTATTAAATAGTGTATAGTGTAATTTTTTTGGTGTTTGTCACTATTATGTAAAATCTAGGCATCGTATACCATCATGCTTTGGTTATTATTCAGCACTGTATATCTGCACTGTTTGGAAATATTGGTGCTCATGCACACTATGTAAAGGCTGGGGTCATACAAAGCCATCTCTAAACCTCCTTTCCCGTCATATTTTTTACAGAATTAAATAAAGCAGTAAAATAATTGTATTACATCTCAAAGACGGCGTATTACATATCCTTTTGCCTGGTTCCCTTTGTTCCATGTTATTTCCTATATAATGGGGAAATGTAACAAAACAAATGTTTTCCTGCCAGTTATTTGGCTTTAGGTTTGTATGGTAAAGGCGTCTATGTCACCAATTCCCTTCAGCTTTAGATTATGATTTATTATACTCAGTTTTACATCACCACGGGAGCCTTTAGCCTCATGGAAATGCAAAACGCAGACGTTTCTCAAGTGATTAGGATCTAATAAAATTGACATCTGTAACCATTGACCCATTAATAAGTATTGCGATCACCACCACATGTAGCATTTCAGTATTTGCAGAACTAAATATTTCTTACCAACAATTTTTTTTTTATTTCCTTTCAGTCAAACTTTTTATATCATTGTTGCATTTTTACTGCCTTGCAGCATATGGATAATATAACAATAAATGAGCTCGTAAGTTTGAACCCCCATGGAAAGCAGAAATAAATGTTTCATGTAAACATGTATCCATACTTGTATGTGTTTGTCGAACATCTTTTTCCAAAGTCATTGGAAGTAGCAGTATTGGTTTTGACCATCTTGCTTCAACAGCCTCTGGTATCATTAAAATGGGCAATATCATTAATTTAAGGAAGTTCTTATATATAAGATCCATATATTAAAGTGTTACTGTAATATGAATTACCAATACTAAACTGTCAACACAGTCTAGCAGGAATTAGTGTCTTCATTTAAGGCGTTTTGTAGATGGTCCAAGAGAGGCATGACCCGGGGTCCACTATGCCCCAGGGCCCCAATACCTCTCTCTGCTGACGCCACATCTATCCTATGCATGTCACATAAGCAAAAAGTGTTAAGCAAAAGGTGTACAAAAGAACCTCCACATTATTCTGTAATAATAGCCTATAAATAATGCAGCATTGCACTATAAAATCACAGAAAAAAAGGCCATACTTACTGGTTACTGATTCAAGGGCAGGTTAAACATCTATTCCCACTATGATGTAAACCAGTCTTTATAGGGGGAGGTCACACAGGTCCAAAATACTGATGAACACCTACATGGGGGGGGGGGGGGTAGCTTCTTAGTATTATAGGTGCACACAGATAAGGCATATTGTGGTGACTAAGGGTGGTGTGTTGTACTGTGGGGTCTTGTGACCGTGAGTTGTGTTCTTGACGCCAGGAGTGGTAACCACCACACTACCAAGGTGAAGCGTTTGCCAGTAAGAAATACCTCCAATGCAAGGTTAGAAAAACCTTTTTTTTAATTTTACTTCAGGAATTGCAACATTGTTGTCACGTGCTGCGCTCCGGCCGCAAGCGCAGTGTCCTGGGGTCCCCGTCTGTCGGCGGACGCGCCCGCATGCAAATCCTAGCCCGTCACTTACCCCGCTCTGCTTCAGTAACTCAGCTCCGCCGCGCTCGTCCCCGTCTCCTAGTGTGCGCGCGGGGCGGAGCTCTGAAATTTAAAGGGCCAGTCCGCCCATAATTAGTCTTTGCACCTGACACCACATTATAAGTTCCTGCACCTCCCACACACCCCCTGCCGGATCTTCAGTGCTCATTGCCTAAGAGAAAGCATTCCCATTGCCTGTTTTGCCTACCCGTGTTATCAGACTTCCCTGCTACGTTTTTTGACTACCAACCTTTGCCGCCTGCCTTGACCTTCTGCTACGTTGACTATGCCTCTGTCTCATCCTCCTGTACCTCGCCTTGCCCAGTACCTGTGTGGCTGAGCTGTATCGGGGGTAGCGACCTGGGTGCCGCCTGGTGAAGACCAGCGGCACCTTAGACTCCGCTCCTCGATACGGACCGTGTCATCAGCCACACAGGTAGAGGATCCACTACCTGCTCCGTGACATCCGCAACCAGGTACGTGACAATTGTACACACTAGACAGTTCACTGTAGTGCAATTTTCACTGAAGGATGCTACAGAAAATCACCGGTGCTTCATGGTACTTTGGGACCTTGTTACGCCGAGCGCTCCGGGTTCCCGCTCCTCCCCGGAGCGCTCGCTTCACCTCCTCCGCTGCAGCGCCCCGGTCACGTCCTCTGACCCGGGGCGCTGCGATCCTGCTGCTAGCCGGGATGCGATTCGCGATGCGGGTAGCGCCCGCTCGCGATGCGCACCCCGGCTCTCCTACCTGACTCGCTCCCCGTCTGTTCTGTCCCGGCGCGCGCGGCCCCGCTCCCTAGGGCGCGCGCGCGCCGGGTCTCTGCGATTTAAAGGGCCACTGCGCCGCTGATTGGCGCAGTGGTTCCAATTAGAGTTATCACCTGTGCACTCCCTATATTACCTCACTTCCCTTGCACTCCCTTGCCGGATCTTGTTGCCTTAGTGCCAGTGAAAGCGTTCCTTGTGTGTCCCTTGCCAGTGTTTCCAGACCTTCTGCCGTTGCCCCTGACTACGATCCTTGCTGCCTGCCCCGACCTTCTGCTACGTCCGACCTTGCTTCTGCCTACTCCCTTGTACCGCGCCTATCTTCAGCAGCCAGAGAGGTGAGCCGTTGCTAGTGGATACGACCTGGTCACTACCGCCGCAGCAAGACCATCCCGCTTTGCGGCGGGCTCTGGTGAAAACCAGTAGTGGCTTAGAACCGGTCCACTAGCACGGTCCACGCCAATCCCTCTCTGGCACAGAGGGTCCACTACCTGCCAGCCGGCATCGTGACAGTAGATCCGGCCATGGATCCCGCTGAAGTTCCTCTGCCAGTTGTCGCTGACCTCACCACGGTGGTCGCCCAGCAGTCACAACAGATTGCGCAACAAGGCCAACAGCTGTCTCAACTGACCGTTATGCTACAACAGTTGCTACCACAGCTTCAGCAGTCATCTCCTCCGCCAGCTCCTGCACCTCCTCCGCAGCGAGTGGCCGCTCCTGGGATACGCTTATCCTTGCCGGATAAGTTTGATGGGGACTCTAAGTTTTGCCGTGGCTTCCTTTCCCAATGTTCCCTGCATCTGGAGATGATGTCGGACCTGTTTCCCACTGAAAGGTCTAAGGTGGCGTTCGTAGTCAGTCTTCTGTCCGGAAAAGCCCTGTCATGGGCCACACCGCTCTGGGACCGCAATGACCCCGTCACTGCCTCAGTACACTCCTTCTTCTCGGAAATCCGAAGTGTCTTTGAGGAACCTGCCCGAGCCTCTTCTGCTGAGACTGCCCTGTTGAACCTGGTCCAGGGTAATTCTTCCGTTGGCGAGTATGCCGTACAATTCCGTACACTTGCTTCAGAATTGTCCTGGAATAATGAGGCCCTCTGCGCGACCTTCAAAAAAGGCCTATCCAGCAACATTAAAGATGTTCTGGCCGCACGAGAAATTCCTGCTAATCTACATGAACTTATTCACCTAGCCACTCGCATTGACATGCGTTTTTCTGAAAGGCGTCAGGAACTCCGCCAAGATATGGACTCTGTTCGCACGAGGCGTTTCGTCTCCTCGGCTCCTCTCTCCTCTGGTCCCCTGCAATCTGTTCCTGTGCCTCCCGCCGTGGAGGCTATGCAGGTCGACCGGTCTCGCCTGACACCTCAAGAGAGGACACGACGCCGTATGGAGAACCTCTGCCTGTACTGTGCTAGTACCGAACACTTCCTGAGGGATTGTCCTATCCGTCCTCCCCGCCTGGAAAGACGTACGCTGACTCCGCACAAAGGTGAGACAGTCCTTGATGTCTACTCTGCTTCTCCACGTCTTACTGTGCCTGTGCGGATGTCTGCTTCTGCCTTCTCCTTCTCTACAGTGGCCTTCTTGGACTCTGGTTCTGCAGGAAATTTTATTTTGGCCTCTCTCGTCAACAGGTTCAACATCCCAGTGACCAGTCTCGCCAGACCCCTCTACATCAATTGTGTAAATAATGAAAGATTGGACTGTACCATACGTTTCCGCACGGAGCCCCTTCTTATGAGCATCGGATCTCATCATGAGAGGATTGTACTTTTGGTCCTCCCCAATTGCACCTCGGAGATTCTCCTTGGACTTCCCTGGCTTCAACTTCATTCCCCAACCCTGGATTGGTCCACTGGGGAGATCAAGAGTTGGGGGTCCTCTTGTTCCAAGAACTGTCTAAAACCGGTTCCCAGTAACCCTTGCCGTAACTCTGTGGTTCCTCCAGTAACCGGTCTCCCCAAGGCCTATATGGACTTCGCGGATGTTTTCTGCAAAAAACAAGCTGAGACTCTACCTCCTCACAGGCCTTATGATTGCCCTATCGACCTCCTCCCGGGTACTACTCCACCCCGGGGCAGAATCTATCCTCTCTCTGCCCCAGAGACTCTTGCCATGTCCGAATACGTCCAGGAGAATCTAAAAAGGGGCTTTATCCGTAAATCCTCCTCTCCTGCCGGAGCCGGATTTTTCTTTGTCTCCAAAAAAGATGGCTCCCTACGTCCTTGCATTGACTACCGCGGTCTTAATAAAATCACGGTTAAGAACCGCTACCCCTTACCCCTCATCTCTGAACTCTTTGATCGCCTCCAAGGTGCCCACATCTTCACTAAATTGGACTTAAGAGGCGCCTATAACCTCATCCGCATCAGAGAGGGGGACGAGTGGAAAACGGCATTTAACACCAGAGATGGACACTTTGAGTATCTGGTCATGCCCTTTGGACTGTGCAATGCCCCTGCCGTCTTCCAAGACTTTGTCAATGAAATTTTTCGTGATCTATTATACTCCTGTGTTGTGGTATATCTGGACGATATCCTAATTTTTTCTGCCAATCTAGAGGAACACCGCCGGCATGTCCGTATGGTTCTTCAGAGACTTCGTGACAACCAACTCTATGCCAAAATTGAGAAATGTCTGTTTGAATGCCAATCTCTTCCTTTTCTAGGATATTTGGTCTCTGGCCAGGGACTACAGATGGATCCAGACAAACTCTCTGCCGTCTTAAATTGGCCACGCCCCTCCGGACTCCGTGCTATCCAACGCTTTTTGGGGTTCGCCAATTATTACAGGCAATTTATTCCACATTTTTCTACCATTGTGGCTCCTATCGTGGCTTTAACCAAGAAAAATGCTGATCCCAAGTCCTGGCCTCCTCAAGCAGAAGACTCCTTTAAACAACTCAAGTCTGCCTTTTCTTCGGCTCCCGTGCTCTCCAGACCTGACCCTTCCAAACCCTTCCTATTGGAGGTTGATGCCTCCTCAGTAGGAGCTGGAGCTGTTCTTCTACAAAAAAATCCTTCCGGGCATGCTGTCACTTGTGGTTTTTTCTCTAGGACCTTCTCTCCAGCGGAGAGGAACTACTCCATCGGGGATCGAGAACTTCTAGCCATTAAATTAGCACTTGAGGAATGGAGGCATCTGCTGGAGGGATCAAGATTTCCTGTTATTATCTACACCGACCACAAGAACCTCTCCTACCTCCAGTCGGCCCAACGGCTGAATCCTCGCCAGGCCCGGTGGTCTCTGTTCTTTGCCCGATTTAATTTTGAGATCCACTTTCGTCCTGCCGATAAGAACATTAGAGCCGATGCTCTCTCTCGTTCCTCGGATGCCTCAGAAGTTGATCTCCCTCCGCAACACATCATTCCACCTGACTGCCTGATCTCCACTTCTCCTGCCTCCATCAGACAGACTCCTCCAGGAAAGACCTTTGTTTCTCCACGCCAACGCCTCGGAATCCTCAAATGGGGTCACTCCTCCCATCTCGCAGGTCATGCGGGCATCAAGAAATCTGTGCAACTCATCTCCCGCTTCTATTGGTGGCCAACTCTGGAGACGGATGTTGGGGACTTTGTGCGAGCCTGCACTATCTGTGCCCGGGATAAGACTCCTCGCCAGAAGCCCGCTGGTTTTCTTCATCCTCTGCCTGTCCCCGAACAGCCTTGGTCTCTGATTGGTATGGATTTTATTACTGATTTACCCCCTTCCCGTGGCAACACCGTTATTTGGGTGGTCGTTGATCGATTCTCCAAAATGGCACATTTCATTCCTCTTCCTGGTCTTCCTTCTGCGCCTCAGTTGGCTAAACAATTTTTTGTACACATTTTTCGTCTTCACGGGTTGCCTACGCAGATTGTCTCGGATAGAGGGGTCCAATTCGTGTCTAAATTCTGGAGAGCTCTCTGTAAACAACTCAAGATTAAATTAAATTTTTCCTCTGCATATCATCCCCAGTCCAATGGACAAGTAGAAAGAATTAACCAGATCCTGGGTGATTATTTGCGACATTTTGTTTCCTCCCGCCAGGATGACTGGGCAGATCTCCTTCCATGGGCCGAATTCTCGTATAACTTCAGGGTCTCTGAATCTTCCTCCAAATCCCCATTTTTCGTGGTGTACGGCCGTCACCCTCTTCCCCCCCTCCCTACCCCCTTGCCCTCTGGTCTGCCCGCTGTGGATGAAATTTCTCGTGACCTTTCCATTATATGGAGAGAGACCCAAAATTCTCTCTTACAGGCTTCTTCACGCATGAAGAGGTTCGCGGATAAGAAAAGAAGAGCTCCCCCCGTTTTTTCCCCTGGAGACAAGGTATGGCTCTCCGCTAAATATGTTCGCTTCCGTGTTCCTAGCTACAAGTTGGGACCACGCTATCTTGGTCCTTTCAAAATTCTGTGTCAAATTAATCCTGTCTCTTATAAACTTCTTCTTCCTCCTTCTCTTCGTATCCCTAATGCCTTTCACGTCTCTCTTCTCAAACCACTCATCCTCAACCGTTTTTCTCCCAAATCTGTTCCTCCCACTCCTGTTTCCGGCTCCTCGGACGTCTTCTCGGTCAAGGAGATTTTGGCTGCCAAAAAGGTCAGAGGAAAAAATTTTTTTTTAGTAGACTGGGAGGGTTGTGGTCCTGAAGAGAGATCCTGGGAACCTGAGGACAACATCCTTGACAAAAGTCTGCTCCTCAGGTTCTCAGGCTCCAAGAAGAGGGGGAGACCCAAGGGGGGGGGTACTGTTACGCCGAGCGCTCCGGGTTCCCGCTCCTCCCCGGAGCGCTCGCTTCACCTCCTCCGCTGCAGCGCCCCGGTCACGTCCTCTGACCCGGGGCGCTGCGATCCTGCTGCTAGCCGGGATGCGATTCGCGATGCGGGTAGCGCCCGCTCGCGATGCGCACCCCGGCTCTCCTACCTGACTCGCTCCCCGTCTGTTCTGTCCCGGCGCGCGCGGCCCCGCTCCCTAGGGCGCGCGCGCGCCGGGTCTCTGCGATTTAAAGGGCCACTGCGCCGCTGATTGGCGCAGTGGTTCCAATTAGAGTTATCACCTGTGCACTCCCTATATTACCTCACTTCCCTTGCACTCCCTTGCCGGATCTTGTTGCCTTAGTGCCAGTGAAAGCGTTCCTTGTGTGTCCCTTGCCAGTGTTTCCAGACCTTCTGCCGTTGCCCCTGACTACGATCCTTGCTGCCTGCCCCGACCTTCTGCTACGTCCGACCTTGCTTCTGCCTACTCCCTTGTACCGCGCCTATCTTCAGCAGCCAGAGAGGTGAGCCGTTGCTAGTGGATACGACCTGGTCACTACCGCCGCAGCAAGACCATCCCGCTTTGCGGCGGGCTCTGGTGAAAACCAGTAGTGGCTTAGAACCGGTCCACTAGCACGGTCCACGCCAATCCCTCTCTGGCACAGAGGGTCCACTACCTGCCAGCCGGCATCGTGACAGACCTGTAGTCCTTTCTGATTAACTTGTGACTTTACTGGTTTGAACTTGGCTTGGACAGACTAACTGACTGGTTAGAATACAGAGTAGAATACAAAGACTAAGAGAGAGAAGGTAGGTGTCGCTGGCTTAGACTTTCACACACAGGTTTCCAAGGTTAGAGCTTACCGCCAGGATGGACTGATTTGGACCAGAGCTGCCGTAGGCTTTCACTTACATTATCCTTTGATTGCTATGGGGACCTTTAGCTCTCAGGCTCTTCTTCCCTAAGCTAACTTGTCTAAACCTGGCGTGGCAGACTTGACTGATGGATGACCTAGTCGGCGGGGTCTGTGGGCGGATGGAAAAAGTGGACTTAGAAGAGAGACTAGGATATTATCACCATTAGAGGTATGGGGCAGGTAGCTGCTCACATTGCTGTGACTGGACTCAACTAACTCACTCCTACTAGCTCCTCCCTGTTTTTTCCTGCAGTCATGGGAAAATTGTCTAGTAGTGTACTATTTGATGTCATATTGTACTAGGTGACAATCTGGTGCATTGACAGAATCAGCTCTGCTACAACTTTAAATGAGTCACTTGCAGTAAAGTTATGTATTTGGCCTTAGATGACTGTCTCTTAAAGGGAAACAGACAGGCTATTCACCCGCACTAAACCCAGGGTTATAGCGGGTGAACATCATTAAAATGAGTGGTCATTTACGTGAATTGGTAAAGTATTGCGAGAGTTATGCCTCTCCTTTCTTCTATTTCTATTACATAGCAGCTCTGCGCAATGGAGGCGGGGAGCCGGCTCTCCACGCTGCCCTGCCTCCTAAATATTCCACACACTGTCATGTCCCAATGAAGTGAGCATGAATTATTTTGCATATTCATTATTGGGGGCGTGCATAGTGGGTATTATTTAGGAGGCAAGGGAGCGGGGTCCCTGCCTCCATTTCAGAGAGCTGCTGGGCAATAGAAATAGAATAAAGGAGAAGCAATATTTCACTAATTCACATAAGGGACCACTCATTTTATTGCTATTCACTATGCACTATAATTCAGTATATTGGGTTTAGTGCAGGTGAAAAGCCTGTCAGTTTCGCTTTATCATCAGGTGGAAAAAAAGATGAAAGAGAAAACAAATCTGAATAGGCTCATGAGAATAAAAGACATGTAAAAACATTCAATGCCGGGAGACAGCTGCTTAAAATGACTGCTGTCCAACTTCTCTGCGGCACACACTCTACCACGCGGTGAAACGTTACAGTGTATTCAGAATACACAGGAACTGTCATGTTCAGCTGGGAAGAAATTGCAACCATTTATTTCCCTGACATGTTGTGCTGCGGTGACACGCCAGCTTCTTATTTGCGTCCAGGAGAGAAAGATTTACAAGTAAATTGCTTTAACAATCTTAAGGAAAGGGATGAAGCTCGTTGCATTCGGCTTCTTAGTCTTTCTGATGACAATCACTCCAATATATAATAGGTATGCAGGTTACAAATCAGGGACATTGCCATGTATTTATCTAACTTTATTCTGTATCCAGTGTTAAGTAGCTTTCAACATCTATTGTGTTACAAGTCCTTGCAAGTAGATTTGGATTTCAAAACAGTGGATTCAGCGATAAGTTCATTTCAGAAAAGAAGCTCGGAAAAGATAATCAGAATGGAAAAGTTTAAGGTCAGTTGTTCCCAGTATTAAGCACAATTGTGTATTATGTACAAAGTATGACCTAGTGTGCTCAGTTACATTGCCACTTACCCCTCATGTCACTAGTGTTGCTCGCGAATATTCGCAATTCGAATTTTATTCGCGCATATCGCATATTCGCGAATTCGCGAATATTCGCGAATATAGCGCTATATATTCGTAATTACGAATATTCTTTTTTTTTTTTTTTTCACAGTACACATCACAGTGATCACCCCTCTCTGCTTCCAGCTTATGTGGTGTAAGATGGCTCTAATACTACTGTGTGAGACTGGCGTGCGAATTTCCGCACATGCGAAAATTTGCATATGCTAATTTTCGCATATGCGAATGTTTGCCTATGTTAATTTTTATATTTACAAATTTTCGCATATGTTAATTTTTGCACATACGAATATTCACATATGCGAAAATAAAACGAGAATTTTACGAATATGCGAATATTCGCGAATATGACGAATATTCGTCCATATATTCGCGAATATTCGCGAATTCGAATATGGCCTATGCCGCTCAACACTACATGTCACTGAAATAAACATCAAATTACTTTCTGGTGGCTTTCTTTCCGTAACAAAATAGAACAAAGCAATGGATAACAATGGAAAACAAAACAATGGATAACATATTGTCAGCCACTCATATTCCCTAGTAGACAGCAATTATGAAAACAAGGTGTCCGAACACACAGTGTATTACAATTTACTGTGTATGGGGGTTCACAAACTATTCTGAATGCCCATGCTGACCCCTGTACATTACCGAAAGTGTTTACAATGGGCACACCAGCATCAGAACCCGACATGGAAGAACGAGGGCTGGACTGAGGAATCACATTGGCCCAGATTTATCCAACTGTGTGAGAGACAAAGTAGAGAGATTTTCCCACAGCGACCAATCACAGCTCAGCTAACGAGCTCTGGTAAAGTAAAAGCTGAGCTGTGATTGGTTGTTATGGGAAAAATACTCCACTTTTTCTTTCACACAGTTTGATAAATCTGGGCCATTGTCTTTTA
This sequence comes from Hyla sarda, assembly GCF_029499605.1. NCBI lineage: Eukaryota > Metazoa > Chordata > Amphibia > Anura > Hylidae > Hyla > Hyla sarda. The sequence continues at coordinate 369,974,877 of NC_079191.1, forward strand.
CATAATGTGGTTGGCCAGGAGCTTGTGCATTACATATACGGAGACAAAGGATACCAGGATGCACTATGGGAAGAAAGCAAGCTAAGCGTATGATGGCCTGGGAAATGTTCTTATGGAAAACTTGAGTTCTTACATTTATGTGGATGTTACTTTGACATTTGCTATATATGGCATGGATATAAATTTTAGTAACTTTTTTGAGCAAGATAATGTATCATGCACCCTGTCACACTGCAAATTTTGTTCAAGAATACTTTAAGGAACATAAGGGTTCAAGGTGAAGACTTTGATACCAAATTCCTGCAATTTCAATCTAATTTTGTCTGTAGAATGGGCCTGAAAAGCAAGTCTGAACCATGGGAAGAAACTGATGGCGGCAATGTGATGCCTTAGGTCCTGATACAAATGTGAATGTTGCTTTGACATGTAGTGCCTACATAATGATTGTTATAGACCAAGTACAGCCCTTCATGGCAGCTGTATGGCAGTAGCCTCTTTTGGCACACTAAAAAAAATATGGAATTTTTTGAGCAACATGTGTCATGAACTTACCTGGCCCAGTTCCAGTGCTGCCTTTGGTCCTCATTCGTCCGGCTGGTAGTGTTTCTCGGTGCCCTAAAAAATCATGAAGGACCGCTCGTCACTGTGTGACAAAGCCAACTCTGCCAATGAGGGAATATAAGTGCTGTACAATTCAGCTGCGGTATTAGTGCTCACCTCTCCCAGCAGCAGAATATTTAAACTGTCCGGTATTTCCAACCTGGGCCGGTAATTGTGGTTGATCCCATCAACAGTGATCCTTACCCTTGTGTTTATCATCTGATCTGACCTCCTGTGATCTGACCTTTGCTTTTTCCCTTACCATTCTTGTGCATGCTGGTTTTGTACTGTGCCACCCTCCTGGTTTGACCCAACCTTTCCTGATTCTGTTGCTGGTTCTGAGTTTGTACTTCACTCCCCTCTAGGTTTTGACTCTCTGGCTCGTTTCTTATTAACTAATTGTCTGCAGTTTTTTCTTCTTTTTTTTTTTTAACCTATTTTAGCCGTGTTTCAGACTTTCCTGTCTGACCACCCTTGACATCCCATGTACTTAGAGGAGTGTAAGAACCATTACCTAGTTGAGGGCTGCCATTTAGGGTGGATAATCCAACTAGACAGGGACAATGGCCAGGGCGATCTCAGGGCTGCACTGATCCCTACCCATGGCTTAGGGCATTCTTAAATGAGGTGCTACTGGCCATGGCTTCCACATGGCTCCTTAATTTCAGGTGGCAAGTGGAGCTGCTACTTTAAGCATTGGCAAGCTTAGGTGCAGCCCACAATTATCAGTGAAACCATTTGTTGCAGGTGCTTTCATTGTGGGCTGCACCTGTAATTGGCACTGCTTAAAACAACAAGTCCAGGTGCCAACAGAAATTAGGAACCTGCGCAGCACCTGATGCTCTAACAGTATGTTCACACGGTGAAATGTCCAAACAGAATCCTGCTGGAATTTTCCACACGGACATCCCATTGCATTTCAATGTGATTCTGTTACACTGTTTACATGGTAGAAATCTCGATTCCGTCGTCCGCAAAAAGAATAGAAATGTCTATTATTTTTGCGAATTTCACTCTGAAATGCATTGCCATCTATGAGATGGCACATTTCCAAGCGGTCCTAGCACCCGCCAGATTCTTCAGATATGCGGAATGCCCGCATGTGTTTTCCATGAGCACATTCCCCACATTTCAAAGGGTTCTCCATTGCTAAAACATCTTATCCCCTATCCAAAGGATAGGGGATAAGATGCCTGATCGCGGGAGTCCCACCGCTGGGGACCCCCGGGATCATGCACGTGGCACCCCGTTTGTAATCAGTCCCCGGAGCGTGTTTGCTCCGGGTCTGATTATGGGCGACTACAGGGCGGGCGGCGTGTGATGTCACGCCGGCGTGTGACGTCACGCTCCGCCCCGCAATGCAAGCCTACGGGAGGGGGCGTGATAGCTATAGTTATGGCTATATAGCTATAGTTATGGCTTATTGCGATAGATTAGATACATAAAAACACTAAAACAGAATGTTCATTATAAAAATGAAACAGCCTAGATGAACGCTTGTATAAAATGAGCAAAGAAAATACAACAACATTGAAATCCATTGTAAATTGCAGCAGATGGCAAATTAGGTCTTTAGAGTGATTGTACACAGAATGTTTCTGCCAAATAATTGAATTTCATGGCATGCTTCTAATGGAATTTATTTCTTATTTCCATTCTGCAGGCTTCAGGTCACATCAGTAGCTCCATGCCATCTGGTAAATCAAGAGTTAATATACTTTGTTATAGATTATGACAGCATGAAATTAGACCAGTGTAGCATGGCAAGCTGTTATGAAGTTTGACAATGGGAGAGGCCGTGTAGGCCAGTAAAGGGTTTTCATAAATGACTGGTAGAGATTAAAAAAAAATTTGAAAAATTTGATTCGGCCGATTCTCCAAATTTAAAATAAAAATTGTTTCGGTCTGAATTTATTTGCGGCAAATCACTATTAAAAACGTCTATTTCTGGCCTACAGAGAGCCTGAATAGGGGTGTAGAACACTTTTACTTGCTGTATCATGCATAGGGTGTATGCTGGGTTAGTGAAATAATACTGTTATTCAGTATGACATGCAGATCAGAGGCGTCGCTATTAGAATCACTGTTGCAGAGTGGCACAATGACAGAGCCTGGAGGTGGCATCAGTATAAGGAGACCATATAGTGGCTGAATGACACAACGTGGAGGTTTTGGCAGCATGAGGAGACCATATAGTCGCTGACAGACACAGAGTGGAGGTGTTGGCAGCATGAGGAGACCATATATAGTGCCTGAATGACACAGCGTGGAAGTGGCGGCAGCATGTGGAGACCATATAGGGGCTGAATGACACAGCCCGGAGTTGGTGGGAGCATATAGTGGCTGAATGACACAGTCTGGAGTTTGCAGCAGCACGAGGAGAACGTATAGTGGCTTAATGACACAGCCTGGAGTTGGCGGCAGCATGAGGAGAACATATAGTTGCTGAATGACACAGCCTGGAGGTCACATCAGCATGAGGAAAACATATGGTGGCAGAATGAGACAGCCTGGAGGTAGCAGCAGCAGCATCAGGAGTCCTGAAAGTGACCCAGTGACAGAGTGGTGCGGTGGGTGATAATACCAGTACCCGGTGACGAAGGTGGGTGAAAAAAGGAGAACTTGGCATCAGATGTGTGGCATCAGGCTGGTGGCAGGATCAGAATAGTAGCTGAGGCAGGAAGGCAGAAGAAAACTGTCTCTTTTGTAAAAGTGTTAGTGTGCACAAGTAAGTATTGAGGATTACGTAAAACTTAACTTTTAATTATATTCTTAGGATAAAATATATTTACCCAACAATTTTTTTTTAAATCAAACAAAAGGAAAGGTGTGCAAAAAACACCATGTGCCACCTACACTACCAAGCATTGATGTGATTTAAAGACCTCTAAACAGTGGAAGGGAACAATGTATGGTCCATTGTAACCGGTGGAGGTAAAAACTTCCCCTGTAAGGCCCTATTCTCGCATTATTAATTCCCTTCTTGGCAAGTGTTACTCGCCCTAAAAAGGGTGGCCCCACCCAGGAACCTGTCCCTATTTCCACCTACAAACGCTGCCATTTTCCAAGGTTTTTAGTTGGAAATAGGGATTGGTTCCTGTATGGGGCTGCCCTATTTCAGACGAGTAACACTTTCTTTAAAAAGGTGGAAGGGAACAACGTATTGTCCTTTGTAACAGGTGGGGGTAAGATCTTCGTCTGTAAGGCCCTACGCTAGCCCTATGAATTCCCTTCTTGGCAAGTGTTATTCACCCTAAAAAGGGCGGCCCCACACAGGAAACTCTCTCTATTTCCACCTAAAAACCCTGGGAAATGGCAGTGTTTGTAGGGGGAAATAGGGAGAGGTTCCTGTGTGGGGTCGCCCTTTTTAGGGTGAGTAACACTTGTCAAGAAGGGAATTGATAATGTGAGAGTAGGGCCTTAAGGGGGAAGTTTTTTTACCCCCACTGGTTACAATGGACCATACATTGTTCCCTTCCACCTTTTAGAGGTCTTTGCATCACATCAATACTTGGTGGTGTGGTTGACACATGGTGTTTTATCCTTTTGTTTGATTTAAAAAAAAAAAAATTGGATACATCCTAAGAACATAATTAAAAGTTTTACGTAATGCATATCCTAAATACTTACTTGTGGTCTGATGTGGAGGAATTTCTGTAACTGGGGAGCAGCACCTTAAATACGTTTTGCACTATCCATGTTTGTGAAGTGTTGGTGTGGCACAATGGTCAATCTACTCTGATGCATCAGGCATTGGTGGGTCGAAATCCTGGCTGATCCATGCCTGATTCATCTTCACAAAGGTCAGGCTCTGCACATTTTTCGGAGACGAGTTCTCCTTGGGGTTCCTTTGGCCACCCCCGGCACTAAACACTTGCTTTGATTGCACACTACTGGCCAGGCAGGACAGCTTTTCCAGGGCAAACTCTGCTAGTTGCAGCCACAAATCAAGTTTGGCTGCACAGAAGTCCAGCGGATCTTCAAGGTGTGTTGCCATGGTCATGTCAAGGTATGCCACCACCTGCTGGTTCAGGTCCTGCTCCAGGTCTACCTGCTGCTGATGAGTTGCTTCAATATGCGGGTAAAGAAAGGCACTCATCAGCGACTGTAGACCCAGGCTGTTGCTGATGGAGCTGGTACTGCTCCTGCCACCCCACCCCTCCCTAGCAGCCATGACAGTGGAAGGTGAGCGCAGAGGGCTCCCCGAGTCACACCTGTGAGAGGATGGACGATGGCGCAGGTAGGCATCGGCCAACTGACTATGTAGGATATCTCTGAAGTAGGTCAGTTTGTCCTCCCTCTCAGTGGGTGTAACAAAGGCCCCTTTTTGTGTTGGTAGCGAGAGTCCTATAAGATGGAGAGTCAGAAGTCATCCCGCTGCTGAATGGTGACAATTCAGTGGTCACTACGCAAATAAGGGAACATGCATCGTGCTATTTGTGCAAGTGACTCGGAGGGACTCCCTGCCTCCATCTCCAATGCAAACTGCCACGGTGTGTCTGGGTCCTCTGTCTTGCCTTCCTCATAACCCCCTAGCTCCTCTAGCTGATCCTGCTCCTCCTCTCCTGTCAATTGACTGGAAAAACCGCCCATCTCATGAAACCTAAACTGTGATCCACTGTGCCACTCCTCCTCCTCCAGTTCAGCCCCCACAAGGCTCATGTTGCTGTGAGATGTAGGTGCCAGTGCCCTGACCAGCCATTGTTTCCAACATGTGTTGTAGTAGATGAACCAGTGGAATGATGTTGTTCATCCCATAATCCTGGCAAATGATTAATAATGTGGCTTCTTCAAAGGACCTGAGCAAACGGCAGGTGTCACGTACGAGCTTCCACTGGTTGACATTGAAAGTACACAGGAGAGTCCCCCTATCCGCTTGGATCATCAAGAAATCAGTGATGGCTTTTCTCTGTTCGTACAGTCAGTCCAACATATGGAGGGTGGAATTCAAACATATGGAAACGTCGCAAATCAGACTATGTTGGGAGATACCGTTCTGATGCTGCAGAAGGGTGCAGGAGGGTGTGCTTTGCGGTGTATGAAGTCCATGCAAAGTTTCTTTCCCATTGTTAGCCTGTGTGACTTTGTTCGCCAAGGCAAACCATGTGAAGAACAGCGTGACACTGCCGTGCACTGCACACATGGTATGCTGAAGGGGCACTGAGACTTGTCCATGCAGTAGAGGCTGAGGACACGTGGAGGATGAGGAGGCGGAGGCACACACTGTCACAGGACCAACGGCTAGAGAGTGTTGAGGAGGAAGCGGCGTGACCTGTCCAAGTTGGTGTTGTGGCTGTGCAGGAACCACATTCACCCAGTGAGCTGTAAAGGACATGTATTATCCCCGACCATAGTTGCAGCTCCAAACGTCGGCGCTGCTGTGCACTTTGGTACACACTGACAGGCTCAAGGACTGGTCCACCTTCTGTTCCACAAAACTGTGCATGACTGGTACTGCCTTCTTCGCAAAGAAATGACGGCTTGGGACTCTCCACCTTGGCTCGGCACATGCCATCAGTTCTCTGAAAGGTGCAGAGTCCACCAGAGGGACTGCAGCACCAGCATTTGGACAGGAGCCCATTCAGCTTCTGCTCCGTTGGATGAGTGGGTGCACATTTGTTATGCCGAGCGCTCCGGGTCCCTGCTCCTCCCAAGAGCGCTCGCGGCGTTCTTCTCTCTGCAGCGCCCCGGTCAGACCCGCTGACCGGGAGCGCTGCACTGACACTGACGACGGGGATGCGATTCGCATAGCGGGACGCGACCGCTCGCGAATCGCATCCCAAGCCACTTGCCTGTCCCGGTTCCCGGCTGTCACGTTCTGGCGCGCGCGGCTCCGCTCTCTAGGGCGCGCGCGCACCAGCTCTCTAAGATTTAAAGGGCCAGTGCACCAATGATTGGTGCCTGGCCCAATCAGTCTAATTAGCTTCCACCTGCTCCCTGCTCATATAACCTCACTTCCCCTTCCCAGCATGGCAGGCTCTTGTTGCCTTGTGCCAGAGAAAGCGTTTTGTGTATGTCCCAAGCCTGTGTTCCAGACCTTCTGCTGTTGCCCCTGACTACGACCCCTGCTGCCTTCCCTGACCTTCTGCTACGTCCGACCTTGCTCTTGCCTAGTCCTTTTGTACCGCGCCTGTCTCAGCAGTCAGAGAGGTTGAGCCGTTACCGGTGGATACGACCTGGTTGCTACCACCGCAGCAAGACCATCCCGCTTTGCGGCTGGCTCTGGTGAATACCAGTAGCAACTTAGAACCTGTCTACCGACACGGTCCACGCCAATCACTCTCTGACACAGAGGATCCACCTCCAGCCTGCCGAATCCTGACAGTAGATCCGGCCATGGATCCCGCTGATGTGCCGCTGCCAAGTCTTGCTGACCTACCCACGGTGGTCGCCCAGCAATCCCAACAAATCGCCCAACAAGGACAGCAGCTGTCGCAGTTGACCGCCATGCTACAGCAACTTCTGCCACTGCTACAGCAGCAACCATCTCCTCCGCCAGCTCCTGCACCTCCTCCGCAGCGAGTGGCCTCTCCTAGCCTCTGCTTGTCTCTGCCGGACAAATTTGATGGGGACTCTAATCTCTGCCGTGGTTTCCTGTCTCAATGTTCCCTACATTTGGAGATGTTGGCGGACCAATTTCCTACAGAACGGTCTAAGGTGGCTTTCGTACTTAGTCTTCTGTCTGGAAAGGCCTTGTCTTGGGCCACACCGCTCTGGGACCGCAATGATCCTGCCACAGGCACAGTCCAGTCCTTCTTCGCTGAAGTCCGTAGTGTCTTCGAGGAGCCAGCCCAGGCCTCCTCTGCCGAGACTGCTTTGCTGAACCTAGTCCAAGGAACTTCTTCCGTTGGTGAATACGCCATCCAGTTTCGTACCCTTGCCTCAGAGCTAGCCTGGAACAATGAGGCCCTCTGCGCGACCTTCAAGAAAGGCTTATCCAGCAACATCAAAGATGTACTGGCCGCACGAGAAATTCCAGCTAACCTGTCTGAACTTATCATTTTGGCCACCCGCATCGACAAGCGTTTTTCTGAAAGACACCAGGAGCTCCGCCAGGAAAAGGACCTTGATCTCTGGGCACCTCTCTCCCAGTATCCTTTGCAATCTACCCCTGTGCCTCCCGCCGAGGAGGCTATGCAAGTGGATCGGTCTCGCCTGACCCATGAAGAGAGGTCTCGTCGCAGAGATAAAAACTTATGCCTGTACTGCGCTAGTACTGAACATTTCCTAGTGGACTGCCCTATTCGTCCTCCGCGTCTGGGAAACGCACGCACCCTGTTCAAATGGGAGTGGCGTCCCTTGGTGTGAATTCTGCTTCTCCACGTCTCACTGTGCCCGTGCGGATTTCTCCTTCTGCCAACTCCTCCTTCTCAGCTGTGGCCTTCTTGGACTCTGGTTCTGCTGGAAATTTTATTCTGGCCTCTTTTGTTAATAAGTTCTGCATCCCAATGACCCGTCTCGTCAAGCCGCTCTACATTTCTTCGGTCAACGGAGTAAAATTGGACTGCACTGTGCGTTACCGCACAGAACCCCTGCTTATGAGCATTGGACTGCATCACGAGAAAATAGAATTTTTTGTTCTGCCCAACTGCACCTCTGAAGTCCTCCTTGGTCTGCCATGGCTACAACGTCATTCTCCCACCCTTGACTGGACCACCGGGGAGATCAAGAATTGGGGTCCTGCTTGTCACAAACGATGCCTCACATCTGCTCCTCATAGCCCCCTTCCTGGTAACACTCTGCCCCGTGACAAGCTTCACCCTCTGCCCCCCCTCCCCATTCCCACTTCTTCTGGATAGTGTTGCTCGCGAATATTCGCAATTCGAATTTTATTCGCGAATATCGCATATTCGCGAATTCGCGAATATTCGCGAATATAGCGCTATATATTCGTAATTACGAATATTCGTTTTTTTTTTTTGTTTTTTTTTTCACAGTACACATCACAGTAATCATCCCTCTCTGCTTCCAGCTTATGTGGTGTAAGAAGGCTCTAATACTACTGTGTGAGACTGGTGTGCGAATCTTCGCATATACGAATTTTCGCATATGCGAATTGTTCGCATATGCTAATTTTTAGCATATGCTAATTTTTTGCATATGCTAATTTTTGTACATACAAATTTTCGCATATGATAATTTTCGCAGGTGTGAATATTCGCATATGCGAAAATAAAACGAGGCTATTACGAATATGCGAATATTCGCGAATATGACGAATATTCGTCCATATATTCGCGAATATTCGCGAATTCGAATATGGCCTATGCCGCTCAACACTACTTCTGGATTGCTTGCCGCTGATGTAGCTTCCCAGGACTTCTCTTTTTTCCGGAAGGAAACTCAAGAGTCGCCCCCTATGTTCTCGTCTCATTTGAAGGGACAAGGAGACAAAAAGAGGAGGAGACCTAAGGGGGGGGGGTACTGTTACGCCGAGCGCTCCGGGTCCCTGCTCCTCCCCGGAGTGCTCGCGGCGTTCTCCTCTCTGCAGCGCCCTGGTCAGACCCGCTGACCGGGAGCGCTGCACTGACAACTGACACTGACGACGGGGATGCGATTCGCATAGCGGGACGCGCCCGCTCGCGAATCGCATCCCAAGCCACTTACCTGTCCCGGTCCCCGGCTGTCACGTTCTGGCGCGCGCGGCTCCGCTCTCTAGGGCACGCGCGCACCAGCTCTCTAAGATTTAAAGGGCCAGTGCACCAATGATTGGTGCCTGGCCCAATCAGTCTAATTAGCTTCCACCTGCTCCCTGCTCATATAACCTCACTTCCCCTTCCCAGCATGGCCGGATCTTGTTGCCTTGTGCCAGAGAAAGTGTTTTGTGTATGTTCCAAGCCTGTGTTCCAGACCTTCTGCTGTTGCCCATGACTACGACCCTTGCTGCCTTCCCTGACCTTCTGCTACGTCCGACCTTGCTCTTGCCTAGTCCTTTTGTACCGCGCCTGTCTCAGCAGTCAGAGAGGTTGAGCCATTACCGGTGGATACGACCTGGTTGCTACCGCCGCAGCAAGTGAATACCAGTAGCAACTTAGAACCGGTCCACCGGTACTGTTCACGCCAATCCCTCTCTGACACAGAGGATCCACCTCCTGCCTGCCGAATCCTGACAACATTGTTGTCTCTTCTACATGACTTGACATGGATTGGTGGCGGAATGACTCGAAGTAGGAGGAGCAGGAGCATCTGGATCGACAGAAGATGGGGATGACACACAGCTCCCTTCGGCTGAGGTGGTGGAGCTTTGGCTGGCTGAAAGAAGGAGTGGCATGCCACTGGTTGATGCAGCTGGCTGGACCACCACATTGGAGCAACGGTTCTCCCACGCCGCTTCATGGTGATGCTACATATGTTGACGCAGGGCCGTGGTGCCAACATTGGGACCCTGGCCATGCTTGACCTTCTGCTGACATATATTGCATGTGGCCAGTTTAACATCCTCCGGATGTTTGATGAAAAACTGCAACACCGCTGAGTAGCTGATTTTCCCACCAGTCTGCACTGATTGACTGCTACTGCCGTCGACACCAGGAACCCCTGTTCCACTTTATCCTGGAAGGTAGGCTGCCGCGAAGCAGGTGGTCTGCGCCTGGCACGTTTGGCTCCAGACTTTCCATTTCTGCCACCATGCTAACACCTTGCTGGCTCAGCTGCTGCCTCACAGGCAACCTGCAACCCTCTTCTCCTGATGATAATGAAGCCCCTTCTGCACCCGGCTCTCAAGTCTTTCTCAGTCTCTTTCTCAGTCTCTCTCTCAGTCTCTCTCTCTCTCTCTGTCTTTCTCTCTCTCTCTCTGTGTGTCTCTCTCTATCTCTCTCTCTCTGGGTCTCTCTCTCCCTCTCTCTGTCTCCCTCTCTCCCCCTCTCTCCCTCTCCATTTTACATGCCCTGAAGCCTGGACCGCACTAAATGGAGTTTAATGAAGCTATTTGCGCAATCGCGACGATATTCGCATTCGTTGCAAATGGAATTTAACCTAAAATTCAGAACTAATTCTGATTCGTCAGATTAGATTCGCTCATCCCTATTGACTGGGTATGGTAAGATTTAAAGGGATATTTAAATAAAGGGCATCACTGTGCCAGCAGGTAATGAATCTAGCACATGTCTCAGAATCAGGAAGAAGGTAGAAGATTGGGGGGACCAAAAGGAGCAGAATGGGAGATGGGGAGGACCAGCAGCGGACTGGAAATAGGTAAGTATAGAGTTTTTTCTATTTTTGCACAGCCCCAGCAATATAAAAAATTTTAAAAAATGTCAATAAACCTCTTTAATGTTTTTTTGTAGAGAGAGTATTAAGACAAAGGCCCTTATTTACTAAGAGTGGAGTGTAGGTTTCTTTGTGGGTTTTAATTCCCTACAATTTTTTTCCATGGTATTTACTAAGGTTTCCCTACATTTTCCTTTTTTTATACATGCTCTGATCTTTAGGGTTTTCCTTAGCTCAAATTCACATTTTCTGTGGAAACCTTAGCAAATATGTTGGGTTTTTGTGAAAATGTCAGGAACGTGCCCATTTAGGGTTTTCTTAGTAAAATGGAGAGTTAGTGGGGTTTTTTAAATTCTGGCGCAAATTTTGGCACAGATTCTGGCGCAGACATGTTGGGTTTGCAATAGTAAATGAGGTTACATTTTAGCGGTAATAAGATTACACTTATAACATACTTGCTCCAGCACCATAATCCATTAAAATGTTCTTCTTTATTGATAATTTCTACAACACCCTATATCTTGCATATCAATTATCATATCAGTTCAAATGTTGTGTAAAAACAAGCAGACGCATTTTGACCTTCTCAAAGCTTATTAGCTTTCACTTTAGACGCGGCGATCAACTTTGAACGCCGCGTCTAAAGGGTTCATAGCAAGCGGCACCAAGATCAGCGGTGTACGCTATTAGCCATGGGTCCAGGCCGTTGCTAGGTGCTGGGCCCGACCTGCTATGATGCGGGGCCACGCCGTGGCTCCGTGTTATAGATAGGGAAAGGACCCAGGACGTACTGGTAGGAACGGGTTAAGGACACAGCCCATTTCCTCCTGGCCTTCTAAAATCCATAACTCTTTTATATTTCCATTCACAGACCCATATCAGGACTTGTTTTTTGCGTGACCAGTTGCACTTTGTAATGACATCATTTATTTTACCCTAAAATGTATGGTAAACCGTAAAAAAGATTTTTTGTGTAAGGAGTTTTAAACAAAAATCATTGTTGCATTGCCGTGGGTGATCAGATCGGCCATTTTAAGTGCTGCACTGCCGCAGATGCCATGATCTGTATTGATCACAGCATCTGAGGGGTTAATGGCAGACATCAGCACGATCGGTGATGTCTGCCATTTACGGCGCGTTTCCTTAACCCCTTTCCGCAAAATCAGGTACATGTACGTAGTGATTAGGGACAACTTCCCGCAACACCACATACATGTACCTGATGAGAATAAACTGTCACAGCGTCACCGGGCGCTGTGACCATTTATTGGGCTCGGCTGTGCTGCACAGCCGAGCCTCCCTGGAGCTGGCCAGGGACCAATCGCAGCAGTCCCCAGCCGGCGATCGCTGCTATTGGTCCGACAGTACAGATGGACCAATAGCAGAGATCTGGTGCGGATCTACTTCTTCCCCCTCTCCTCCGTCGCTTCACTGTGTGAAGCGATCGGTGGTGAGGGGGGGCCCATCAGAGGAGGACATCCACGGGCACTCAGGAACGGAGCTGCGCACCGATCCTGGGTTAACCCTGTAGGCGCTGCGGTCACTAAGACCGCAGAGTCTATAAGGGCAACAGAGGGAGGGAGCTCCCTCTGTCACTGATCGGCGCCATGCAAAGTGAAAGCAGAGCGCTGATGGTTGCCATGGCAACCGGAGGGCTGACAGTGGCCTCCATTGTCATGGCAACATGAGTGATCAGTCCTTACCTAAGGTAGGGACTGATCTATCCTATGCCTGTCAGTACTGACAGACATTGGCATAATTCAATGGAGTACAAATGTACAGTGTGAAAAAGTGTAAACAATAAAAAAAAAAGTGCAAAGAATGTGGAACAAAATAAAAGAAAAAAATGTGAAAAATAAAAGAAAAAAATATTAAAAATGTTATCAAAAATAATTCAATTATATATGTGTATAATACATCCCCAAAAATAGTCCCCCCCAAATACATGTCCTGCAAAAAAAGAGTCCTCACACATTATAAAATAATAAAAAAGTTACAGCTCACTTGATGCGGCGACTTATAAACATGATTTTTTTTTAATTGTTTTTATGCCATAAATGAACTAAAATATAAAAAAAAGTATATAAATATGGTATCGCTGTAATCGTATCAGCCTGCTGTAACGTTAACATGTCATTTATACCACATGACAAACTACCTAAAAAATAAAAATAAAAAACAACCACAGAATTGATTTTTTTTTTATGTATACCAGCTCATAAATTTTTTTTTATAAAAAAACGATCAGTGTCACATTAGGTACCAATGAAAGCATCAACTTGTCTCTCAAAAAATTTTTTGCAATCCAAGGCCTCTGTAATTTTAAAATATCCTAAACTAAAAGGATGCCCCAGAATCCACACAGCACACCTTTATGTCTGAGGCCTGTGTGAGAGACATGTTGCGCACAAAGGCCACATATGGGACATTTCTAAGTAACTCAGAATTCGGGGAGTAAATCTTGAGTTTAATTATTTGTCAACACCTATTGTGTTACAGGAAAAAGATGGATTAAAATGAAAAATCTACTAAAAAATTTAATTTTAAAATTCTTCCTCCACTTTGCTTTCATGTCTGCGAAACGCCTAAAGGGTTAATAAACTTTTCTTTAATGTCCCTTTAAGGGGGGCGGTTTAGAAAATGGGGTTATTTATGCGGGTGTCTAACATACAGGCCCCTCAATTCCACTTCAGAACTGAACTGGTCCCTGAAAATCAGATTTTGCTATTTTCTTGAAAATCTGGAAAATTGCTACTAAATTTATAAACCCTCTATCTAACATTCTAAAAAAGTTAAAGAATGTTTATCAAATGACGGGAACATAAAGTAGACATATTGTAGATGTGAATTAATCATTAATTTGGTGCAGCATGGCTATCATACAAGCAGAAAATATCAAATCTAGAAAAATGCTAATTTTTAATTTTTCTCGCACAATTTTTTCTTTTACAAAAAACGCTAAATATATCAATCAAAATTTACCACTAAGGTAAAGTACAATATGTCATGAAAAAACTATCTCAGAATCACTTTCATAAGTAAAAGCATTGCAAAGTTATTACCAAATAAGTGGATGCATGTCAGATTTTGAAAATTTGTCTTGGTCATTAAATGGGCACTGTCAGATACAAAAACTTTTGATATGTTTTGCAATTGCTTTTCATTAGAGAATTTTACTGATCCCCCCCCCCCCCCCCGCCTGCTTGGACACATACTAGTCCTGCTGTGTCCATGCGTCATCACCTATGTCATGGACACACTTCCTTGATTGACAGCTATTAGCGCAGGGCTCACAGCTAGAGGAAAAATCCTCCCACTGTCATCTTGTGTCCCGCTACTGTCAGTGAGGACAAGCTGGGAGTTGTAGTTTTGCTAATGCTAGGGGAGATGTGAACAGACAGCATACTGAGGGAGGGGGCGGAGACCTGTACAGTGAAGCCATGCCCCCTCTCTTTGAGAGGAATTCAGACTAGTGAGCTAAATTAAAAGTGAAATAAAAAAATAAATAAAGGTGCTAGACACATAGAAATTAGATGTATATGGTCTGGATTAGGTACTGAGTGATATATTTAAAAAAAAATGTTTTTTTTTTGGATCTGACGGGTACGCCTTAAAGGATAGCTCCCACCATCCATTTTTATTTATTTTTCTGTCCCTGCCTATTGCCCTTCTATCCCTAACCCCCTCCCTGCCTTTACATTTTTTTTTTACTATATTAAAAATGTTTTTTTTCTGCCTGGTAGTGTGCTCACTACCAGGAAGACTTCCCCAGCAGGCACAACGTCACTGATGCCTGCTGGGGCCGACACTTCTGCCCTTAGTTCACTATACAGAGTGCCTCCAGCTGTTTCACCACTACAACTACCAGCTTGCCCTGACATCTACTGGCTGTCAGGGCATGCTGGGAGTTGTAGTGGTGAAACAACTGGAGGTACCCTGTGTAAAAAACAATAACTTTGTTAGTGCCGCGGCGCTATCCAGAACCCCGCTCCCCTCCCCCCTGTTGAAATCCAAAGTTGCCGCAGCACTACCCCGCTACCCCCCCCCCCCCAAGCCATACCCGAGTGCAGAGCAGCAGCAGCAGCGGCAGCATGTAGATGCCGGGAGGAGGGGCCGGCGTGTGAAGCCAGGGAGCCAATGCGCTCTCAGCGCTCGCTCCCACCTGTCTGATTGACAGGCAGGGAGCGAGCACAGGCTAAATGAATTAGGACCAATGCCCGGCCGGCATCGGTCCGAATTCATGCGTGACGTCACGCCAGCCTGCAGCCAGCCACTAGGAGGGAGACCCCTAGTGGCCGGTTTTCAACAATAAAATAAACTATTTTAATGAAAAAAAAAAATTATAGATTTATATTAGAGATATGTTGTAGTACATAAGTACTACAACATATCAAAAAATAAAGTTTGGTGACAGTGCCCATTTAAGGTCAAAACAGGCTGTTGGGTAAAGAGGTTAAGGGGCTAAACATGTATTACATTACTGAGGATTGCAAATACCTTCTCCAGATGCAGGAACATTTATTTCCAAATTATAGCTATTCATTTTCCATTTCAAACTCTCCATTTCTTGATACAAATAATATATCTGCAGAAATATTACCAGGCTCCGTTAGCTGCTAGTGTGTGTGATATCTGCTCACATGAAATGCCACGTCTGCGTGCCGTGGGCCATAAACATTTGGAAAGGTCACCAAGTCATTGGTTTGAACTCCTGCTAAGGGAGCTCGTTTATGACTAATTCCTATTAGCTGTTAACTTCTCATTGCAACGCTGAGACCTGCAGTTCAGGAACATTACGCAACGCAGAAGCCAACATGCAAAAAAAAAAAAGTCTTTTCCTATAAGACTACATATAGAAAATGACTTATTGTAAATGAAAATGTTCATTAAAGCATGAGATCCTCAAATACTGCGCCTGCAGCACAAACAATTTCACACATTTGGTCTCTCCAGTCCCAGCTTTTCCATTGGTTTATTGAAAAAAGTGATTTGTCTCCGAGCTCTCTATTAAAGCGTTATCATTTTATTTAAAAATGATAAATGTTGTCATATATTTTAACTGCTTGATACCAGACTGTGCCTGAAACTGAACAGAAGTTAAACCATTAGACTGATGTCACACATGGCATATTTTTTAAAATGTTTTTTTGCATTTCTAACTGATGTTACTTTAAAGGGGTACTCCGACCCTAGACATCTTGTCCCTTATCCAAAGGATAGGGGATAAGATGTCTGATCGCCAGGGGACCCCCATGATCTCCCTGCTGCACCCGGACATCATGCCCCCTCCCATAGACTTGCATTGAGGGGGCGTGGCCGTGATGTCACAAGCCTCCGCCCTGCATCGCCAGTCATCCGACACAGAGCAAAGTTTGCTCCATGCACTGGATGTCTGGGGTGCTGCAACCAAGATCGTGGGGGTCCCCAGCGGCGGGACCCCCGCTATCAGACATCTTATCCCCTATCCTTTGGATAGGAGATAAGATGTCTAGGGGTGGAGTACCCCTTTTAGGGTAGAGTCACACGTGCCATATTTTGCTGAATATTTTCTGTGGGTAGGAAAATCCGCAGCAGCAAATATCCAGCAAAATATGGCACGTCTGACCTTACCCTAAAGTAGCATGCACATCTTTTTTGCAGATGAATTTTTCTGTTGCATAACATTTTAAGGGTATGTGGAATTTCTTTATCAAAATGATGTATGTTCTACTGAAGGCAATTTTTTTAGGCTTTGCTACATGAGTTAAAAATATCTGGAAAAACTGTAATACAACGTAGGGATATGTATACGCTATATCTGCAGCCACTCAATGGTTATAATGTGAGCTGCAGCCTGTTGAGGATTTTGCTAGCATGTCTCATGTCAGACCACGAAGCACCTGGCTAGGTATGAAACGACTGTTACCTCTCATCTCTGTGTTCTGTGTTGTCTGGGTCATATCCCGTACTTTGTTCACCAAAAAAACAGATAACTTTTACACTATGCCTGGATGAGTGTCTCCCAATTATCCTCTGTATGGATCGCTGCTTCCTCATGCTTTTCATGGGATTTGAGCACCACTAGGATATGTTTACGTACAATCTCACATAAGTTAGTACACCCCTGACATTTGTGTTAATATTTTACTTATTTTTGTTGCCAAGATCTAGACATACATGGCTGTGTGATGAGTTATTTTGAGGGACACAACATTAACCCCTTGGGGATGGAGTCCATTATAACCCTAAGGACGGGAGCATTTTTTACACATCTGATCACTGTCACTTTATGTATTAATAACTCTGGGATGCTTTTACTTATAAATTTGATTCTGAGATAGTTTTTTCATGGCATATTCTACTTTATGTTATTGGTAAATTAACGTAGATACTTGCATAATTTCTTGGTGAAAAATTTCAAAATTTCAGGAAAAATTTCAAAATTTAGCATTTTTCTAACTTTGAAGCTCTCTGCTTGTAAGGAAAAGGAACATGTGAAATAAATTTACATATTGATTCACATATACAATATGTCTACTTTCTGTTTACATCATAAAGTTGACATGTTTTTACTTTTTGAAGACATCAGAGGGCTTCAAAGTATAGCAGCAATTTTCCAATTTTTCCCAAAAATTTCCAAATCAGAGGGAACAGTTAAGTTTAGAAGTGAATTTGAGGGTCTTTATGTTGGAAATCCCCTATAATGGACCCCATTATGAAAACTGCACCTCTCAAAGTATTCAAAATGACATTCAAAAAGTTTGCTAACCCTTTAGGTGTTTCACAGGAATAGCAGCAAAATGTAGGAGAAACATCAAAATCTAAATTTTTTACACTAAAATGTTATTGTTGCCACATTTTTTTGATTTTTACAAGGGGTAAAAGGTAAAAAGGCCCCCCAAAACTTGTCAATCATTTTCTCTCAAGTAAGGAAATACCTCATATGTGGATGTAATGTGGGTGCACTAGGGGGCTCAGAAGGGAAGGAGCAACAATGGCATTTTGGAGAGCGAATTTTGGTGAAATGGTTTTTGGGGGACATCTCCTATTTAGGAAGCCCCCATGATGCCAGAACAGTAAAAAACCCACATGGCATTTAATTTTGGAGAATACAACCCTCAAGGAACGTAACGAGGGGTATAGTGAGCCTTAACACCCCACAGGTGATTGATGAACTTTCATTAAAGTGGGACGTGAAAATGCAAAATTCGATTTTTAACACTAAAATGCTTACCCCAAATTTTTCATTTTCACAAGGAGTAATATGAGAAAAAGCCCCCAGAAATTTGTAACCCCATTTCTTCTGAGTATGGAAAACCCCATACTTAGTGGATGTTAAGTGCTCTGCGGGAGAACTACAATGCTCAGAATAGAAGGAGCACCATTGGGCTTTTGGAGAGAGAATTTGGCTTTAATGGAAGTCGGGGGCCATGTGCGTTTACAAAGCCCCCATGGTGCTAGAACAGTGGACCGGCAATACTGGGAGTTGTTTTGCAACAGCTGTTGAGAAGTATGAGAAGTTTTTTATTTTTATTGGGGGGGGGGGGGATGTGTAAGGGGGTGTGTATGTATATGTAGTGTTTTACTTTTTATTTTGTGGTAGTGTAGTGTTTTTAGGGTACATTCGCACTGGCGGGAGATCACAGTGAGTTTTCCGCTGGGAGTTTGACCTGCGGTCGAAAATTTGCCGCTGCTCAAACTTGTAGAAGGAAACCCACTGTAAACCCCCTCCCGTGTGAATGTACCCTGTACATTCACATGGGGGGGAGGGCGCCCCAAACCTTCACCTGTTGCAAAACTATAACTCCCAGTATGCACCGACAGACCGTACATGCTGGGAGTTGTAGTTAACAGTAGTGCAACAGCTGTAGGCACACTGGTGGGGAACCACTGAGTTAGGAAACAGACTGTAGCTCAGTGATGTCAACCTCCAGCTGTTGCAAAACTACAACCTCCAGCTGTTGCAAAACTACAACTCCCAGCATGTACGGTCTGTCAGTGCATTCTGGGAGTTGTAGTTTTGCAACAACTGGAGGCACACAGGTTGGAATCACTGAGTTAGGAAACAGACTCTAGCTCAGTGTTTCCCAACCAGTGTGCCTGCAGCTGTTGCAAAACTACAACTCCCAGCATGCACTGACAACTGAAAAGCATGCTAGGAGTTGAAGTTATGCAACAACTGGGGAAGAACAGTTTGGAGACCGCTAAGTAGTGGTCTCCAAACTGTAGCCCTCCAAATGTTGAAAAACTACAACTCCAAGCATGCCCAGACTGTCCAGGCATGCTAGGAGTTCTAGTTTTGCAACATATGGAGGGCCACAGTTTGGAGACCACTGTGTAGTGGTCTCCAAACTGTGGTCCTACAGATGTTGCAAAACTACAACTTTCAGCATGCACTGACTGTCTGGGCATGCTGGGAATTGTAGTTTTGCAACATCTGGAGGGCTACAGTTTGGAGACCACCATATTGTGGTCTCCAAACTGTGCCACTTCAGATGTTGCAAAACTACAACTTCCAGCATGCCCAGACAGTCAGAGAATGCTGAAAGTTGTAGTTTTGCAACATCTGGAGGACCACAGTTTGGAGACCACTACACAGTCGTCTCCAAACTGTGGCTCTCCATATGTTGCAAAACTACAACTCCTAGCATGCCCAGACAGCCTTTGCTGTCTGGGCATGTTGGAAGTTGTGGTTTTGCAAGCGAGTTGGGAGTTGTGGTTTTAGCAGCGATCTTCACTGCAGCCTCCTCCAACCCCACACTTTTCGGCATGCCTCCTCCTGCTGCTGCCGCCACTCCCATGCCGCCCTTATTGATCATATGCCGCAGTAAGTCACCAGCCATATCAGCAGTCATCCCGGTCTGATCACCGCCTAGCGGTGATCGGAAATACGGAGGGCGTACAGGTAAGCCCTTCGTCCCCAACAGGTTAAACACTTATACAGGCTGTGCACACTCTACTTTACATTGTTGCAGAGTGTCATTTCTTCATTGTTGTCACATGAAAAGATATAAAAAATATATATTCAAAAATGTGAGGGGTGTACTGATGGGAGATACTGTATATATAATGTGAAAGATGGACCCAATTATAAGAGATACTGTATATATAATGTGAGGGATGGACCACAGTCCTCTCTGCTGACACCTCTGTACATTTTAGGAACTGTCCAGAGTAAGAGCAAATCCCCAGAGAAAACCTATCCTGCACTAGACAGTTCCTGACATGGACAGAGGTGTCAGCAGAGAGCACTGTGATCAGACAGAAAGGAAATTCAAAAAGAAATGAACTTCTTATGTATTGTACAGTAGCTGATAAGTACCAGAGAGATTAAGATTTTTTAATAAAAGTAATTTGCAAATATGTTTAACTTTCTGGCACCAGTTGATTTAAAAAAAAATGTTTTCCAGTGGAGTGCCCCTTTTAAAGGGGTTCTCCGGTGCTTAGACATCTTATCCCCTATCCAAAGGATAGATGATAAGATGCCTGATCGCGGGGGTCCCGCCGCTGGGGACCCCCGGGATCTTGCACGCGGCATCCCGTTTGTAATCAGTCCCAGGAGTGTGTTCGCTCCGGGACTGATTACCGGCGACCACAGGGCGGGCTGCGTGTGACGACACGCCTCCGCTCCCGTGTGATGTCACGCTCCGCCCCTCAATGCAAGCCGACAGCTATCAGACCCCCTCCCCTATCCTTTGGATAGGGCATAAGATGTCTAATCACTGGAGAACCCCTTTAACTAAATAAAAAAAAAAAGGTTGGACACATGTCTATCTTCTGGATCCATGCACAGTTAAAAGATACCTATCATTTTGACAAACATTTGTAATAGCTGAGCGCTGTGCCCCTTTGTGACTGCTCAGATCTGCTCAGAATGCCAAGTGGGCAGTGTACAGATTTATGGAAAGTCCCATAGACTTTGTTGACACTGTTTGCTTCACTGAGAAAATCTAAGGAAAAAGGAAAGAACACAGCACTCAGCCAAGCACTTGTAACACTGGACATCGTAACCGTCAGCTCACTGTTACCATCCTCCACCATCCTCCAGGTCTCTATTCCTGGATACTGCCATGTTGCTCCCTCCTCTAAGGCTGCTCCTACTGTGTCCTATAGGGAGCGGGACCTGGCTCTTTCTGTTTCTTATACTGGGTGTTTTGGAAAACAAGGTTTAGCATGCTTTGTTTCTAGCATATTCCATCCTTTCTAGGTTTTCCTTCTCATAAAGTGAAATATTGCTAGGATATGCCATCAATCTGTAGAGTTCAAGCCTCCAAGACCCTGTCAATCCTGAGAGTAGAGATGCTGCCCTTTCGGCTGCCCAGATGAAACTCTATTTGGACGCTTTCTACTTATGATGATGTTCATTTCTGGTTGTTTTCTATAAATGCAGCATAAGTATGTTATTTACCAGTGTTATGACTTTTTTTCTCTTTGTTTCTGTTGTGATGACTCGTTCAAATAGGTGCGGTTGCAATATAGAGACAAGGAAGCAGTATTTTCCAAATCAAAGTTCAGTGTTTTATTCATACTTGTCACACAGCAAACAGTCTTTAAATGCAGAACAAAAGAAAATGTAACAAAAAGTCCACCTGTATTCCTTAGGTGTTTGTTCACACCTGAGTCCATGCCATGCGGCATCAAGCAAGTCTTTTCAAGGCCTCCAGGCAGACTGTTCACCAGCTTCCAACCTTGGAGCAAACACAGGGAAGAACTCCACATACAGCTCTCTCTGGCAGTGAGAGCTGCAACTAGCAAATCCCCCTCAGCTGGTGAAACAGGTTGTCTTTAAGGCCAACAAAAGGCGGCCTGGATTGTGGGGAATGACCCCCACCCTGCACTCGGTGATTCCTAGTAAGAGCCGTTATGAATTGTACTTCCAGCCATACTATGGCCATAGTGTCAGACTACATTGCAGCACAGACACTGAATGAATACCAGGATTGATGAGCAAGAAAAAAAAACGGTGCTAGTAGCGCAATCCACTGCAGAAGCTGTTTCAAGTAGGTATACTTCTTTATTAAGCCGTGCAACAACGCGTTTCGAGGCCACAATGCCTCTTCATCAGGAAGAATGGCTTACATGGTTGTGACTGTACATACACACTATTTATAAATGGATTTGGCGCCAACAGGTACATAGGCCACGCCCCCCGGAAGGGGGGGATCGTGCTATAGGTACATATACATAAAAGATAATAAAAATGAACATTGGAAAGATAAAATATATATATCTCATAAAAGACATTCTGTCCTTATGTGTAGCAATAGAAAAATTTGCCCTAGGGCACAAACATTATATTCTCTGTGGAATGGAAATGGCATCCTCCGCTGCGCAAGCGCCTGTAGCGGGGACCGCGATGCGATATCGGGCCGCCCGCCTCCTGCGCATGCGCTAGCTGAAAAATATACTAGTGATGACAGCTTCAACAGGAATGAATGGGAGCGCGTCTGTTCAGCTGCCCTAGCGCTCGCTGCCGACAGTGATTTTTTTTAAAAATACAGTGGACGGACGCGCTCATACGAATGTTGGCGATCTATATAGCTAATTATATCCCACGGTAGCTGATGGTTAGGGCTGTCTGTACGAATGAAAATTTATATATAGTTATATCTAATATTGTATTCAAATCTGGGGATACAGAAGCTATTTGAAATATTGTGAATATGGATAACATTTGCTTGTAAATATAAAAAGGGGACATATACATGCACACATAAAAATGAGGCGTATGAAAAAAAAAAAAAGGGGGGGGGTGTATAGATGTACACATATGTAAAATTGAGGCATCTAAAACACCATATATTCAAATTGATAAAATTGCACATGAGAATAATAATAATACATTAATAATTATAAATACAAAATACATATAAAATACGATGCAATAAAATAAGAGTAAATGTAAATAAGTAAAGATGTGCAGGATGTGTTATGATCATAGAAAATACACATATGCGCCAAGGATAGACGCATACAGAATGTAATAAATACATCTAAGAAATAATGAAATTATGAATATAACTGGTCCTTCAAGGGAATGTGGAGATAATAAAGAAAAAGGTCCATTCGCCTAGCGGATCATGTCGATACTTTCATTAAGACCCGCAGGTGTCATAGTATTCAATTTATAGATCCAGTATGACTCTCTATGTTGTAAGCGTTCAAATCTATTATGGACCGTGTCCGGGATATGCTCAATGGCTGTTAGCTTGAAGACTGAAAAATCGTTCCCATGTGCTTCTTTGGCATGACGAGATATGCTGTGGAATATAAACCCTTTTTGAACATTGGAACGGTGCTTGTTCATTCTAGCTCTAAGTTGTTGTATTGTTCGACCCACGTATTGTAACTTGCACCCACATTCCAATACATATATAACATATGTGGTAGAGCAGTCTATTTTATGTTTGATCTTGAAAAACTCTTCTGTGGTATTGCTTTTAAATGTTGTGACTCCATGTTTAATATTAGAGCAGCATTTGCACAGATGACTGTGGCATCTAAAGGTGCCTGGTGTTCTTTCCAGAATTTTTCGGGTTCCTGTAGTGTCTTTAAGTCTGCTTGGAGCGACTATACTTTTTATGGTTGCTGCTCTTCTAAAAGTTAGTTGTGGCTTTTTTGGTATATGTTTGCATAAGACAGGGTCTTTCAAAAGGATGTTCCAGTTTTTTTCCAGTATCTGTCTAATATTGTAGTGCCTGGTGGTATATCTAGTGATAAAGTTGTGCTTGTATTCTGTGGATCTCTCCTCTTCTCTGTGTTTCTTTCTCCCATTTTTACTCGCCTTTTGGATTCCCTCTTCATTTCCAGTTCCTTCATTTTTTTCATCCTCTCCTGTTAGTGCTTTCTGGTAGGCTGCTCTCACGATTCTTTTCGGATATCCTTATTCCAAAAGACGGTCATTAATGGTGTTACTTTGAATCTGATAGTCTTTTTTCTTAGTACAATTTCTCCTTATCCGGTGAAACTGGCCATATGGCAGACTGGTCTTCCACTTCCTGTAATGGCAGCTGGTATATGATAGTAAACTATTACAGTCTACTTTTTTGAAAAAAGTTTTAGTTATCACTCTATTCTCCTCATTGGAGAGCTCCAGGTCCAGGTATTCCAGGTCCAGGTAATACCTGGACCTGGAGCTCTCCAATGAGGAGAATAGAGTGATAACTAAAACTTTTTTCAAAAAAGTAGACTGTAATAGTTTACTATCATATACCAGCTGCCATTACAGGAAGTGGAAGACCAGTCTGCCATATGGCCAGTTTCACCGGATAAGGAGAAATTGTACTAAGAAAAAAGACTATCAGATTCAAAGTAACACCATTAATGACCGTCTTTTGGAGAAAGGATATCCGAAAAGAATCGTGAGAGCAGCCTACCAGAAAGCACTAACAGGAGAGGATGAAAAAAATGAAGGAACTGGAAATGAAGAGGGAATCCAAAAGGCGAGTAAAAATGGGAGAAAGAAACACAGAGAAGAGGAGAGATCCACAGAATACAAGCACAACTTTATCACTAGATATACCACCAGGCACTACAATATTAGACAGATACTGGAAAAAAACTGGAACATCCTTTTGAAAGACCCTGTCTTATGCAAACATATACCCAAAAAGCCACAACTAACTTTTAGAAGAGCAGCAACCATAAAAAGTATAGTCGCTCCAAGCAGACTTAAAGACACTACAGGAACCCGAAAAATTCTGGAAAGAACACCAGGCACCTTTAGATGCCACAGTCATCTGTGCAAATGCTGCTCTAATATTAAACATGGAGTCACAACATTTAAAAGCAATACCACAGAAGAGTTTTTCAAGATCAAACATAAAATAGACTGCTCTACCACATATGTTATATATGTATTGGAATGTGGGTGCAAGTTACAATATGTGGGTCGAACAATACAACAACTTAGAGCTAGAATGAACAAGCACCGTTCCAATGTTCAAAAAGGGTTTATATTCCACAGCATATCTCGTCATGCCAAAGAAGCACATGGGAACGATTTTTCAGTCTTCAAGATAATAGCCATTGAGCAAATCCCGGACACGGTCCATAATAGATTTGAACGCTTACAACATAGAGAGTCATACTGGATCTATAAACTGAATACTATGACACCTGCGGGTCTTAATGAAAGTATCGACATGATCCGCTAGGCGAATGGACCTTTTTCTTTATTATCTCCACATTCCCTTGAAGGACCAGTTATATTCATAATTTCATTATTTCTTAGATGTATTTATTACATTCTGTATGCGTCTATCCTTGGCGCATATGTGTATTTTCTATGATCATAACACATCCTGCACATAGGTGTATACTCTTTACTTATTTACATTTACTCTTATTTTATTGCATCGTATTTTATATGTATTTTGTATTTATAATTATTAATGTATTATTATTATTCTCATGTGCAATTTTATCAATTTGTATTTGTGGTGTTTTAGATGTCTCAATTTTACATATGTGTACATCTATACACCCCCCCCTTTTTTTTTTTTTTTTCATACGCCTCATTTTTATGTGTGCATGTATATGTCCCCTTTTTATATTTACAAGCAAATGTTATCCATATTCACAATATTTCAAATAGCTTCTGTATCCCCAGATTTGAATACAATATTAGATATAACTATATATAAATTTTCATTCGTACAGACAGCCCTAACCATCAGCTACCGTGGGATATAATTAGCTATATAGATCGCCAACATTCGTATGAGCGCGTCCGTCCACTGTATTTTTAAAAAAAATCACTGTCGGCAGCGAGCGCTAGGGCAGCTGAACAGACGCGCTCCCATTCATTCCTGTTGAAGCTGTCATCACTAGTATCTTTTTCAGCTAGCGCATGCGCAGGAGGCGGGCGGCCCGATATCGCATCGCGGTCCCCGCTACAGGCGCTTGCGCAGCGGAGGATGCCATTTCCATTCCACAGAGAATATAATGTTTGTGCCCTAGGGCAAATTTTTCTATTGCTACACATAAGGACAGATTGTCTTTTATGAGATATATATATATTTTATCTTTCCAATGTTCATTTTTATTATCTTTTATGTATATGTACCTATAGCACGATCCCCCACTTCCGGGGGGCGTGGCCTATGTACCTGTTGGCGCCAAATCCATTTATAAATAGTGTGTATGTACAGTCACAACCATGTAAGCCATTCTTCCTGATGAAGAGGCATTGTGGCCTCGAAACGCGTTGTTGCACGGCTCAATAAAGAAGTATACCTACTTGAAACAGCTTCTGCAGTGGATTGCGCTACTGGCACTGGTTTTTTTCTTGCTCATCAATCCTGATATCCATCGGTCGGAGTTCCTCCATACCGACGCCGGGGAAGCAGCACCACCATTTCTTTGGTCTTGAATGACCCATGCGTATATAGTTGTTGTGGCTTTCTCACAACAACACCAGGTGAGCAGTTTTCCTTTTGAGTGTTTTATCTAATGACTCTGCTCCAAAATACCTAAAACGATACTGCCCTATGGGAAGCTCTGCCTCTCTTTTGTTCTAGATACATTTACTGAATGAATACCGGCTCTTCACCAAAGCCAGGAGCCTTGGTGACACACATCGCCCATCCACCACGATACCTTTCACCTTCTCACACTGTTTATACCTAGTGATGAGCGGCATTGGCCATATTAGAATTCACAATATTTTGCAAATATATAGACAAATATTCATCCTATATTCGCAAATTATGCGTATTCCATATATACGCATATTCGATTATGAAAACAGTGAGGGGGGGGGTGGGCAACTTTACTGTTGGTTGCTAGGGATGTTGTTGACAACCTCTGACAAGTGTATTTGCATCATTCTAATTGGCCCACAAGTGAAAAAAAGGAATATGCGAATATTCATAATTTCGAATATATAGCGAATATATTTGCAATATTTGCAAATTTGCGATATTCGCAATAAAAAAACGAAATGTGATTATTCGTGCCCAACACTATATATACCTCTGTAATTGAATTTGCCTGTGACAGATATCAGAGGTTTATGTAGTGTCCTTTTTGACTGTCATATTTGTAATTCAGTTCTAATAAAAACAAAGGAGTACTCTGGGATGGGAAAATTGTCATTCATACTGTCGGCAGTAAAAAGTAAAGAGGTACATACCTTCCGTTGCTTCCCCGGTGCACCTGCTGTCAGGGCCGGAAACGTCACGCTGCCGCTCAGCCTATCGACAGCCGAGGTGGACTTTACTGTGTCCGGTGATTGGCTGAGTGCAGTATGACTCACCGACCTCTGGCAACCAGGAAGAGGATTGCAGCGGAGGCCGGAGTGGGTTACCGAAGGCACCAGGGGAGCGACGGAAGGTATGTACCTCTTTATTTTTTTAATGCCGGCAGTATGAATGACAATTTTCCCATCCCAGAGTACTCCTTTAATAATAAGATTGAAACAAAATATGGTGTATTTTGGGCTGTACAAACACAGAAACTGAAATTTATGACTACTGTAAGTTTAGATCTGCACTATAAATTGCATCGTCTCAACTAAGAGGGTCCCCACCACTTCACGTTAACCTTTAAACTTGTGTAAATGATATGATTTCTTCATGCTACAGTAATGTAAAGCTGAGTAGAAATTTCCCTAATTTCACAAGAAAATATTAAAGGCAGACTATGGCCCTGATTTACTAAGAGTGGAGTATAGTTTTCTCTGTGGGTTTTAATTCCCTACAATTTTTTTCCACAGTATTTACTAAGTTTTCCCTACATTTTGCTTTTTTTTTTACACATGCTCTGATATGTCGGTTTTTCCCAGTTAAAATCCACATTTTCTGTGGAAACATTAGTAAATGTCATGACATGACCCCTTTTTGGTGGCCATGCCCCCTTTCCACAATGGTCACACCCCTTTTTCAGGTTTTCTCACTAATATGGAGAGTTGGTCTGTGTTTTTTCAATTCTTGCGCAGACAGAATTTCTGGCGCAATGTACCATAATCTGGCGCACAACCTGACAAGACATGTTGGGTTTACAATAGTAAATCAGGACCTATGTGTCAAACTTTGGATTGACTATCCTTGAGCATCGCAGTGAACAAAGTGCTTTTCAGTAATTTAAAGCTCAAAAAAAGTCTCAAAATACTGTGTGTGAATATAGCCTCAATACAATAGGTAAAGTCCTGCTTATATTTACCTATTATCATCATGATTCGCTTATTTATGAGCTGTTGTAATTAGAATTCATTGATTGTGAAGCCATAAAATATTTATTGGTGTCACAAATTATTAATATAAATACTGCTATAGTGACATTAAATAGGCACTGTCAGATACAAAAACTTTTGATATGTTGTAAAGCGTGTATAACCAATAGGTTTTGCAATTGCTTTCATTAGAAAATTTTCAGTTATTCATACTGAAAAAGCCAGTCAAACAACTGCCCCCTCTGCCTGCTTGGACACATACAGTGGTCCCTCAACATACGATGGTAATTCGTTCCAAACGAGCCATCGTTTGTCGAATCCATCGTATGTTGAGGGATCTGTGCAATGTAAAGTATAGGAAGCTGTACTCACCTGTCCCCGCCGCTCGAGATGGTGTCCCCGCCGCTCCCGATGGTGATCCCGGGCCTCCGCTGGGCTCTCCGCTGTCTTCTCTGGTCCTCTTTTGTCTTCTCCGGTCCTCTTCTGTCTTCCGCAAGGCCTTACTGGGCCTGCGTAGCGTCGTCATTACGCCGCTGCGTACGCCATTCCTATTGGATGGCGTGCGCAGCAGCGTATTGACGACATCGGAGAGGGCCGAGAAGACGCCGGAAGACCAGCGCTGGACCCGGAGGGCACCCCAGAGCATCGTGGAGGGGTAAGTAATACTTACCGCACCACACGGAGAACATTAAGCTGCTATCCGGCTGCAGCTTAAGCATTTGGCGCTGCCGGATAGCACTTAATGCGATGGCCCCGACATAAAAAAAGCATTGTATGTCGATGCTGACATCGACATGCGATGGCCTCTGAGAGGCCATCGTATGTCGATTTCATCATATGTCGGGGACATCGTAGGTCGGGGGGTCACTGTACTAGTCCTGCTGTGTCCATGCGTCATCACCTATGTCATGGACACACTTCCTTGATTGACAGCTGTGAGTGTAGGGCTCAGAGCTGGAGGAAAAAACCTCCCACTGTCATCTTGTGTCCCGCTACTGTCAGTGAGGACAAGCTGGGAGTTGTAGTTTTGCTAATGCTAGGGGAGATGTGAGCAGACAGTATACTGAGGGAGGGGGTGGAGACCTGCAGAGTGAGGCCACGCCCCGTCCCTTTGAGAGGAATTCAGACTAGTGAGCTAAATTAAAAGTGTAATAAAAAAATAAATAAAGGTGCTAGGTGCGTTAAAAATTAGATGTCTATGGTCAGGATTAGGTACTGAGTGATATATTTAAAAAAAAAGATTTTTTGTTGAATCTGATGGGTACGCTTTAACAATTGGCATTGCTGCTTAGTGCACAGACAGGTATGGTGCTCAGTTTTGTGGACTGTTCCCCAACACTATATTGATCTATTGGGAAACACAGAGCAAAGTATAAGAAAAAAATAAAAGAAAAAACCAGCTCACTGCCATATATTCATTGAAGTTCAGAGGATCTGCAAGTCAATTGAGAAGCACAGAGCAGTATGCCAAGCCGCATTCTTGGTGTGAATTAATCCATTGGGAAAATGTGCAAAACTTCAGCCCCCCTCCCCCCCCCCCCTCAAAAAAAAATTTTGTAAATATCCTAAATTTATTTCCACATGACTAAAATGAAAAAATCCAAAGTGAATGGGTTGAAAGCATAGATGAAACGCTGATGCGTTTCGAACCGTCTGGTTCTTATTCATGGCACAATACAAGCTTCAACTACAGTGTCAACTGGCATCACCAGTCATCGGGCACAGAGCGCAGTTCACTGAATGACAGGGGTGCCACAGCAGAGATCGCAGGAGTCGACATCAGCGGGACCCCTGCAATATAACATCTTAAGATGTTTTCAGCAGAGTACCCCTTTTAAGGTATTTTCATTTGGTAAATATTCATATTAAGGCTGCTTTAGAGAAGGACCTCTACTCATCCTCTCAGGTAGCTTTTATAATCCAGAGAAGAGCCGATGGAGCAAACTCTATTAGATGATTCAGACCTAGAATGGGTTCCCTCCCAGCACTCGCACTCAATAATGTAGCTTTAGTAGACAGTCAAAATGTCTTTCCTGCAAATTACTTTTCAATAAAATAATTTACAAGATACTGGAGATATGGATCTATTAGCATAACGTCTTTACCATAGCTTCTTGTATAAAATAGGTTTATGTGAAAAAAAATCTTTGATGTCCAAATAGGCCCATTTCACATCGGATACTTCTTATTTCTTCAGTACTTATGTGCAGATTCTTCATTCTCTTGGATGCTGTTTGATTTAGAGATGTGATGGTTGAGTGGTGCACCATCTGCTGACTTCAAAGCTCACAGTGGGAAAAGCCAATTATATAAGAATGAGATAGCACAAGGAATTTCTATTAATTGTATCGGAGAGGTGAACAAAGCATTTCAGAGAAGCCCAAATTGGCAAACCAGTTAAGGCATACTGTATCTTACACTACACACTGACTGAATAGTAATAAAGAGAAAATGGACTTGACTCACCTGCATGTTATAGAACATTTCCTCTGCAGTGGCCATGGATTCTTATCTGTTTTATACATGGAAAAGCTCACATCTGAGTCTCAGCTCCCCTATGGCTAATATTAGAAATGCAAAATATAGCCCCAGTAGGTCATCCCGACAAAAATTGTCCTAATGGGACAGTTCTTGTAATCTTAGATAACAGTCTGTCAACAGGTTTGAGCCTTCCAAACTGACAGCACTATACAGAGTATAGGAACAGGCCATAGGCGTGCGCACAGGGTGTCCCTGTATGTCTGTGGGGGAGCTATACTGCACTTAATGTGGGGAAGCTATACTGCACCTAATGTGGGGGAACTATACTGCACCTAATGTGGGGGAACTATACTGCACCTAATGTGGGGGAACTGTACTTCACCTAATGTGGGGGAACTGTACTGCACCTAATGTGGGGGAACTATACAGTACCTAATGTGGGGGAACTGTACTGCACCTAATGTGGGGGAACTGCACTGCACCTAATGTGGGGGAACTGTACTGCACCTAATGTGGGGGAATTGTACTGCATCTAATGTGGAGGAACTGAACTGCACCTAATGTGGGAGAACTGTACTGCACCTAATGTGGGGGAACTGTACTGCACCTAATGTGGGGGAACTGTACTGCACTTAATGTGGGGGAACTGTACTGCACCTAATGTGGGGGACTATACTGCACCTAATGTGGGGGAATTGTACTGCACCTAATGTGGGGGAACTGTACTGCACCTAATGTGGGGGAACTGTACTGCACCTAATGTGGGGGAACTGTACTGCACCTAATGTGGGGAACTGTACTGCACCTAATGTGGGGGAACTGTACTGCACCTAATGTGGGGGAACTGTACTGCACCTAATGTGGGGGAACTGTATTGCACCTAATGTGGGGGAACTATACTGCACCTAATGTGGGGGAACTATACTGCACCTAATGTGGGGGAACTATACTGCACCTATATGAGTGCAGGTCTGTTTATGTATGTGTGCATGCAAGCAAGAGTGTATTTGTGTATATATGTGTGTGTATATATATATATATATATATATATATATATATACATACACGCACGCGCGCAGCGTGAGTTTGTGCTTTAGGGTGTACACTCTAATGCAATAGGCTGCGCACGCCTATTGAACAGGCCTGTAACTAACGATACCTTGCATTCTGGACATGTAACCTGCATGGTCAAGAAAACTTCTTTTGATTTACTGTACCCAGTGCTTTTTGAAATAAGAGCTTTCCTGATCCTCTCTTAGCTTCATGGATTGCTCTGGTATTCTCCTGACCACACTATAATACTAATAGGTAAGGTTTCATTACACTCTTCTCCACGTCCTTTGTATAATGCTCAGCAGCAGCTCAAAACTGCCAACAAATTCTGTTTAACAAGCATAAGTAATAACATTATGATCCGTGCAAAATAAATCTAGCCAAACAAAGTGTCCAATAGTCTATTTAGCCTGGTCAGACACAGACAGGCATGTCAGGGACAGAATCAGAACCAAATCAGTAGTCAATAGTCAGCATGGAGGTCAGAGCAAGGAGGTGGCATAAGGAGTATAGAGCGGCCAAGGATCAGATAACCAGAAGAGAGCAACAGGAGGCTAAACAGCGGACAAAGACAGAATACAAATAAACAGGCAGATAGTCTAAACACAGGAGATCCAAAGTTACAAACATGTGAGGCTCAAGGAAGATTCCTGTTTAACCCCTTAAGGACCAATACAAATAAACCTGTGCGCCCCTGAAAGACCAGGCCTGTTTTTTCAAATCGGGGATGTCTGTCTTTATTAGAGAATAACTCTGGTAACGTTTTGCCAATCACGATAATTCTGACATTGTTTTTTTGTCACAAGTCGTCCTTCATGTACATAGTAAAAGTAAGACGATATCATTTGTAGTTTTTTTTTATAATGCAAAAAATCATGAAATTTTTACAAAAAATTACGATTTTTTGCTATTTTAACACTAATAGGGTGCATATATTTATACATACTGACCAAATGTGTGCTATGCAAGGTTTGCAGAAATTAAAAGGTAGTAGAACATAGGAACACCCCCCCCAAATTACCCCATTTTAAAAACTAGACCCCTAAGGCATTCGCTAGGGGGTACAGTGAGTATTTTAACACCATAGTTTTTTGGCAGGAATTATTACAAAGTCAGTGTTAAAAATTCAAAATTTGCAATTTTTCACAAATGCATCATTTGGGGGGCATATTTTTTGTACATCATTTCTGATATTGAAAGAAATGCACCCTATATTTTATTTAGCTGCTTGTCCCATGTTTGGAAATACCCCTGCTTTGGCCATATATGGTTCCTTGGCCGCGTGGTAGGACTCAGAAGGAGAGGAGCGCCATTTGGCTTTCAGGGCAGAACAGTACCCCCACCCCCACAAGTGACCCCATTTATATACCGCACTCCTACAAGTTATTGGCTGCACCAGGGACCACTCTGATTGGTCCTTGGTCGGCTGGCAGTATAACGCGTCTGTCTGTGACAGTTAAGGCTCCTGATGGATATATCCGCCATGTTGTGGGAATAAGCACCCGCTCATGGCGAAAATATCCATCACTGCTGCAGCTGGGTAGCTCAGTGTGTCCACTCATGACTGCTGGCGGGAAATCCGCCGCTATGAGTGGACACACAAAGCTACCCAGCCGCAGCAGGGAGCTCATTACTGTGACTGCTGCATAATGTGTAGGATCACGTGGCGGACATCCGCAGCATATTACATGCTGCGGATGTCCGCCAATGCGATCCTACACATTATGCTTTTTTTTTATTAGATTCATTTAATAAATGTATTTTTAATATATATATATATATATATTTTTTTTTTTTACACTTTTATTACATTTTTATTTATTTTTACACTTTTATTTTATTCATTTATTTATTTTTACACTTTTTAATGCTTTGGAATACTTAGTATTCCAAAGCATTGCAGTTATATGCTGCCTGCCAGTTTTCACTAGCAGGCAGCATATCAGGACGTGCCTCTGGCACGTCCTTTCAGGCAATACCCAGGGCAGACCTGGGGGTCTTTGTAGGACCCCCGGCTGCCCAGGTATGCAGCAGCACCCCGCGATCGCGCTGCGGGGTGCTGCAGAGGAGACAGAGGGAGCCCCCTCCCTCTCTCAGAACTCCTTACAGCGCGCGGTCACTTCTGACCGCGGCTGTAAGGGTTAAACTGCCGGGAGTGAAGTGAACTTCACTCCCGGCAGTGCGGCAGGTCCCGGCCAGCCGCGGACACACACAGCACCCCGCGATCGCGATGCGGGGTGCTGCAGGAGTGACAGAGGGAGCTCCCTCCCTCTGTCATAACACTTACAGCCCGCGATCACTTCCGACCGCGGCTGTAAGGGTTAAAGCTGCCGGGACCGAAGTTTACTTCAGTCCTGGCAGTGCAGCAGGGTCCCGGCTGTATGATACAGCCGAGTCCCTGCCGCGATCTCGTGGGTGCACTGGGCAGCACCCACGAGAATAATGGACGAGTATAGACGTCCAGGTGCGGGAACGCCCGCCAACCTGGACGTCTATACTCGTCCGTGGTCGTTATCGGGTTAAATCTTCCACTGATCAGAAAGCCTTCCGATCGATAAGCTCGGCAACAGCTGTGAGGAGGAGATCCCCACTGGAACGCAGCCAGGTAAGTATGTTACAAATACAGTATACAGCTATAGAAAAAAATGTACAGTACAAAAAAAGGAATCATAGGAGATGTGGAAGGGATATCAGACTACAGAGAGCTCATTTGTAGTCTGTAACCACAGGGTAATGGAGGTATCCACAGAAGTTGTAGACATTAATGGGGTACTCTAGTTTTTTTATCAACTGGTGTAATCAATCAGTTAAACAGATTTGTAAATTACTTCTATTAAAAAATCTTAATCCAGTAGTTTAATCTTCCAGTAGTTATTAGCTGATGAATACTACAGAGAAAATTTGTATATTTTTGGAACACAGTGCTCTCTGCTGACATCATGACCACAGTGCTCTCTGCTGACATCTCTGTCCATGTCAGCAGCTAATAAGTACTGGAAGGATTAAGATTTTTTTTAATAGAAGTAATTTACAAATCACTTTAACTTTCTGGTACCAGTTGATTTAAAAAAAAAAAAAAGTTTTCGACCGGAGTACCCCTTTAAATGGTAGATCAAGTCTACTGGCAGAGTTGCTTCATTTCTGATTCACTAAACTAATATACAATGCATTTAGAAAATTTTCAGAACCTTTCACTTTTTTCACATTATGGAAAAAAACAATATTTATGGATATGGCGCACTCCACTTTCATTACCTACAATCCAAGCACAACAATAATCCACCAATACCCTAAGTGGAAAAATAACAATACATTTCAAACACAATTTTGTGGCTCAAGGATTACCGTATTTGTTGCCGTATAAGACGCACTTTTTCTTCCCCAAAACTGGGGGGAAAAAGTTGGTGCGTCTTATACGGCGAATACACCCCTATCGCGGCGGTCCCTGTGGCCATCAACGGCCGGGACCCGCGGCTAATACAGGACATCACCGATTGCGGTGATGCCCTGTATTAACCCTTCAGACGCGGCGATCAAAGCTGACCGCCGCGTCTGAAGGGAAAGTGACACTAACCCGGCTGTTCAGTCGGGCTGTTCGGGACCGCCGAGATTTCACTGCAGCGGTCCCGAACTGCCCGACTGAATAGCCGGGTTAGTGCTTACAGGACACCGGGAGGTACCTTACCTGCCTCCTCGGTGTCTTCTCCGTTCAGGGATCCCCTGAATGCCGGCGCTCTCCTTCCTCGTCATGACATCGTCGCGTACGTGCGTCGGCGTGCGTAAAGACGTGATGGCGGCGACGGAGAGCGAGGATACCCGGCCGGCAGCAGAGACCTTCTGGAGCGACGGGGACACGGCGACAGCGATGGAGCGACATCCAGGGCAGCGGTGACGGGTTCGAAGCGGCGGGGACACGTGAGTATTACCTCCTCCTGCAGTGGTCTTCAATCTGCGGACCTCCAGATGTTGCAAAACTACAACTCCCAGCATGCTGGGAGTTGTAGTTTTGCAACATCTGGAGGTCCGCAGGTTGAAGACCACTATTGGGTTCAAAATCTTTATTTTTTTAGATTTTGCCCCTAAAAATTGGGTGCGTCTTATACGCCGGTGCGTCCTATAGGACAAAAAATACGGTAAATGGACACAAGTAATTATTCAAAAATATAATCTGATTTATTAAATTACCAGTCAATATATAATAGCTATAGATATGTATACTTGCACTCCACAAGGCCATGCGTGTGCAAAATACACCTATATGCACGCTAAAAGTAAACCTAAAAAATATATATCACCAAACTTGCTGAAAGACATTGTTCACCTTTTACTCTAGAAAGTGTGCTCTGAGGTAATTCTGCAGGCTTCAGTGAAATGTATTACACATTGTGGGAATTTTCAGAAATAAGTCGCAAGTATGCTAAAAAAAATAAATAAATAAAAAGCTTAAGCCAGGCCTTGAAAAAGATTGAAATGATATATGTTTCCCAATGACCCTAAGCACACTGCCAAGCCAACCCAAGTGTGACTTAGGGACAACTCCTATTTGATTGTCACTGCCAGAGCAATGACTTGAACCCCACTGACCATCTCTGGAGAGACCTGAAAATGGCTTTCACCAATTATCCCCATCCAACTTGACAGAACTTGAGAGGATCTGCAAAGAAGAATGGCAGAAAACCCTGCCAGCTGTGTAAACCTTGGGGCGTCACGCCCAAAAAGACTGAAGACTGTAATCACTGCCAAAGGGGCTTTATCTAAGTACTGAGTAAAGGATCTGAATACGCATGTCCATGCAGGATTTGAGTTTTTCCTTTTCAATAAATTAGCAAAAATTTCTAACATTCTGTTTTCAGAATTCTCCTATGCATATGTGGTGAGGATGTGATGAGGGCAGATGGAATTACCCTAGGGGCAGATGGCATTAATCCCTTGTGTTCATGACGCCAGGGCATGGTTTAACCGCTTCACCACCCGAAGGTATACCGCTGGATCCTGGGCTAAGCACGGGGGCAAATAATGACTCCGAAGCCAAGTTACGGAACAAAGTCAGCTTTACTGAGTCAGACAGATGTAACAGTCTATAGAGCTTGGCTAGGTCTAAGGAGGTGACTAGTGACTTCAGAGACCACTGGGCTAGCTGGGACTTATAGTGGACTTGGACAATTTGATGCAAGGCCACGCTGACTTGATACAGACTTGACTTGGACTGACTTGACTGAGACTGACTATACCCCGTTTGTAGCTTACCAGGCTTTGACTTGGACCTGGGGGGGCGGTAGTGACTTGTGGATCCGTGGCTGCATGGTAGACTTTGGCCTTCTCTGGACTCCAGACACACACCTAGGACTTGACCTCACTGTAGCTCAGCAAAGACTCAAAGAGAGCGAGCTAGCTCTACCCAGGGCTGATATGAGGGAGACTAGGAGGGGTCCCATAGGTCACCCTGTAGGTCACATAATCACTGGTACCTTCCTTGGTTACAATCATATGACACATTTCTTAAAGGCATAACACAATATAGGTACTGTCACGATGCCGGCTGGCAGGTAGTGGATCCTCTGTGCCAGAGAGGGATTGGCGTGGACCGTGCTAGTGGATCGGTTCTAAGTCACTACTGGTTTTCACCAGAGCCCGCCGCAAAGCGGGATGGTCTTGCTGCGGCGGTAGTGACCAGGTCGTATCCACTAGCAACGGCTCAACCTCTCTGACTGCTGAAGATAGGCGCGGTACAAGGGAGTAGACAGAAGCAAGGTCGGACGTAGCAGATGGTCGGGGCAGGCAGCAAGGATCGTAGTCGGGGGCAACGGCAGGAGGTCTGGAACACAGGCTAGGAACACACAAGGAAACGCTTTCACTGGCACAATGGCAACAAGATCCGGCGAGGGAGTGAAGGGGAAGTGAAGTATAAATAGGGAGTGCACAGGTGAACACACTAATTGGAACCACTGCGCCAATCAGCGGCGCAGTGGCCCTTTAAATCGCAGAGACCCGGCGCGCGCGCGCCCTAGGGAGCGGGGCCGCGCGCGCCGGGACAGGACAGACGGAGAGCGAGTCAGGTACGGGAGCCGGGATGCGCATCGCGAGCGGGCGCTACCCGCATCGCGAATCGCATCCCGGCTGGAGACGGTATCGCAGCGCACCGGGTCAGTGGAGCTGCCCGGAGTGCTGCGGTAGCGAGAGAGAAGCGAGCGCTCCGGGGAGGAGCGGGGACCCGGAGCGCTCGGCGTAACAGTACCCCCCCCCTTGGGTCTCCCCCTCTTCTTAGAGCCTGAGAACCTGAGGAGCAGACTTTTGTCTAGGATGTTGTCCTCAGGTTCCCAGGATCTCTCTTCAGGTCCACAGCCCTCCCAATCCACCAAAAAGAACCTTTTTCCTCTGACCGTCTTGGAGGCCAGTATCTCTTTCACTGAGAAGACGTCAGAAGAACCGGAGACAGGAGTGGGAGAAACTAATTTGGGAGAGAAACGGTTGATGATGAGTGGTTTAAGAAGAGAGACATGAAAGGCATTAGGAATACGGAGAGAGGGAGGAAGAAGAAGTTTGTAAGAGACAGGATTAATTTGGCACAAGACTTTGAAAGGACCAAGATAGCGTGGACCCAGTTTGTAACTGGGGACACGAAAGCGGACATATTTAGCGGAGAGCCATACCTTGTCTCCGGGAGCAAAAATGGGGGGAGCTCTTCTTTTCTTATCGGCAAACTTTTTCGTGCGAGATGAAGCCTGTAAAAGAGAATCTTGGGTCTCTTTCCATATGGTGGAAAGATCACGAGTCACTTCATCTACAGCGGGCAAACCAGAGGGCAAGGGAGTAGGGAGGGGGGGAAGAGGGTGACGGCCGTACACCACGAAAAATGGGGATTTGGAGGAAGATTCAGAGACTCTAAAGTTATACGAGAATTCGGCCCATGGTAGAAGATCTGCCCAATCATCCTGGCGGGAGGAAACAAAATGTCGTAAATAATCACCCAAGACCTGGTTAATTCTTTCTACTTGTCCATTGGATTGAGGATGATATGCAGAAGAAAAGTTTAATTTAATCTTGAGTTGTTTACAGAGAGCCCTCCAGAATTTTGAGACGAATTGGACGCCTCTATCCGAGACTATCTGTGTGGGCAACCCGTGAAGACGAAAAATGTGTACAAAAAATTGTTTAGCCAACTGAGGCGCTGAAGGAAGACCAGGAAGAGGGATGAAATGTGCCATCTTGGAGAATCGATCAACGACCACCCAAACAACAGTGTTGCCACGGGATGGGGGTAGGTCTGTAATAAAATCCATACCAATCAGAGACCAAGGCTGTTCGGGGACAGGCAGAGGATGAAGAAAACCAGCGGGCTTCTGGCGAGGAGTCTTATCCCGGGCACAGACAGTGCAGGCTCGCACAAAGTCCACGACATCCGTCTCCAGAGTCGGCCACCAATAGAAGCGAGAGATGAGTTGCACAGATTTCTTGATGCCTGCATGACCTGCGAGATGGGAGGAGTGACCCCATTTGAGGATTCCGAGGCGTTGGCGTGGAGAGACGAAGGTCTTTCCTGGAGGAGTTTGCCTGATGGAGGCTGGAGAAGTGGAAATCAGGCAGTCAGGAGGAATGATGTGTTGCGGAGAGAGTTCAACTTCCGAGGCATCCGAGGAACGAGAGAGAGCATCGGCCCTAATGTTCTTATCGGCAGGCCGAAAGTGAATTTCAAAATTAAATCGGGCAAAGAACAGAGACCACCTGGCCTGGCGAGGATTCAGCCGTTGGGCAGACTGGAGATAGGAGAGGTTCTTGTGATCGGTGTAAATAATAACTGGAAATCTTGATCCTTCCAGCAGATGCCTCCATTCCTCAAGTGCTAATTTAATGGCTAGAAGCTCTCGATCCCCGATGGAGTAGTTCCTCTCCGCCGGAGAGAAGGTCCTAGAAAAAAAACCACAAGTAACAGCATGCCCGGAAGAATTTTTTTGTAGAAGGACCGCTCCAGCTCCTACAGAGGAGGCATCAACTTCCAATAGGAAGGGTTTAGATGGGTCAGGTCTGGAGAGCACGGGAGCCGAAGAAAAGGCAGACTTGAGCCGTTTAAAGGCGTCTTCCGCTTGAGGAGGCCAAGACTTGGGATTGGCATTTTTTTTGGTTAAAGCCACGATAGGAGCCACAACGGTAGAAAAATGTGGAATAAATTGCCTGTAATAATTGGCGAACCCCAAAAAACGTTGGATAGCACGGAGTCCGGAGGGGCGTGGCCAATCTAAGACGGCAGAGAGTTTGTCTGGATCCATTTGTAGTCCCTGGCCAGAGACCAAGTATCCTAGGAAAGGAAGAGATTGGCATTCAAACAGACATTTCTCTATCTTGGCATAAAGTTGATTGTCACGAAGTCTCTGAAGAACCATACGGACATGCTGGCGGTGTTCTTCTAGATTGGCAGAAAAAATCAGGATATCGTCCAGATATACAACAACACAGGAGTATAAGAGATCACGAAAAATTTCATTAACAAAGTCTTGGAAAACGGCAGGGGCGTTGCACAGGCCAAAGGGCATGACCAGATACTCAAAGTGTCCATCTCTAGTGTTAAATGCCGTTTTCCATTCATCCCCCTCTCTGATGCGGATGAGATTATAAGCACCTCTTAAGTCCAGTTTGGTAAAGATGTGGGCACCTTGGAGGCGATCAAAGAGTTCAGAGATGAGGGGTAGGGGGTAGCGGTTCTTTACCGTGATTTTATTAAGACCGCGGTAGTCAATGCAAGGACGTAGAGAGCCATCTTTTTTGGACACAAAGAAAAATCCGGCTCCGGCAGGAGAGGAGGATTTACGGATAAAGCCTTTTTTTAAATTTTCCTGGATGTACTCCGACATAGCAAGAGTCTCTGGGGCGGACAGAGGATAGATTCTGCCCCGGGGTGGAGTAGTGCCTGGGAGGAGGTCAATAGGACAATCATAAGGCCTGTGAGGAGGTAGAGTCTCAGCTTGTTTTTTGCAAAAAACATCCGCAAAGTCCATATAGGCCTTAGGAAGACCGGTTACAGGGGGAACCACAGAGTCACGGCAAGGGGTACTGGGAACCGGTTTTAGGCAGTCCTTGAAACAAGAGGGCCCCCAACTCTTGATCTCCCCAGTGGACCAATCCAGGGTTGGGGAATGGAGTTGAAGCCAGGGTAGTCCAAGGAGGATTTCGGAAGTGCAATTGGGGAGGACCAAAAATTCAATCTTCTCGTGATGAGGTCCGATGCACATTAGAAGGGGCTCCGTGCGGAAACGTATGGTACAGTCCAATCTTTCATTGTTTACACAATTGATGTAGAGGGGTCTGGCGAGCCTGGTCACTGGGATGTTGAACCCGTTGACGAGAGAGGCCAAAATAAAATTTCCTGCAGATCCGGAATCCAAGAAGGCCATAGTAGAGAAGGAGAAGGCAGAGGCAGATATCCGCACAGGCACAGTAAGACGTGGAGAAGCAGAGTAGACATCAAGGACTGTCTCACCTTTGTGCGGAGTCAGCGTACGTCTTTCCAGGCGGGGAGGACGGATAGGACAATCCTTCAGGAAGTGTTCGGTACTGGCACAGTACAGGCAGAGATTCTCCATGCGGCGTCGTGTCCTCTCTTGAGGTGTCAGGCGAGACCGGTCGACCTGCATAGCCTCCACGGCGGGAGGCACAGGAACGGATTGCAGGGGACCAGAGGAGAGAGGAGCCGGGGAGAAAAAACGCCTTGTGCGAACAAAGTCCATATCCTGGCGGAGCTCCTGACGCCTTTCGGAAAAACGCATGTCAATGCGAGTGGCAAGATGGATGAGTTCATGTAGGGTAGCAGGGATTTCTCGTGCGGCCAGAACATCTTTAATGTTGCTGGATAGGCCTTTTTTAAAGGTCGCGCAGAGGGCCTCATTATTCCAGGATAATTCTGAAGCAAGAGTACGGAATTGTACGGCGTACTCGCCAACGGAAGAATTACCCTGGACCAGGTTCAACAGGGCAGTCTCAGCAGAAGAGGCTCGGGCAGGTTCCTCAAAGACACTTCGAATTTCCGAGAAGAAGGAGTGTATAGAGGCAGTGACGGGGTCATTGCGGTCCCAGAGCGGTGTGGCCCAAGACAGAGCTTTTCCAGACAGAAGGCTGACTACGAAAGCCACCCTAGACCTTTCAGTAGGAAACTGGTCCGACATCATCTCCAAGTGCAGGGAACATTGGGAAAGAAAGCCACGGCAGAATTTAGAGTCCCCATCAAATTTATCCGGCAAGGATAGTCGTAGACCAGAAGCGGCCACTCGCTGCGGAGGAGGTGCAGGAGCTGGCGGAGGAGATGATTGCTGAAGCTGTGGTAGTAGCTGCTGTAGCATCACGGTCAGTTGAGACAGCTGTTGGCCTTGTTGCTCTATCTGTTGTGACTGCTGGGCGACCACCGTGGTGAGGTCGGCGACAACTGGCAGAGGAACTTCAGCGGGATCCATGGCCGGATCTACTGTCACGATGCCGGCTGGCAGGTAGTGGATCCTCTGTGCCAGAGAGGGATTGGCGTGGACCGTGCTAGTGGATCGGTTCTAAGTCACTACTGGTTTTCACCAGAGCCCGCCGCAAAGCGGGATGGTCTTGCTGCGGCGGTAGTGACCAGGTCGTATCCACTAGCAACGGCTCAACCTCTCTGACTGCTGAAGATAGGCGCGGTACAAGGGAGTAGACAGAAGCAAGGTCGGACGTAGCAGAAGGTCGGGGCAGGCAGCAAGGATCGTAGTCGGGGGCAACGGCAGGAGGTCTGGAACACAGGCTAGGAACACACAAGGAAACGCTTTCACTGGCACAATGGCAACAAGATCCGGCGAGGGAGTGAAGGGGAAGTGAAGTATAAATAGGGAGTGCACAGGTGAACACACTAATTGGAACCACTGCGCCAATCAGCGGCGCAGTGGCCCTTTAAATCGCAGAGACCCGGCGCGCGCGCGCCCTAGGGAGCGGGGCCGCGCGCGCCGGGACAGGACAGACGGAGAGCGAGTCAGGTACGGGAGCCGGGATGCGCATCGCGAGCGGGCGCTACCCGCATCGCGAATCGCATCCCGGCTGGAGACGGTATCGCAGCGCACCGGGTCAGTGG
Source organism: Hyla sarda (assembly GCF_029499605.1). NCBI lineage: Eukaryota > Metazoa > Chordata > Amphibia > Anura > Hylidae > Hyla > Hyla sarda. The sequence goes on from NC_079191.1 coordinate 370,017,449, forward strand.
AGCTGCCCGGAGCGCTGCGGTAGCGAGAGAGAAGCGAGCGCTCCGGGGAGGAGCGGGGACCCGGAGCGCTCGGCGTAACAGGTACAATATATTACATAATATAGGCACTGAAGGTGATATATTAAAGACAAAGGTGAAGGGGGGCCCATGGGTCAAAGGATGAAGTCTGCCGGACAGGGCAGCTAGGGTACAGGGGCGCTACTCCTGTACTGGGCCACCACACACACAAACATTCTATTTGCATAGTGGAATAGAGTCTTTGAGGTAGTAGATACACTTGCTTTGTCATATTGTGATAGAAGCCATTGAACTGAATGCATCTTATTTTGCGTGTATGTATAAACAAGCTATTGCTGAGCATCCTGCCCGTATATACAGTGACCCCTCGACATACGATGGCCCCGACATACGATAATTTCAACATGTGATGGCCTCTCAGAGGCCATCGCATGTTGAAGGCAGCATCAACATACGATGTTTTTTTTTATGTCGGGGCCATCGCATAAACGGCTATCCGGCAGCGCTGACTGCTTCAGCTGCCACCGGATAGCCGTTTACGGTGCCCTGTGAGCTCCGGTGATGGTCACTTACCTGTCCTCGGGGCTCCGGTGCACCCTCTTCGGGATCCTCTGCATCGTCGACGCTCTCCATCGACGTCATCACATCGCTGAACACACCGTCCCGTCATCCAATAGGAGCGGCGTGCATAGTGACGTGATGGCGGCGACGGAGCGACGGTTGCCGGGGAAGCAGAGGCCTTACCGGAGCGTCGGGGACACCTCGGGGACGCGGCGACAGCGATGGACAGCGACATCCAGGGCAGCAGTGACGAGTGGTGACGGTCCGGAGCGGCGGGAACAGGTGAGTACAACTTTCTCTAACAGTGGTCTACAACCTGCGGACCTCCAGATGTTGCAAAACTACAACACCCAGCATGCCCGGACAGCCAACTGCTGTCCGGGCATGCTGGGTGTTGTAGTTTTGCAACATTTGGAGGTCCGCAGGTTGTAGACCACTGTCCTATACTTTACATTGCACGGATCCCTCAACATACGATGGTTTCAACAAACGATGGTCCGTTTGGAACGGATTACCATCGTATGTTGAGGGACCACTGTAGTATAATGACATCTTTGCGTTTTAGTTAGAAAATTTGGTAAAAGTATTGTGTGCTGGGGAAATGCCTTTACTGACTAACAGTCACTCATTCTTAAGGAAGATATTTAAAAAAATATATAACAGATACACAAACAAACAAAATCGCCTATTTGCCTCATCACTGCCTAAAGGAAATGTCATGTCAGCGAAGTGATTCAGGAGCCCCCAGCATTAAAACCAGTTAATCCATCTGTGTCTTCCTGATTATTAAAGTTCAAAAGGAATAGCCATCAAGGGTACAATCTGCAAATACAATTTATAAGCCAACAGCCCCAGAGGGATCAGCAATGTTGGCTTGACAGCAGTGTTTCCCTGGTAATACATTCCTATTGGTGAGTGTACTTCAGTTTAATAAGCGGGATGTAAGGTCACATAAATAAAGAGAAAACATCAGTCACAGAACTTCACAGGCATCAAATGCGACCTGCTAGAATTATGGACACTAAGCAGCTACAAAGCTGTTATACCACTGCGGACTAGCTTTGCAAATATCACCCTGGCAGAATTGCTTGTTTTAGCAATATATGTTAATATATGTTAATGGGCCTTATTTGTAATGATTTGTCTTGACCTGTGGGATGTATGATTGAGACCGAGACCAGCCATATAACTATTCTCAGGTAATTTACATATAACAAGCAGTGTAATATATGTCTTTTTACATACAGTATAATGTTAAATTGGACACTTTTGACGAGGAAATGTTTAGAAAGCTATTTTCCAGCAGTAAAACATTGTGAAGGCTTAGTAAATATAGTGTCAGGTTCCAATTAAAGAGGTTATCCAGGAACATAACAATTGTCATATCTACCTACCCTTGTTCCCGCGAAGTCAACCGGTATCCTGCACTTCACCGTTTCTTCCTGCAGGAACCACCCATTCAGCTAATCAGAGGCTGCAGCGATGTCCCGCCTCAGTCAGGGATTCGTTGATAGGGCAGTTCCTGCTGTGATGTCTCTCAAACACAAGAAGAATCGTGGGGAATAGGGGACCTAATTACCTTATTTGGAAGCTGGTGGGGGATAAGGTACGTGAGTATGACTTTTTTAATTTTTATTGTGCCCCCAACAAAATATCAAACAGTCAGCTGTAAAGTAATTGGAGTAAGTATGTTAACTCACAGTCCTCTATATTTGATAAAACCGATAACACTTCCTAGATGAAGGCAAAATTCTTTTTAACTGGTTAAAGGTATACTGCGCTGCTCAGCGTTTGGAACAAACAGCCGTCACAGCCTCCCATAGACTTGCATTGACGGGGTGGGGTGTGACGGCATGAGGGGGTGGCGCTATTATGTCACAAGCTCCCGGCACCGGTTCCAGCATTCGGAACAGTTTGTTCCAAACACTGAGCAGCAGAGTACCCCTTTAAGGCAGGCTTTGCAGATGCTGGAGAATGGGTATTCATCCACTGTAACCTTCAGGAGCTTGTTTCTGCCTTTTTTGTAGTAGTCAGGTTTCGCTTCGTTGCAGGTCTCAAATTGCTTGGCTCACAAGTTTCTGTTCTTTATCTCGATTCTTTTGGTTCTATTTTCAGCGGTGTGGTGATTTGCAAACTACAACTGCTTTAGGCCTGGCCAGAAGCCTACAAGGGCCCTTGCACCATAACAGCAGGGTCATATGGGGCGCATCCGCAGGATATTTGATGCAGATACACCAACGGCAGTCGCACAGGGACTGCAGAGCTTGTTCCCAGATGCGGCCTGGTAGCTCTGTGTACCCGCTCGGAGTGTCAAATTTCCCACTCTAGAAATTTGCTGCTATGAGCAGACATACAGAGCCACCCGTCAGCAGCCAGGAACTCGCTCTGCAGTCCCTTTGTGACTACTGGTGGTGTATCTACAGCATCAAGTGCGCTTCGGATGCGCCCCATGTGACCCTGCCCTTAAACAGAATAAAACAGTATAAGGCAGAAGACATTTTTAAACCATTCCTTTTGTCTTTTGCCTTTAAAGTCAGAAATAAGATTGTGAGAAAGAGGAGGGTAACATGGGTGACTTTGCTTGATAAAGGGGCTAGGTTTGCTGGAAAGTAAGCCTTCTGTATAGGGAATGGGCGTAAATTCATACATTTTGAAGGACATATTTGTTTTAAAACTAAGCCAACTAATAGATGGTGTAAAGTTCGAAAAAATGTATCACCAGCCATAAAAAGAATTGCGGCTGTACATGTCTTATAATATAGATGGGATTGTGGAATGATTATACTGTTTGTGTCATTAATGCTTATCTGGGGCACCAGAATCTCACAGCAAGGAGAGAATGTCACTCTTCACATATTAGGTGAAGAAATTGTAGTGAGGGCTTTTTACACTTTACACCTTCTCTAATGGGTTATTGTGGCCGATGCTGATGACACCTAAAAACAAAGTTATACTTTACTTGATATTTTCTAATGTTCCAAAAACATTTTTATGCCTCTGTGCGTTCAACCTGCATTGAGATCATTAGGGGCTAAGCCTATATATTGTAATTATGCCTATTCCTCTGTAGGACCCTCACTTTTATAGTCTTATTATATGTGTAACACTAATGGAAAACATTAAAAACACCAAATACTTTTTTCTTGATGACTTGTCTGAGGGCCCAGTTTACGTATGTGAATAAGAACGTAATTGTTTGCCTTCAGGTCGTTCAACTTTTTTACATTTCCTTCAAAAACTTAATAGGAGCTAAAAAGCATTGGTAAGTTAAAAATAGAAATCCACTCCCAACTATGTAAGAAACATTACAGTTACAGTTGTGCACATAAGCTTACACAAGATTTGTATGATACATACCATTTGTTCAGGAGGAAAACAGTAATCAAATAATAAAAAAACTATTTTTATTGTGTTTTTGTATCCAACTGTTAGGCATTACACATAGTAATAGTACAATTCTTCTACAAACCAGACTACAAACCAGAGCAATAAAGGAAGGGATAAAATGCTCCCGTTCTCATGTTTAAAAACCATTAGTACAGACTATCCCCAGCATAGGCTATCAATTTTAGCTCAGCAGGGGTTTTGTTTATTACTGCAGCATTTCTTTGAGCACTGCAGTCTCTTAAAGGGATACTCCACTACATTAGAACTTATCCCCTATCCGCGTAAACCCCCAATGATCTGCAAAATAGGACAACATTCTCTCTGTGCATGGAGCAGCGTGTCGGCATCTATGAAAACGCAGAAGAGACATTATTCTGGAGATCATGGGGGGTTCCAGAGGTCGGACCCCCGTTAAGACACTTATTCCTTTTCCTCCAGATAGGGGATACATTTTAAAGTAGTGGAGTACCCCTTTTATTGTTTATGTGCACTATAGCTCTTTCCATTTACTGATCAAGGGGGTAGCCTTAAGTTGGAACCCTGTAGAACTTAAAATGTCAATTTAAACCCTATTTTCTTTACCAAAAAAAAAATATATATATAAAATATATATATATATATATATATATATAAAATAAAACTTTATAAAACTATACAAATTAGGTATGGTTGTAATCGCACTGACCTAAAGAATCAAGATAACAGGTCAATTCAAGTAGACAAAACAGACATGGTCGCACATCTACATATTGTATTTTGATCTAATTGCTTCTAAGCATGAATTCAAAAACTAACAGGTTGTTAGTATACATTTTGATCAAAAGGTACAAGCCCACTCGCCACGTCAAGGCCACCTAATTAGAGTGGGTTCCTAACGTCCCTAGCATAAAATGGCGTAGCACTGGGAGGCGACCACCACCACCGCAAAACCAGTGCCCACAGGGGGAACAACCCACTGGCAGAACGGCCCCAATGCCACACAAACCAGTCCATTGGTCGCACCGCCCCACAGACACGGTGCCACAGCAAAATAGTATGGCAGTTTAACAACCTGGGAAACAGCATAAAAAAGAACACTCCACCAGGAATATTATTTGATAATGAATTGATATTTAAAAAATGTATGATATTATGACAAAGTACAATTGGTCCCAAAAACAAGCCCTCATATGGGTGTGTAGATTTAGAAAAAAAATAGCTATGGCTATTAAAAGGCGAGGAAGAAAAACTAAAATACAAAAATGAAAAATTGGCCAAGTCGTGAAGGGGTTATTAAAGAACAACTGTAGTGGTACCGTTTTACATATGCCCGTGCCCGGGCCTCAAAAATAAACAAAATTAACTCATACATACCTTCCTACGAGCCCCCGTTGGTCCGGCACAGGCCTCACGGTCCGGCAGTGCTGACCTCCTTCCACTTCCTGGGGACGGGGACGCCGCAGAGCCGTCGGCGTATCACCGGCCGTAGCGATGTCCTGCCCCGGCTGGTGATAGGCTGAGCCGACTGTCATTTAAGGAGCTCTAGCCGGCTTCTTACATGACAGTCAGCTCAGCCTATCACCAACTGGGGCGGGACATCGCTGCGGCCGGTGATACGCCGACGGCTCTGCGGCTTCCCCTGTCCCCAGGAAGTGGAATGACGTCAGCACTGCCGGACCGTGAGGCCTGTGCCAGACCAACGGGGGCTCGTAGGAAGGTATGTATGAGTTAATTTTTTTTATTTTTGAGGCTCGGGCACGGGCATATGTAAAACGGTACCACTACAGTTGTCCTTTAACCCAGTTAGGAGGTGTGGTTATGACATCATAAGTGAAATGGCACAGTCAGATTAGTCCATGAGTCAATCCTTCTGATGCGCACCAACTATTGTTAAAAGCAATGCTTCCATGCTGATGATTGGCTGAGGGTATTCAGCTCCATATTTGAATGTTTCTGGATTATGGTTGCCATGACAACCATAACCCATTTACACAAAGAACTATTTAATACATAATTTACTCTGGTGCAAATCATTAATGACTGTACTCACAGTTTGTGGCATGATACCTGGGTGCACACTGAAGAAATGTGTGACATTACAGCCATGCAGCGCTAACTACAGCTGAAAGCCCACAAAGAGATTAGTGTAAATAGATGGCTCCTTACTCAGCCTTTTCTCTACTTCTGACCAGTCAATTCTCCTTCTTGGAGCAGGAAACAGGATACTTGAAGTCAAATGTCCTCTCAGCATGTACAGGAGACAGTCTTGGTTGAAAACTTCCTAATACTTAGCATGGTGCCGTGATTCTGACACAGATCTGCCTCAAGGTAGAATATTCTAGCAACAGATACTAGACTTGGTTCTTTGATGCAGACAAGTTTCAGTTATATTGTTTGCAGAAGGCTGGGTTCCCTGGTGCTGAGAACCCATTTGAGTTTTCTTGTTTGCACCAGACTTGTTTCTCTATTTCTAAACCTTCCTGACGGGGTCCAACCCTCTGGGGAGAGGAGTTTGAATTTTGGAATACCTCCTTGCACTTTTCTTGGAGTTTCTAAACCTACTAAAATGAGTTATGTGACCAAGGATCCACACATCCTTTACAAATACACTCCACCAATGGTGGCACTAAAGAGTGCAAATATTAACCTGTGCACATCCATAATACTTCAGTGTATGCAGAGAAAAAATAAAATAGCAAGTTATGCATATGTAATGTAACTCACAATACTCCTCAGCCAACCAACAACTTTACACTGTAGCAACTGGTAGATGGTACTAAGAAAGTGCACCCTAAATTTCCATAAACTGTAAGGACCTGTCATTTTGAATCTGTGGTCTTTCAAGCAACATCCTTCTTTGAGACCTTGTATGTAACTCTCTTGTGCCCCTTCAATCTAACCTCAACTGGATGATTAATCCACAACTCCCCTTACTCTTCCTCTGCTTCAACCTTTCAAAATCCCTTCCGACTACCTGTTGAACAGTGAATTACACTGCTCAAAAAAATAAAGGAAACACTAAGATAACACATCCTAGATCTGAATAAATGAACTAATTGTATGAAATACTTTAGTCTTTACATAGTTGAATGTACTGACAACAAAATCACACAAAAATTATCAATGGAAATCAAATTTATCAACCCATGGGGGTCTGGATATGGAGTCACACTCAAAATCAAAGTGGAAAACCACACTACAGGCTGATCCAACTTTGATGTAATGTCCTTAAAACAAGTGAAAATAAGGCTCAGTAGTGTGTGTGGCCTCCACGTGCCCGTATGACCTCCCTACAATGCCTGGGCATGCTCCTGATGAGGTGTTGGATGGTCTCCTGAGGGATGTCCTCCCAGACCTGGACTAAAGCATCCGCCAACTCCTGGACAGTCTGTGGTGCAACGTGGCGTTGGTGGATGGAGCAAGACGATGTCCCAGGTGTGCTCAATCAGATTCAGGTCTGTGGAATGGGTGGGCCAGTCCAAAGCATCAATGCCTTCCTCTTGCAGGAACTGCTGACACACTCCAGCCACATGAGGTTTAGCATTGTCTTGCATTAGGAGGAACCCAGGGCCAACCGCACCAGCATATGGTCTCACAAGGGGTCTGAGGATTTCATCTCTGTACCTAATGGCAGTCAGGCTACCTCTGGCAAGCAAATGGAGGGCTGTGCGCCCCCCCCCCCCCCCTAGAAATGCCTCCCCACACCATTACTGACCCATCGCTGAACCAGTCATGCTGGAGGATGTTGAGGCAGCAGACATTCTTCACGGCATCTCCAGCCTGTCACGTCTGTCTCATGTGCTCAGTGTGAACCTGCTTTCATCTGTGAAGAGCACAGGGTGCCAGTGGCGAATTTGCCAATCTTGGTGTTCTCTGGCAAGTGCCAAACCTCCCGCACAGTGTTGTGCCTGTGGACGTCGGGTTCTCATACCCCACTCATGAGGTCTGTTTCTGACCATTTGAGTGGACACACACATTTGCAGGGCTCTGGCAGTGCTCCTCCTGCTTCTCCTTGCACAAAGGCAGAGGTAGCGGTCCTGCAGCTGGGTTATTGTCCTCCTACGGCTTCCTCCACATCTCCTGATGTACTGGCCGGTCACCTGGTAGCGCCTCCATGCTCTGGACACTATACTGACAGACACAGCTAACCTTCTTGCCACAGCTCGCATTGATGTGCCATCCTGGAGGGGCTGCACTACCTGAGCCACTTGTGTGGGTTGTAGACTCTGTCTCATGCTACCACTAGAGTGAAAGCACCGCCAGCATTCAAAAGTGACCAAAACATCAGCCAGGAAGCAAAGGAACTGAGAAGTGGTCTGTGGTCACCACCTGCAGAACCACTCCTTCATGGGGGTGTCTTGCTAATTGCCTATAATTTCTACCTGTTGTCTGTTCCATTTGCACAACAGTTGTAAAATTCATTGTCAATCAGTGTTGCTTCCTGAGTGGACAGTCTGATTTCACAGAAGTGTGATTGACTTGGATGTGTTGTGTTGTTTAAGTGTTCTCTTTATGTTTTTGAGCAGTGAATTATGAATATACAAAACATACAAAACTGTCGACGACTGGTCCAATCCACACACCTCTTACCTAATCTCCTTATACCTTCCCTTGCATATTCTCTGATCCTCATCAAACCTCTTTTTTTTTTTAGCTCTTCTCGTCACACAAGAACCTCTAGGATTTCTCCTGTGCATCCCCCATACTCTGAAATTCTCTACCCCAGCCCACCAGATGCTCACCCACCTTTGAAACCTGCTTACATTACACTGCTAAATAAACAGCTTCTTCCCTCACCTAATATATATATATATATATATATATATATATATATATACACACATTTCCTGTAATCTATTGCATTTCTAGAACTGATAAAAGCAATTATTGTTAGATAGAGGAGGGAAATATTGTAATAAATAAAAATACATTGAATCATTTATTTTTACTTACAATACATTCTCAAAAGTCAAGATGGTTTTAACAAAATTTGTCTGAAGTCCTGGCATCTTCATGTCTTCATCTGTAACAAGCCTTTTCAATGGGCGCTTGATGTAAGGACCTTCCAGTCATTGCCATTTCTATGGTAATAGGATTTTTACACTTTATCTGAAACCTCACTCTTCACATACACCAAAAAGCTAAGCTAAGTCTGGGCTGGTGTAGTTTAGAGACTTTTTGGTGGTTTTGCTCCTTTCTTTGCACCTTTTCACAAAAAAGTCTCATTTGATAAATGCATTAGACTAACTTTAACAGCTAGTCTGTATACAGTTTTTTTTTTTTTAAAGTGTAAACCAAAAAGGCGCAAAAAATAGCCTGAGGTGCAGCGCTGCGCCAAATGTGAGATAAATCTACATACAAAAACAGCTCTAAAGGCAATGATCAATGCCCTCCCAATGTGCTGCTTATAGAACTAATGAACCCTTTAGTGGTAAAAGGGTCTTTGGGTGCCCTAAGGCAATAAGGCCCATGTGCAATTACAGCACTTGCGCCCCAATTGTTATTAAATCCTTGCCTTTTCCACTCCATGGTACATGGTGCAGAAATGACATGAAATCATTACTTATATTCTGAGGAATTTGCCATGGAAATAAGAGCCAAAAAATTACCACTTGGGCTTTTACTGGTGGATTCCATCAGGACATGTTCAATCTTCTGCCGGAATTTGGATCCTCCTCAGAAATTCCAACCTGGAAATTCTGCAGTGTGAAGACAGCAGCTAAAAACACATTAAAGTCAATAGGAGTGTGCTGCAACGCAGAAAACGTGCAAAATTTATGCTTAAAATTTTGCTTGCAATTTCATCAATGTGAACATACCCTTAGGGTCTATTCACATGGCGGAATTTCCACTGGCAGAATTCCATAGGCAGAATTCCACATCAAATTAAAGCCCATAGACTTCTATGGGATTCCGCACTCCCATTCACACTGCTGAATTTCTGCTTTTCTACCATGTGAATAGACCCTTACTCCTCTGCTTAGAGAAACTAGATAAAACCAGGCCACATTTTGCCTGGTCCTCCTCATTTATGACTGGAGTATAGCTATAGAAGAAGTTCTTGGATAGGCTCATAGTCAAATCAAACAACCAGGCATTCTTAGGAAAACTCTGCACCCCCATGATCTTAACCTACATCCAGTGTGTAAGGTGGGCACATAAGGGAGGGTGGGGTGCGTTAATATTACTGTTATGCGTAAAAAAAAAAATCTTTATTTTCATAACATTTGAGAGGGCATTTGACTTATTATGATCTTAATGCACCCCTTTTTTAATTATTTTTTTATAATACAACAAATAAGTAAGGCAATGTGTACATCAGTAAAATTGGGGAGGTGCAAACCTCAGCGGTATACATCAGTGAGAGAAAGGGTACTAATGAAGCACCGGCGGGGGGGTCAGAAACTCCTATTGTCAACACTAATAACAAGGCGCCAAAAGTAAGGCCTACTAAGGAGACCAGGATGGGGAAACAAGACAGGGAAGGTGTGTGTGTGTGGGGGGGGGGGGGGGGTGTAGGGGGTTAGGGGGGGGGGGAGGAAGAAGGCAGAGAAGCAGGAAAAAAGAGAACCCAGGTGCCAAATAGCAGGGACCCTCCATAGGACACAACACAGCATGCTATGGACCAGGTACCTCAGTGTCATCTTCATGCACCCTTTAGGCACGTACAGGGCTCAAGTCCAGCAGGAACTCAAGGGAACAGTTTTCCTGCACTTTTCCCACAGCAGGAACGCAGTTCCCATTAGCCGGAGTCCTGCAGGACCAACCCTTAAAGGGTTATTCCGCCCCTAGACATGTTATCCCCTATCCAAAGGCTGTGGCACCCCCGACATCTGGTGCATGGAGCGAACTTCTCTCCGTGCCGGATGACTGGTGATGTAGGGAAGAGGCTTGTGACGTCACAGTAATGCCCCCTCAATGCAAGTCTATGGGAGGGGGATTGACGGCTGTAGACTTGCATTGAGGGTCCGTGATCGTGAGTCATGAGCCTCTGTTGCTGCACCCAACGCTCTAAACGAACGCCGGGAGCAGCAGGGAGAACATGAGGGTCCCCAGCGGCGGGCCCCCCGGGATCAGAAATCTTATCCCCTATCCTTTGGATAGGGTATAAGATGTCTAATACCTCTTTAAGTGGAAATCTAGGGTGAGTTCCCACACTTTTTTTTCCCAGGATTTGACCTCTTGGCCCATACATAGATTTTATGAGCCCTTTAGTGTGAGAAATCAGGTTATCTGAGGGTCACACATTCTATTGCCTACTGAAAAGACCCTGTGTGTCTTATAGACTGCATGTAGCTGGTGAATGTGAGCCTTTTTTAGACTTATACCGGTCCCTAAATGAGTTTTCATCTGTACTACGGTTGGCGACCCTATTGCAGACAAAACAATGTAGGGATGTACAGTATTATCTCTTAGCAAGTGACAAAAAAGCCTAGCCTCCCCACCTTTATCAAATGTTATTATTTAAAATGCACTAGTTCTGGGGAAAGTCCTGCTGTGTTACTGGATGAAATATGATGTGACAGGCAGCTGTCTGCACATTGCTTCTCATTGATCATATGTCTCTTCACCTTTACGTAAAAGTCAACATCAGCAGATCAAGTAACGTTTCCTATGAATAGCATCAATCTCCTCAGATACTGGCGCAGACATAAATGATCTATTCTTGGAACTGAAAACAAGATTTACTTCAGGGCCTGAAAGGAAATATGATAATATACAAATATATAAACTATTATGAAGGATCTCCTCATACTAAGGGGGAATACATGTGACACCAGTGAAAAATTCATTTACATCATAGCATGAAAACAAAAATTCCTTTGAGGCAAAAGCCATTTGCTCTATATAAGGGGAAAAAATCCTTGTTGTCTAAATATGACAGTAAATGTATATCCCTGGACCTATGTGACATCTAGTACCAATATCTTTTATTATATTTTTCAAGAAAAGTATCAAGGCCACACTTGAACCAGTCAATAAACCAGTGAACCAGTCATTACAACATCAAAATCAGTCAGACTGACTAACTATTTAGGTCTTCTTGATGTTGATGGGGGGGCCGGTGTGAATGTCTGAGGGACATATTGATGGGGGGCTGGTGCGGACGTATTGGTGACATGCTGATCGGGGAGGGAGGCTGTTGTAAATGGATGGAGACATTTCAAAATTTGCTCTGCGGCCCATGGGACTCTAGTTAGGCCCCTGTTACAGATGGTACAGCATGTGACAGAGCTGTATTAATCATTGTCTACATATGTAGGATGTGGATTTACTGAAAATTTGAGGAGCCAATCATTTCTTGGCGTCAAACTCTGAGTGCAGTAACTGGGGTCTGGACCAGATAGAGAAGAAAAAGACTACAGAGAAGACCTGTGAGTCACTGATATCATTGTGTATTCTCCTGACTGTGTACCATCAGAGCTGTAGCCACAGATATCTTTGTGTGGCCGAGGCCTTGAGGGAACATTCGTAGAGTGGGGAAGGGGGCATAACTGGAAGCCCTTGCATGTGAATCCAGCCTATATCAATGTTAATATTTTTTGTGAATCTGTCAATAACCTAAGGCTGGAATATAAATTCTTCCCACCATCCTGCAGCTTTAACTTTAGTTAATGTACCATCAATTGAGCGTTATTACCATTAATTATTCATGAGGCTTTTATTAGACTTTGACAGTAAATGTGGCATTCTGTAGCTATTACAATGCAGAACATGTTACAGCTTTAATTAGACAAAATGGGAAACTAAGTTATAAATGTACACCTTAAAGTACAAGGATAATGAGATTCTGGGGTGGGAGAGATCAATGTATTCTACAGATTATATATTCAGATTGTATAGAATGCTTATAAAATCTTTAGTACTAATAATTAGCAATATTTAGTAATTAGAGTTTACTGTTGCAAAAGAATATAACACTAATTAACCCTTAAAAAGCTGATTTCTGGATCTAGTCTCTATAGTGCAATACATCAAAATCCCTTCTCAAATTTGTATCACAAAATATTAAGCAGGCTCAAGAGCTCCATACTAGAGATGAGCAAATCGAAGCTGACAAATCCAAATTTGTTACGAATTTCATGAAAAATTCGATTCGCAACGAATGCGATTATCGCCGCGATTCTATTGCGCAAATTGCTTCATTAAACTCAATTTAGTGCTGTCCAGGTTCCAGGGCATCTAAATCCACATGTCAGTACATGGGGCAAGGAACGCTGGAAAGGTGAGAAGGCAAGGTGGGAAGGCAGGTAGGGGGGATGACCCTGAATCACATGCAGGGTGCAGCCTATCAGCAGCCAGTCACCCCTGTGATGTCACAGCCCTATATATTCGGCATCCATATTGCGGCTCGTCACTTCCTTCATTACGCTGTATAGAGATAGGATGGACAGCATGTGAGTGTGTTACACAGAAGTATTACAGCAGTATTTTACCTCCTAGTCACATCAGCGTTCTGATGGACAGAGAGTAGTGCTTTTTTTTTCACTGAAAAGGATTTTTACTGCAGCCATTAACCTCCCAGTCACTATCTTCAGCATTGTATTACAGAGAGGGGCAGAGAGCTGTGTGTTGCCTCATACATTTCAACAAGCTGCCTCAACTTCATAAACCTTAGCAGAGGAGGCAGGAATAATTTTTCTGCGCAATTCCGTGTTTTTGTTCCACAACAAATCTTCTGGTTATACTAGTCTGTAGAAGATATAATACCCAGTAGTCCATTCCTAATAGTCGTGAGAGAGTGCAATTTTGGCTTTAGTACACAGCAACTGTGTACTGCTGGTGTTGTACAAAAATACGTATTTTTAAGCGTACTGTACCACATTTTTCTGCCCTCATAAGTGCATACCACATACCTACATCTAAGTAGTGTACTATTTGGTACCTGTTAATCTATCAAAGGCCTACATACTGTGAAAGGACAGCTAAAAGTAATCACTGGCTTGTGTTTTACTCAAATAATTTTTGAAGCGTACAGTAGCAAATTTTTCTGCCCTCGTAAGTGCATACCACATACCTACATCTAATTGGTTTACTATTGTGAACCTGTTAATCTGTCAAGGGCCTACAGACAAAAGTAATCACCGGCTGGTGTTTTACTCCAATGCGTTTTTTAAGCAAACTGTAGAGCATTTTTCTGCCCTCATAAGTGCATACCACATATGTACATCTAAGTAGTGTACTATTTTGTACCTGTTAATCTGTCAAGGGCCTAGATACTGTGAAAGTCCAGGCAAAAGTACTCACCGGCGGGTGTTTTTACTCAGATACTTTTTAAGTGTACTGTAGCGCATTTTTCTTCCCTCATAAGTGCATACCACATACCAACATCTAAGTAGTGTACTATTTTGTACCTGATAATCTGTCAAGGGCCTACATACTGTGAAAATCCAGGCAAAAGTAATCACCGGCTGGTGTTTTACCCCAGTGCTTTTTTAAGCGTACTGTAAAGCATTTTTTGGCCCTCATAAGTGCTAACCACATACATACATCTAAGTAGTGTACTATTTTGTAGCTGTTAATCTGTCAAGGGCCTAGATTCTGTGAAAGGACAGCCAAAAGTACACACCTGCTGCTGTTCTCGACAAATACTGTTCTAAGCGTAGTTAAGGGTATTTTACTCCCCTCATAAATGTACTAAGTATGTCAGGCAAAGAAGGATGTGCACAGAGGAGTGGCAGAGGCCTAAATTCATCAGGCAAAGGTTGCAGCATACTAGGGGCGAGTGGCAGCAGGAGTCGCAGTGAGAGGCCTGAGCTCCAGGTATCAGCTAGCGGTCGTGTCTCGACCAGCAACTCATCTGCCATCATCGATTGGTTGACACGGTCATCCACTTCATCACAAGTGACATCTGATACCCCCAGTCAACAGTCGGTGGGTTCCTCAGACACAACCCTCAGTTGGCATGACCCGGGAGCAGTTCCTGTCCTCCCATTGCTCCTGTCCTATGCTGTTCCCTCCCCTAAAGAAGAATCTTATGCTGTGGGTTCAGCTCCACTATTCAGTGAGGACGATCTAATAGAGGACAGTCAGCAGCTACTGCCTAGCCAAAAAGTGGAGGAGACATCCGCCGCTTCCCCCGCTAGGCGGGCAAGTAGTGTTGAGGATAGTGACGTGGGAGACGGTGTTGCCAGCGTTCAGGGTCGTAAAGCAGACACTGTTGAGGAATCTGAGGAGGACATCAGTGACGTGCAGACACTTGTTGATGATGATGAAGCCGATTGCAATTGGGAGCCGGGTGCAGAAGGGGCTTCATCATCATCAGGAGAAGAGGGTTGCAGGTTGCCTGTGAGGCAGCAGCTGAGCCAGCAAGGTGGTAGCATGGTTGGCAGTTAGCATGGTGGCAGAAGTGGAAATTCTGGAGCCAAACGTGCCCGGGGGAGACCACCTGCTTCGCAGCAGCCTACCTTCCCGGGAGGTAGTGGAACAGGGTTTCCTTGAGACGGTGGCAGTAGTAGTCAATTAGTGCGGACTGTTGGTGTGACAATCAGCTACTCAGCTAATCAGCTATTCATCAATCATCCGGAGGAGGTTAACATAGCCAAATGCAAGATATGTTGGCAGAAGGTGAAGTGTGTCCAGGGTCCCAATGTTGGCACCAAGCTGCGCCATCATAAAGCGGCCAGGGAGAACCGTGGCTCCGATGTAGTGGTCCAGCCTGCTGTATCACCCAGTGGCACGCCGCTCCCTCTTTCAGCCAGCCAAGGCTCCACCACCTCAGCCGAAGGGAGCTGTGTGTCATACCCTCCTTCTGTTGCTCCAGATGCTCCTGCTCTTCCTACTTTTAGTCAGCCATTCTGCCAACAATCCATTGGCGAAGCCATGTCCAAGAGACAACAGCATGCGCCCACTCATCCAATGGCGCAGAAGCTGAATGTGCTACTGTCTAAGTTGTTGGTGCTGCAGTCCCTCCCTTTTCAAGTGGTGGACTCTGCACCTTTCAGATGGCTTGTGCCGAGCTGAGGTGGAGAGTGCCAAGCCGTAATTTCTTTACGAAGAAGGCAGTACCAGCCCTCCACAATTTTGTGGAAGAGAAGGAGGTCCAGTCCCTGAGCCTGTCGGTGTGTACCAAAGTGTACGGCAGTTCCAACGTCTGGAGCTGTAACTATGGTCAGGGACAATACATGTCCTTTATGGCTCACTGGGTGAATGTGGTGCCTGCACAGCCATAATACCAACTTGGACAGGTCACGCCACTTCCTCCTCCACACTCTCAGGCCATTGGTCCTGTGACAGTGTGCGACTCCATCTCCTCATCCTCCACCGTGTCCTCAGCTTTTACTGCCCAGACAAGTCTCAGTGGCCCTTCAGTATACCACGTGTGCAGGGCACGGCGTAGTCACGCTGTTGTTCACATAGTTTGCCTTGGCGAACAAAGTCACACAGGGGAGGAACTGCTAAAAGTAATTTTGGAAAGAAATCGGAGCATGGCTTACTCCACGACAACTGGAAATGGGAACCATGGTGACTGACAAAGGGAAGAACATCTTGCATGTGACTGGGGAGGCTGAGCCATGGCCCTGCAGGGCACACGTGTTCAATGTGGTTGTGAAGCGGTTCCTGAAGTGTTCCCCCCATTTGCGAGACATCCTAACAATGGGACGGAAACTTTGCATGCACTTCAGCCACTCATACACCGCAAAGCACACCCTCCTTGAGCTGCAGCGTCAGAACAGTATCCCCCAACATAGTCTGATTTGTGATGTTGCCACACATTGAAATTCCACCCTCCATATGTTGGACCGACTGTACAAACAGAGAAAAGCCATCACCGATTTCTTGATGATCCAAGTGCATAGGGGAACTCCCCTGTGTAACTTCAATGTGGACCAGTGGCAGCTCATACGTGACACCTGCCATTTGCTCAGGCCCTTTGAGGAAGCCACATTATTAGTAAGTCGCCAGGATTACGGGATGAATTACGTCATTCCACTGCTTCATGTCTTACAACACGTGTTGGAAACTATGGCTGGTCAGGGTTCTGGAGACGTGGTGCCTACATCTCATGGCCACATGAGCTCTGTGGGGGCTAAACTGGAGGAGGAGGGGGAGGGGCACAGTAGAGCAAAGTTTATGTTTCACCAAATGGGTGGTTTTTCTAGTAATCTGACAGGAGAGGAGGAGCAGGAGCAGCCAGAGGAACTAGAGGGAAGGCGAGATAGAGGACCAAGACACACCGAAGTAGTATGCAGTGGAGATGGAGGCAGGGAGTCCCTCCGATTCACTTGCACAAATGGCACGATGCATGCTCACTTGCTTGCGTAGTGACAGTCGAATTGTCCCCATTCGGCAGCGGGATGACTTCAGGCTCTCAACCTTATTGGACCCTCGCTACCGCCACAACATTGGGGCCTTTTTGACACCCACTGAGAGGGAAGACAAACTGACCTACTACAGAGGCATCCTATGTAGTCAGTTGGCTGATGCCTATCGGCGCCATTTTTCATCCTCTCGCAGGTCAGAATCGGGGGGGCCCCTACGCTCACCTTCCACTGCCATGGCTGCAGGGGAGAGGTGGGTTGGCAGGAGCAGTAACAGCTCCATTTGCAGTAGCAGCCTGAGGTCCTTTCTTCACCCGCATATTGAAGCAACTAATCAGCAGCAGGTAGACCTGGAGCAGGACCTGAACCAGCAGGTGGGTCATACCTTGACATGCCCATGCCAGCACACCTTGAAGATCCACTGGACTTCTTGGCAGCCAAACTTGATTTGTGGCCGCAACTAGCAGAGTTTGCCCTGTAAAAGCTGTCCTGCCCAGCCAGTAGTGTGGCATCAGAGCGGGTGTTTAATGCGGTGGGGGGCATAGTCACCCCAAGGAGAACTCATCTGTCCACGAGAAATATGGAGAGACTGACCTTTGTGAAGATGAATCAGGCATGGATCAGCCAGGATTTCCACCGACCAATGCCTGATGCATGAGAGTAGATTGACCATGGTGCCACACCAACACTTCACAAATATGGATAGTGCCAAACAGATTTAAGGCGCTGCTCCCTAGTTATAAACATTCCTCCGCATCAGACCTTTTTTCACCCACCTTCATCATTGGGTACTGGTATTGCCACCCACCACACCACTATATCACCGGGTCACATTCAGGACTTCTGATGCTGATGCTGCCGCCTCCAGGCTGGGCCATTCAGCCACTATAGGGTCTCCTCATGCTGCCACAAACTCTAGGATGTGCCATTCAGCCACTATATGGTCTCCTCATGCTTCAGCCACCTCCAGGCTGTGCCATTCAGACACTATATGGTCTCCTCATGCTTTCGCCACCTCCAGGCTGTGTCATTCAGCCAATATATGGTTTACTGATGCTGCTGGGCCTGGGACATTACCTACAAATATGTTATGGTAGCACTAGCTAACATAATTCTTCAATTTCAATTTTAAAATTCATCTTTTAATCTTAGGGATGGTGAAGCCTTAGTGTCTACTCATGCTGCCGCCTGCTCCAGGCTGTATCATTCAGCAACTATATGGTTTAGTGATGCTGCTGGGCCTGGGACATTACCTTAAATTCCAATTCCAGGCTGTGTCATTCTGCCAGATTATGGTCTCCTCATGCTGCTGCCACCTTTAGGCTCTGTCATTGTGCCGTCATGTGACTATTTGTTAGATTGGGGTTTGTAGTCATACAGTTTTAATTCAAATTAAACACTAGAGATGAGCGAACTTACAGTAAATTCGATTCGTCACGAACTTCTCCGCTCGGCAGTTGATGACTTTTCCTGCATAAATTAGTTCAGCTTTCCGGTGCTCTGGTGGGCTGGAAAAGGTGGATACAGTCCTAGGAGACTCTTTTCCTGCATAAATTAGTTCAGCTTTCCGGTGCTCTGGTGGGCTGGAAAAGGTGGATACAGTCCTAGGAGACTCTTTCCTAGGACTGTATCCACCTTTTCCAGCCCACCGGAGCACCTGAAGGCTGAACTAATTTACGCAGGAAAAGCCATCAACTGCCGAGCGGAGAAGTTCGTGACGAATTGAACTTACTGTAAGTTCGCTCATCTCTATTAAACACCGGAACATTAAACTTCGGAAGCTAATATAAATCTTAAATTTGAATTTAACAAAATCAATGTAATCTGTCACGTATGGGCAGGGAAGGAGTGCTCGCTAAGCTCACCCGCGCCCCTGCCTACTTGTCCGCCTATCCTAAATGATAGGCCGGAAACTGGTCGACAATCCCTTCCTAAATAAGTGAGGGCAGTAAAATGTCAACACAATAAAATACAATCATGTCAGTTGTCAGGAGCAACAGGGAAACAAGCAACTAACAAAGACAAACTAAACATACACAAATAAAGTCGATGTCAGTCAAACCGAGTCAAGCCAGGAGTGGGAAGAGGTGCCGAATCGCTATAACCAAAGAGAAGTCAGATAGGAAGCCAAAAGTCTAGTTGCCGGGTATACAAGAAAATAAGGGATTGCTAGCTACTCGGGTAATGACCGCTTTCACAGGCATCTTCCCAGACACGGATGCCTGGTAATATAGGGAGATGCACATGTG
This sequence comes from Hyla sarda, assembly GCF_029499605.1. Taxonomy (NCBI): domain Eukaryota; kingdom Metazoa; phylum Chordata; class Amphibia; order Anura; family Hylidae; genus Hyla; species Hyla sarda. Next base: position 370,036,905 of record NC_079191.1, read on the forward strand.
GTCAATCAGTAGCTAGCCACTCAGACAGCAGGGCGTAACCTGGCAACCTATCAAACAACACCTTGTCAGCACCTGTTAACCCTGCTGGTGCTGACAGTACCCCCCCTTTTAAGAGGGGCCACTGGACCCTTAAAACTGGGTCTTGGTTTGTCTGCGTGAGAATCATGGAATTTCTTAATTAAAGTGTACGCATGGACAGAAGAGGCCGCAACCCACGATCTCTCCTCCGGACCATAACCTTTTCAATGAACTAAGTACTGGACAGAATTCTGTACCCTTCTGCTATCCAATATTCTAGCGACCTCATACTCAAGCTCTCCGTCAACCTCAAACGAACGAGACGGACTCGGCACTGGAGACTGAGTAAGAACATAACGTATTAACAAGGAGCAAGGGAACACATTATGAATCTTAAAAGAAGATGGTAATTTTAATCTGTAACTCACAGGATTAATAACTTCAATTACCTCATAAGGTCCAATGAACCTAGATGCCAGTTTCGTAGACGGAACCTTGAGACGAAGATTTTTCGTAGATAACTACACTTTATCACCAACTTAAAATTTTATGCCGCAAGTACGTCTCTTGTCGGCCGATTTCTTTTGTAGTACTTGGGTGTTTTCCAGGTTCTTCTGAACCGTGGATTAAATCCATAAACACAAAAGAATGGTGACATACCGGTAGAAGAATGTTCTTGATTATTCAAGGCAAACTCAGCTAGAGACAGAAAGGACACCCTTTCATTCTGCCTGTCTGCCACATAACATCTCAAGCATTGTTCCACACTTTGATTCAACCTTTCGGTTTGACCGTTAGATTGCGGATGAAAAGCGGAGGAAAATGATAACTGAACACCTAATTGTTTGCAAAAAGCTTGCCAAAATTTAGAGACAAATTGTACTCCTCAATCTGATACAATATTTTCTGGTAATCCATGGTACCTAACAACATGCCTTATAAATAAGTCAGCAAGAATCTTAGCTGAAGGAAGATCTTTCAAAGGAATAAGATAACATTGTTTGCTAAACCTATCCACCACCACCCATAAAACAGTTTTTCCCTCAGATGGTGGCAGATCTGTCATAAAATCCATAGAAATATGAGTCCAGGGTCTCTTAGGAATAGATAATGGACACAGCTCCCCTGCAGGACGAATCCGAGGAGTCTTAGCTCAGGCACACACATCACAAGAAGCAACAAAAGCTTTCACATCCCTGTTCAGGGTTGACTACCCAAATTTTCTTTGAAGCAATCTTCTTGTACCATGGATACCAGGATGACCTGCTAACGGGGAACAATGAGATTACTCGATTATACGGAGGCGAAACTGACTAGGTACAAAGATTTTGCCTCTAGGAGTCTCTGGAGGAACCAAACCTTGATTACTCAAAATTGCAGATGTTAAATCGGCAGATACTGCACAGATAACCACACCTTCTGGAAGAATAGTCTCAGGATTAGAGTCTATAGGCTGAGAAGCACTGAAACTTCGAGACAAGGCATCGGCCTTGACGTTCTTAGTACCCGGTCGAAAAGTAATAACAAAGTCGAACCGAGTAAAGAAAAAGGCCCATCGGGCTTGACGAGGATTGAGACGTTTGGCAGATTCCAGAAAAGTTTAATTGTTATGGTCAATAATCACCGTAACCCGATGAACTGCCCCCTCAAGGAAATGTCTCCCATTTGATAGCCAAAAGTTCTCAGTTTCCGACATCATAATTCTGTTTTAATGTGAAAAATTTTCGAGAAAAGAAAGCGCAAGGACGCAAATTTGTCAAAGAGGCAGTTCCCTGAGACAAAACTGCTCCGGCGCCTACTTCAGAAGCATCTACCTCAACTATAAAGGGTTTAGTCTGATCTGGTTGAACTAAAATTGGAGCAGAAATGAAACATCCCTTAAGATGTTCAAAAGCAGCTTCTGCTTCCTGAGACCAGTTAACCGGATCTGCCCCTTTACGAATCAAATCAGTTAAGGGCTTTGCGACAAGAGAAAAATTCTTTATAAATTTCCTATAATAATTTGCAAAACCCAGAAACCTCTGTAGTGCTTTTAATGACGTAGGTCGCACCCAGTCAGATACAGCCTTAACCTTCTCAGGATCCATTTTAAAATGTCCTGGAGTTAAGATGTACCCCAAAAATTGAACCTCCTTAACACCAAAAACACATTTCTCTTGTTTAACAAACAACTTGTTTTGGCGTAATACCTGCAGAACAGAACGCACATGATTAACATGAGCCGACCAATCACCTGTTAACCCTGCTGGTGCTGACATAATCTTTTCAAGATTGAGGCCCTATGATCTTTAATGTCATATTACCTGTGGAATTATCACAAGAATCCAATGAAACAGCTTGGAGCAATAACAATGAACCATAACTGATTAAATGAAATATTTGCACTTTCATAGTCAGGAGAGCACTGAGAGGCAGGGGCTGGAACAAGTGGTATCTCGGCTGGCGGAGGACAGCCAGCTCGATGCTCACCAGAATGGGTACTCAAAAAATTGTAATAGATTCTAGTTAAATTAAATAAAAATTACATGAAAAAATCTCTTTATCCTCTTAAATTTTGACACCATATGGCCTCCCTGCTGCCCCATCGACACTCTGCAGTAGTGATTCTAATAACGATGCCTGTAATCTGCACGTCATACTGAATAACAGTATTATTCCACTAACACAGCACACTCTCTATGTGTGTTAGAACAAAGCAAAGTGTTCTTCACCCCTATTGAGGCTCTCTGTAGGACAGAAATAGCCGTTTTTAATACAGATTCGCCATGTATAAATCAACCCGAAACAAATTTTTTAAAAATTCCCTCACCTCTACTCCATACATCTGGGTACTGGTTATGCTAATGTTTTGACCCTCAGGCAGACACAGTAGTAGAGCACAGGTCAGCTGGTAATTGTAGTCCCACACAACCAGCAGATGAGATGTGACAGAGAATGGAGTCAGTGATTTGTTCCTGAAGTTTACTGGGGAGAGAAAAGATCCCTGCTAGTAGCAGGCAGCAGCCAGCAGCACAGTCATAAAGGCAACTACCGGAAAAACATTACCTCCCCCTGCAAAGACCCAGCAGCACCATTGGGGTCAGTATGTGGCAGTGGGAGACGTGAGTGGGAGTAGGGGACATGTGTCTGCATGATACAGACCCTACCCAGGAGCACAGTACCCAATAAGTGCTTTCTCATAAGACTGGTGGAAGCGCTCATTGGTTTATTCAAGCTCTTCCACCCACTGGAAACAACTAATAAATGCTTAATTCAATCTAAAGGGGAAAGGGGGAATGCTCCTTTGTCCCCATGTCCACATGATGCCCCTGATGTCCTTCCACTGCCAGAAAAAAAATATGTGTGTGTGTGTGTGTATAAATATATATATATATATATATATATATATATATATATATATATGTTAAAGTGTTCTATTTGCAGCATTAATGGTTTTTATAGAATGACAGATTTTTCAGAGGCCACCTGGATGGGAGCTTATTATCGAAAATGCAACACTGTAGGGTAGATCTATTAAAATCTGTCCAGAAGTAGAGTTGACCAGTTGCCCATAAGAACCAATCAGATTGCTTCTTTAATTTTTCAGAGACCTATTTAAAGGCGTACTCCGGTGGAAAAAAATCTTTTTAAATCAACTGGTGCCAGAAAGTTAAACAGATTTGCAAATTACTTCTATTAAAAAATCTTAATCCTTCCAGTACTTATTAGCTGCTGAATACTACAGAGGAAATTATTTTCTTTTTGGAACACAGAGCTTTCTACTGACATCACGAGCACAGTGCTCTCTGCTGATATCTCTGACCATTTTTGGAACTGTCCAGAGCAGCACATGTTTGTTATGGGGATTTTCTCCTTTTCTTGACAGTTCTTAAAATGGACATAGATGTCAGCAGAGAGCACTGTTTATCTTTCTGGCATCAGTTGATTTAAAAAAAAAAAAAGTTTTCCACCGGAGTACCCCTTTAAAAATAAAAGTGATCTGCTTGGTTGCTATGGGCAACTCCGCAACTTTACCTCTGGACAGGTTTTGACAAATCTACCCCTGTATTTGGAGTATAGACTACAGTGGGGATCAAAAGTTTGGGCACCCCAGGTAAAAATTTGTATTAATGTGCATAAAGAAGCCAAGGAAAGATGGAAAAATCTCCAAAAGGTATCGAATTACAGATTAGACATTCTTATAATATGTCAACAAAAGTTAGATTTTATTTCCATCATTTACGCTTTCAAATAACAGAAAACCAAAAATTGGCATCTGTAAAAGTTGGGGCACCCTGCAGAGTTAATATCTTGGAAGCACCCTTTGGCAAGTAGCTTGTAGATGCTTTTTGTAGCCAGCCAAGAGTCTTTCGGTTTGAGGTATCTTTTCCCATTCTTCCTTACAAAAGTCTTTCAGTTCTTTGAGATTTCTGGGTCTATCTGTCACGCACTGCTCTTTTAAGGTCTATCCATAGATTTTCAATTATGTTGTCAGGAGATTGTGAAGGCCATGGCAAAAACTTCAGTTTTCGCCTCTTGATGTAATCCCCCGTGGATTTCGAGGTGTGTTTAGGATCATTATCCATTTGTAGAAGCCATCCTCTCTTTAACTTCAGCTTTATCACAGATATCATCAAGTTAGCATCCAAAATTTGCTGGAATATTATTGAATCAATTTTCATCTTTCTACTCGTGAGATGTTCCCTGTGCCACTGGCTGCAATACAACCCCAAAGCATGATTGATCCACCCCCATGCTTTACAGTTGGACAGAGGTTCTTTTCATTAAAGTCTGTTCCCCTTCTTCTCCAAACGTACCTTTGCCCATTCCGGCCAAAAAGTTCAATTTTAACCTCATCGGTCCACAGAACTTGTTTCCAAAATGTATCTGGCTTGTCTATATGTTCATTTGCAAAGTTCAAACGCTGATTTTTGTGGTGAGGACGTAGAAGAGGTTTTCTTCTGATGACTCTTCCATGAAGATGATATTGGTACAAGTATCTCTTTATAGTGGAATAGTGTACCACAACTCCAGTGTCTGCCAGATCTTTCTGGAGGGATTGTCCAGTCAAACATGGGTTTTGAATTGTTTTTCTCACAATCCTGCAAGCTGTTCTGTCTGATATTTTTCTTGGTCTTCCAGATCTTGCTTTAACTTCCACTGTTCCTGATGACTGCCATTTCTTAATTACATTCCGAACAGAGGATATTGACATCTGAAAACGTTTTGCTATCTTCTTATAGCCTTCTCCAGCTTTGTGAGCGTCAACTATTATAAGTTTCAGATTTCTAGACAACTGCTTAGAAGAACCCATGGTGCTGATTGTTGGGGCAAAGTCTGGGCATTTAAAACCTTTGAGATTGACATCACCTGGTCTTCCCAGATGATGATTGAGAACAATCCATGACACTGGCAGGTCTCAGCTTTGCAAAGGTGGCAGTGCATGCTATAAATTCTGCAGGGTGCCCAAACTTATGCAGATGCCATTTTTTTTCCTGTTTTTTTGAAAGTGTAAATTATGGAAATAAAATCTAACTTTTGTTGACATATTATAAGAATGTCTAATCTGTAATTTGATGCCTTTTGGAGATTTTTCCATTTTTCCTTGGCTTCTTTATGCATGCACATTAATAAAAATTTTTACCTGGCGTGCCCAAACTTTTGATCCCCACTGTATGTAATGTTATAGGGGGAGAATTATCAAAACCTGTCCAGAGGAAAAGTTGCTGAGCTGCCAAAAGCAACCAATCAGATTGCTTCTTTCATTTTTGAAAAGGCCTCTGAAAAATAAAAGAAGCCATCTGATTGGTTGCTATGGGCAACTCAGCAACTTTTCCTCTGGACAGGTTTTGATAAATCTCCCCCATAGTCACTAACAAAAAAAAACATAATTGCACCCAGATTAAAATGTTGGATTGCCTCAAAACTTGGCACGCAGTTACAGCTCAGTACTCAGTGTCTCATGTCATTACTTGTTCACCATCCAGGCACAGGTGATGTCTTTATTACACCCTCTGAGTCTCTGCCCCATTTTCAGGTGCTTGGTGGAAGGTTATTTGGTGTCATGGTACATGTCCTGCCATTGGCAGCCACTGTTGCTTTTGTTTGCAGTGGTGACTTGAATGAGAATCGTGAACTGCTATGGAATGAAAATGTATTGTCTTTAGGAACTAATCCAGGTTCTGTTTGGGACAAGACAACCTGTTGCCACCACATGTGTTGCCTCTTCTGGCTTCCAAGTTGCTTCTGATGGCTTCATGATGAAGTGGGGTTGCCAACGAAATGACATCCGTTGAGGGTGCACGGGGTCCCCATGCTCGGAGCAGGTAATGTATGGATTTGATCATTGCAATGGCACTTTATTGATTTGGATGGGACCATTACCGTTACTGCATTTACGGAGGGCTGATTTGTGATATATTTGAATGCATGTGCATATTACCTGAAATTGATGTTATTGTGGCAGGGGATGCCGGAGCTTATGGGGTGCATGTTTTTTATGTATTGTAGTTATTAATAAAAGATGTTTTTTGGATTATATGGCTATTGGATTACATTTTTTATGGTAGCAAGTGTAGGTCATATACTTTGTAAAGTGTTGTTACCTAATAGTATAGGATTATATATTTTCCCTTAGTGTAGATGATATACAAATTACAATTTAAGCAGAATAGTGATCGGCCACACGCAGTAAGGGATTTCCCTGCATGTCTGCCAGATTGCATCATTATCTTGGCCTGCCCAGTGACCAGATTTATAGCTTATGGTGAACCAGCCGCGGGAACCTACAAGTGTGCAGAAACTACAGGCCCAGCAGCAACATCTGTGGGCAAATGTGCCACAGGATGTCATACAGAACCTGTATCCCTTCATTTTCTATTTGGTATCCAGGCTAGAGGCACCCAATAGGGTACTAGAGCCCTTATTTAATTGTACAGTTTACCCCCCCCCCCCCCCCCCCCAAAAAAAAAAAAGAAAAAAAAAACCTTACATATATCATCAATACATTCACACATATGTACCAACAGCTTCTTCTTGGTGCATTATTATTTATTGCTTTTTGTTGTCAATGAGTGTAGTTATGGACATAAAGCAACTGGACCCTTGATGCATCATTGGATCATACAACAGATCCCTTTATTTTAAAAGTCCAGATCATAGCTTTCATAGATTTTTGGAATCTAATATTGTTTTACTTTCCCATTCCAAGTCGTTATGAAGAATCCTGGGAGATGCCTTCAATGGAAGGAAGTCATTCATGTCAGGAAAGGAATGGATAGACGCCCTGAAGGTCTTTTGAAGTCTAAAAATATTTACTTTTACCCATCCTTAAAATCTATGGGTGGATAAGGCCTGAAATAGATATCATTATATTACCATTAGTCCAATGCAGGTAACTACAAGGTAATACATTATAAACTGAGCTCTGCTACATTGGAAGACCCATCCCTGCTGCATCTAGGAATGAATATGTTGCAGTTTATTTTATACATCATATAATACATAAGTCCAAGCACATTACCAGATTGAAACATATGTTCATTCCACAGACAGCATGGCAGACTAAGCTGTGTTTTGAGCAGAAAATCCATGCAGCCAACAATTCATTTAGAAGATGAATATACAGACTTTGGATACATTACATGAACTAAGATCACAAGTTATGAAAAGTTAAAGGGGTACTCCGGTGGAATTTTTTTTTTGTTTGTTTGTTTTTTTAAATCAACAGATGCCAGAAAGTTAAACAGGTTTGTAAATTACTTTACCATTAAAGAATATTAACCCTTTCAGTACTTATTAGCTGCTGAATACTATAGAGGAAATTCTTTTCTTTTTAAAACACAGAGCTCTCTGCTGACATCATGACCACAGTACTCTCTGCTGACATCTCTGTCCATTTTAGGAACTGTCCAGAGCAGGATATGTTTGCTATGGGGATTTTCTCCTACTCTGGACAGTTCTTGAAATGGACAGAGATGTCAGCAGAGAGCACTGTGCTCGTGATGTCAGCAGAGAGCTCTGTGTTCCAAAAAGAAAATAATTTCCTCTGTAGTATTCAGCAGCTAATAAGTACTGTAAAGATTAAGATTTTTTTAAAGAAATAATTTACAAATCTGTTTAACTTTCTGGCACCAGATGATTAAAAAAAAAAGTTTTCCACTGGAGTTCCCCTTTAATGTTGGCTATGATAGAAAGATGTTTGGATATGCAGGGCATAGCTGTCTGTGTGTAGGACTACATAGCCACAGGACAGCATAAGTACTGGACAAGAAAGTGGTAATAAATTACATTTTCTTTTACATTATTTGGACTGTTGGATGCATGTGCGCCACCAACTTGGGAAGAGCTAGCACCAGGATTCATTATGGGGGAAAAAAGTAAACTGGTGGGGGCAATGTGATTCCCTGGGCAATGTTCAGCTGAGTCCTGACGTTTATATAGATGTTGCTTTTACAAGTACCAGCTTCCTAAACTTTGTTGTACCAAGTGCATCATCATTTTCTACTGGCAATGGCCTACTTTAGCAGGAGAACAAGCTTTATCACACACAAAAAATGGTCAGGAATGGTTTGAAGGACACAATGGAGGAGCCGCCTTGTAACTCACATGACCGATAGGATCTGCAAGGGGTTTTAAGGTTATGGCTCAGATAGATAGATTATTCTGGAGAACATTTTTTTTAAATCAACTGGTGCCAGAAAGTTATACAGATTGGTAATTTTTCTTTATTTCCAGTACTTATCAGCTGCTGCATGCTCTGGAGGAAGTTGTGTAGTTCTTTCCAACCTGTCCACAGTGCTTTTTGCTGCCAGTTCTGTCCATGTCAGGAACTGTCAAGAGAATGAGCAAACCTGTAGAGCAAACCTGTTCATTCTCCTGTTCTAGACCGCTCCTGAAACAGACAGAGGTGGCAGCAGAGAGCACTGTGGTCAGACTGGAAATAACTACACAACTTCCTGTGGAGCATACAGCAGCTGATAAGTACTAAAAAGGAATAAGATTTTTAACCAGAAGAAGTTTACAAATCTGTATAACTCTCTAAAACCAGTTGATTTGAAGATATATATTTTTTCTGAATTACTCCTTTAATTTTGCATGCCACTTACCGGTATGTCACTGAAAAATAAAGCCGAGAGAGCTCGAGTGGAGATGTGGATATTTGAAGGAAACCAAGAGGTCAGTTGTCTAGAGAGTTAGGAGGCACTTACCCAGATGTCTTTAATGTTTTTACAGATGTGATGTGACTCACATGTTGTTATAATCTCCATCAATGTGGCAAACAACTGCACTTCAAGCAAAGTTTAACATATTACATTTTCTACTGTTAGATTCCTACTGCTAAATGATTTGCTGCTTCGAAATATCACATTCCAAATGCTGGAACCCCCTATAAGCTGAAACCTCCATCAGAGGGGAACTGGGAGCTGACACCACTGTAGGCTCCCCATCATCAGATGATCATTGGGGAACCCATAAATGGACAACTATAACATTTAATAGTTTAATGCTGCTTAAAGAACATTCCAGTCAGGAAGGAAACATCGGGCTATTACAGTCTTTTTGCGCCACCAATAGTACTTAGTAATGACATCAATAATTTCACCACAAAATTTACGGGGAAACCAGGAAAAAAAATTGTGGGGCAAAATTGGAAACAAAAACGCCATTTTGTAAATTTTGGGGGCTTCCAATTTTATGCAGTGCACTTTTCGGTAAAAATGACACCATATCTTTATTCTGTATTTTGTAGGCCCATATGGTTGCAAGGATACCTAATTTATATAGGTTTTATTTTATTTTACTACTTATAAAAGTTATTACTACATGCACCAAAATTTGTATGTGTAAAATTGTCATCTTCTGACCCCTATAACTTTTATTTTTCAATATACAGGGATGTATGAGGGCTAATTTTTCGTGCCATGATCTGAAGTTTTTATCGGTACCATTTTTGTTTTGATGGGACTTTTTGATTACTTTTTATACATTTTTTTAGGGTATACAAATTGACCAAAAAATAGCAATTTTGGACTTTGGAATTTTTTTATGTGTACACCATTGACTGTGCGGTTTAATTAACAATATATTTTTATAGCTCGCACATTTACGCAGGCAGCGATACCGCATGTGTTTATTTTTATTATGTTTACATATTTTTAATATGGAATTTGGGAAAAGGGGGGTGATTCAAACTTTTAATATGGAAGGGTGGTCAATGGGGTTTTTTTTTTAAACTTTATATTTAACTTTTTTTTACACTTTTAGTCCCCTTAGGGGACTTTTTAGGAGGAATCAGTAGATTCCTCATACAGATCAATGTGGTTCCATAGAATCACATTGATCTGTGTGCTCTGTGCTTGATTGATAAAGCCTGGTTCAGCCAGGCTCTATCAATCACAGAGCCAGGACAGCCACAGCAGGAGAGGTACCTCCACAGTATATCGCCCCTCCCCCCTCCCCCCCGGCACGCACGATCACACTGCAGGGGGGGGGGGGGGAACGATCCACCCCACTGGACCACCAGGGATGGTTTACATGTCCCTTTAGATGCTGCTGTCAACTTTGACAGCAGCGATTTTAAGGGTTAATAGTCGCCCATGGCGATCGCCGCAGGTTGGCTATTAATAGCGGCCCCCAGCTTCAGTAATCAGCTGGGGGCCGGCCGGTATGATGCGGGCTAGAGGCGGGAGCCTGCGTCATACACCGCTTGCTGTCTCAGGACAAGCTGGCTCATCCTCAGAAGGCAACCGGTTAATCACAAGTCATCCAAACCCGCCTAGACGTTGACAGATGTCTAAAGTGTATTGCGGCCTCCCCATTCTTTCTCCATTGAGAACACATGAACACTTGGCCATGCCAAACAGTTATATATATATATATATTTTTTTTTTTTGTATCGGTATATGGTTCTATGGAATAGCACACACTAATTCATACATTTTTGCACTATATGTATGTAAACTCGCCCAATAATGGTCAAAATAACACTCTTTTGGAATTGAATGTACAATGGGAGTTTTGGAGGCCATCAACCAGACATATACAGGGTGTAACATATCTTATTAGGATGCATTCACATTACAGAAATTTTGGTGCAGCAGCCTTTCATTGTTTTCAGTGGGATTCTGCTGCACCGTGTACACTGTTGATTTTCCACATAGAAAAATTGTGAGGCAGAAATTCCAATTCTGAACTCCGCTGAAAAAATGAAGGCCGGTTCACACTACAGAATTTCCACCCCGAGGAATTTCAGCAGCGGAGCTTTCCGCCATTGACGGAATACCATACAAAATACATTGATGTCTATGCTGATGTCCGCCGGTATTTCACTGAAAGCGTTAACAAGTTTGTTCTTTTGGCAGAAGAATTTCAACAGTAAAAAGCTCCATTGCTCAAATTTCAGCATAGTGTGAACAGTAAAATAGTAAAGTTCCCAGTCCTCAAATACCTCAGCCAAAAAGGTTGTACAATGGATGTTTGGAAAGATGCATAAATGTTATTATAAATAACTTTTACACATAAAATTTCTCACAAGGCCCGTGTGAGATAACATATAATAACATAAAATACTAAATAATAAATGCACAATCTTTAAAAAGGGAAACCTTTAAGATACAAGAAAAATGTCCAGTGTGCATGGAAGGACACTTCTGAATATATATGTGGTATGCCTCGGGGGGTGTAGGGTAGTTGGGATGTTGCTGTAGTACAGGGGTCCTCAAACTTTTTAAAGGGGGGCCAGTTCACGGTCCCTCAGATCGTTGGAGGGCTGGACTATAGATATCGAAACATGAACAAATTCCTATGCACACTTATATATCTTATTAGACTACCACTTTAAGTACGCGGCACAGTTCCCCCCCCCCCCTCCCCCCACATTAGGTTGGCAGTGTAGATCCCCCACATTAGGTTGTAGTTCCCACACATTAGGGTTGGCAGTACAGTTCCCCCACATTAGGGTTGGCAGTACAGTTCCCCCACATTAGGTGCAGTACAATTCCCCCACATTAGGTGCAGTACAATTCCCCCACATTAGGTGCAGTACAATTCCCCCACATTAGGTGCAGTACAGTTCCCCCACATTAGGTGCAGTATAGTCCCCCCACATTAGGTGCAGTACAATTTCCCCACATTAGGTGCAGTATAATGTTCCCCCACATTAAGTGCAGTATAATGTTCCCCCACATTAGGTGCAGTATAATGTTCCCCCACATTAGGTGCAGTATAATGTTCCCCCACATTAGGTGCAGTATAATGTTACCCCACATTAGGTGCAGTATAATGTTCCCCCACATTAGGTGCAGCATATATCCCCCAAATTAGGTGCAGTATAGCTCCCCACATTAGGTGCAGCATGTTCCCCCACATTAGGTGCAGTATAGTTCCCCCACTTTAGGTGCAGTACAGTTCCCCCACATTAGGTGCAGTACAGTTCCCCCACATTAGGTGCAGTATAGCTCCTTACATTAGGTGCAGTATAGTTCCACCATATTAGGTGCAGCATGTACCCCTACATTAGGTGCAGTATAGATCCCCCAAATTAGGTGCAGCATGTTCCCCCTCATTGGGTGCAGCATGTTCCCCCACATTAGGTGCAGTATAGAACCCCCAAATTAGGTGCAGTATAGCTCCCCACATTAGGTGCAGTATGTTCCCCCACATTAGGTGCAGTATGTTCCCCCACAGACATACTGCCTCCAGCCATACAGTGTATGGCTGGAGGCTGTATGCCTGTGTTCTGCCCCCACTTCAGTGCTCCGACCACCGCTCCTCCCGTCCGGACATAGCAGTAAGTCCCGGGACCGAAGGAGCGGTGGTCGGAGCACCGAAGCTGACGTGCTGCTGGTAACACTTACCTAGCTGGCCAGCGCACGTCCTCATCGCTGCCCCGCTCCTTCGCGCTCCATTGCTATGGGCGCACGCACGGCGTCAGTGACGTCCCTGCGTGCACCACCTTCCCGGCGGCCCCTGTGTTTTTAAAGTAAACGCGGGGTCTCCGAGAGCGCATCCCTGTGTCCCGAAAACATCTTTCGGGATACAGGGATGTCCCAGGCAGCGACGGGCCAGATAAATGTCCTCGGCAGGCCGCATGTGGCCCGCAGGCCGTAGTTTGAGGACCCATGCTGTAGTATATGAGGGGTTAATTTAACCCTCGTCACTCGTGATGCCAGGGTGTGGGTAAAAACTCTGAGGTACTGCTGGGCCTATCGCCACCCTTCCCAAAAGCGATAGGTGAGTGTAAAATAACGGAATGTCCACAACCAGTGCTGAGCTGTAAAACTTGTAGAAACTTTACTAAAGATTTTCTATACATACAGTAACAGTAACAGTCCAGATAACAGAGTCTATATACAGCTCGGCAATGACTGACAGTCGGTTGGGACCGGTAAGCTCTCTTTGGAGTAGGAGAATTGGATTGCATAGATCCGCTGGATTTAGGGGTTCGGGGAATTGTAATAACTCACAATTTGGATTATGGCTGAGGCCGCAAGGCTTTGGCCTAGTGGTTGCCGATGGCAGCTGTGCAGATCCTACCTCATCAGCAGCCCACGAGGAAAGAGAGATTAATGGCCGCAGCTCCTTTATATGGGCAGGGTCTGAACTGTTTTAGATTGGTCCATGTCAGCTGTCACTCATCGTTACATAGGATTGTGGGTGATCACCTGACTAAAACCACCAAAGGTCCTTTAGCAAACAATAGAGTTCTGTGAACCAAGGGGTGATGAGGGGTTAACTAAAGAAGAGGACCCCCGCTGTTCCTAGGGACTCTGACTCTGGGGACCCCACCACAAGGTACGGTATGAAATACGGTACTGGGATACCACATATATATATATATATATATATATATATATATATATATATATATATAACTGCAATAGTGATTGACAGCAATTCACATTCAATAATAGTTCGTTTTCAATAATGCGGTATCTGAATAACTGATGGCACCATGTACCGCTTACCGCTCCTTGAATATTCACCCTCCACCAATCTGTAAAGGCTCCGCTGATGTATGTAAAGGTTGCTGGTATAGAGTAAATATTATTGCGACTCTGCCGGAACAGAATACAGCCAAGGTGCTCCTGACCGGGCGCGTGTAGAAAGTCAGTGAAAGTGGCTTCTGACATCACTCAGTCAGCTGTTTCTACCAGGGCCGGATCATCATTGGCGGCTCCTGTGGGCCCGTCCGGGACTCCTCCTGCTTTTTCTATATTTCCTATTTCCTTACCTGGCTGCGGTCGGCAGGCTCAGGTGATGCGTCGGGTCATGTGGGCTGTGACGAGTGATGTCTCCTTCGGCTCCTCTGCACAGCGTCAGGGACGTCACATCATTTCCCGCAGCCGCGGCCGCTACAGGGCACAGTTTTCTTCATTACACCCCAGCGCTGCAGGAAATGACGAGTGACGTCCCTGATGCTGTGCAGAGGAGCTGCAGGAGACGTAACTCATCACACAAGAACCAACAAGACCCGACGCATCACCTGAGCCTGCCGAGCGTGGCCAGGTAAGGAAATATACGAAAAATAGGAAAAGGAGGAGGAGGGGGAGCAATCATGGGGGTAATGATTGGCAGGGGGGAATGATGAGCGGGGGGGTAATGATGAGCAGGGGGAGTTAATGATGAGCAGGGGGGGTTAATGATGAGCAGGGGGGGTTAATGATGAGCAGGGGGGTATTGATGAGCAGGGGGGTAATGATGAGCAGGGGGGGTAATGATAAGAAGGGGGGGGGGTAATGATGAGCAGGTGGGGTAATGATGAGCAGGGGGGGGGTAATGATGAGCAGGGGGGTAATGATGAGCAGGGGGGGGTTAATGATGAGCATTGGGGTAATGATGAGCAGGGGGGTAATGATGAGCAGGGGGGTAATGAGCAGGGGGGTAATAATGAGTAGGGGGGAATGATGAGCAGGAGGGAGAATGATGAGTAGGGGGGGGAATGATGAGCGGGGGGGGGGAATGATGAGCGGGGGGGGAGAATGATGAGCAGGGGGGTAATGATGAGCAGGGGGTAATAATGAGCAGGGGGGGGTAATGATGAGCAGGGGGGAATGATGAGCAGGGGGGTAATGATGAGCAGGGGGGATGATGAGTAGGGGGGAGAATGATGAGCAGGGGGTAATGATGAGCGGGGGGGGGTAATAATGAGCAGGGGGGTAATGATGAGCAGGGGGGAATGATGAGCAGGGGGGGTAATAATGAGCAGGGGGTAATAATGAGCAGGGGGGAGAATGACGAGCAGGGGGGGGAGAATGATGAGCAGGGGGAGAATGATGAGCAGGGGGGAGAATGATGAGCAGGGGGAGAATGATGAGCAGGGGGGAGAATGATGAGCAGGGGGGAGAATGATGAGTAGGGGGGTGATGAGCAGGAGGGGGGAATGATGAGCAGGGGAAAACACGGAAAAGGAGGTGGGGGGGTAAATATGGCACAGGGGCTGATAAAAGGGGGGAGAAAGGAGGGAGGGCAAACTGAGGATCAAGGGGAATCAAAGTTGGGGGGATGATGAGGCATATGGTTCAGAGCTATAGTCATTTATTTTACATTTATTTTTTTCTCCTAAAATTTTCCTGTGAAAATGAGGGTGCGTGTTATATGCCAGTGCGTGTTATACGCAGATAAATACTGTAACTGTAATAATACTGTATGGCCCCTAGGCCATAGCAGTAGATCATGACCCCGGACCAGAGGAGCAGTGGTCGGAGCACTGAAGTGGGGCAGTACACAGACATATAGTCTCCAGCCATACACTGTATATGGCTGGAGGCTGTAAGTCTGTGGGGGACACTACCAACGTAATGTGGGGGGACTACAACCTAATGCTGGGGAACTGCAACCTACTGTGGGGGAACTACAACCTAATGTGTGTAGTGGAGAAGGACCAGGAGGGCATGGGGGGCTGAAGTGAGGTTGTTTGGGTGTGGGGGGGGGGGGGTGAGGTAAGGTAAGTGTGGGTTTGGTAAAGGGGGCAGAGGAGTGTGAAGGGGACTGAGGGGGGTAGGGGGTGCAGAAAAGTGGAATAGTGGAGAAGGACCAGGAGTGTTGAAGGGGGGGATTTAAAGGGGTACTCCACCCCTAGACATCTTATCCCCTATCCTTTGGATAGGGGATAAGATGTCTAGGGGTGGAGTACCCCTTTAAGTACCAGGGGAGGACTAAGGCTAAGTTTCCAGAGAAGGAAAAGCACAAGAAAAAAAATGCCAAAAATTACCATAACACAGGAAAAAGCAGCAGCAGTTTTTCTGTGTTTTTGCAGGTAAAAAATGGGGGGAAACCTAGCCTTAGGGGTCTCTGGGAGCAGGAGTCTGGAGGAGGACTTAGGGGTCTGGGGGGCAGAGGGGTCTGGGGGAATTAGGGCTTGTCCACACTACGAACTTCCGCCAGCAGAATTTTGCTTGTTTCAATGGGATGCTGCTGCTCTGTGCACAATACGGAAGACACAGTGTTTGAAAGTATTATTTTTAGAGGGCATGATGTTTGGCAGTATAATATACAGAGTACACAGGGTTTGGCAGTATTATATTTAGGAAGCACAGTCTCTTGAAAGGTTATAATGATTGCTGTCTTTATACAGAGGGTGAGGATCGTCTGGCAGGCTGGCTGGAGTGAGGAACCAATGATGTCCAGGCGTCAAACTTTAAAGAGGAAGATGGAGCTGAAAGAAGACCTGGCGTCTGGACCAGATGAAGAAGAAAAGGAAAGATAACGGAGAAGACGTCTCCTGTGAGTCATTTTATCTTTGAGTATTCTCCTTACTGTCCCATTAGATCTCTTGTCACTTCTAAATTTTGCAATAATAATGGATGAAACGGTTTCCCAATTTGAGGCTCCAGCTGTTACAAAACTACAACTTCTATAAGTTCTCCAGACATAATGGGTGTTGTAGCTTTGCAACAGCTGGAAAGAGTGACTTGAACTGAAGTGATTTTAGACCATGCAGCCCATTTTATTTTAATGGGGCCTGACTCCATAAAAAAAAAAAAGGGGACATAGTCTAATATACCCAGGCCTATTTTTGGCTTCAGTCTGTTCCTTACTTGACAGGCCCACAACAGGTCTCAGTGGAAGGGAAGGGGGACTATCGGGGGGGGGGGGGGGGCATCATAATGAAGTGCTACGTTTTCCAGGCAGTCTTAATCTAGCCCTGGTTTCTACTTCGTCCGGCAGCAGCTGAACTGCAGTGATTTTGAAGCGCTGTAGACACACGGTGGTATGCAAAGTAGTACCTGGCAGGGTACACAGATGGAGGCGCACATAGTGGTATGTGGTGGTATATAAAATAGTACCTGGCAGGGTACACAGATGGAGGTAGTTGGAACAGTGTGGCGGCAGAATTTTCAATCTAATAGCGGTCAAATAGTAATCCAGGTAAATAAAAAGTCCTTCCTTAACACAGACAGGGTAGGTAGGTAGGCCAAATGCGTTTCGGGGCATGGACAAAGGTGGCTTCCTCAGTGGTTCCAAATCACCGCAGCTCAGCGGCTGCCGGCTGCAGCAGAAACAGCTGACTGAGATGCCGCTTTCACTGACTTTCTACACGCGCCCGGTCTGGAGCACATTGGCTGTATACTGTTCCGGCAGAGTCGCAATATTATTTACTGTATACCGGCAACCTTTACATACATCGGCGGAGCCTTTACAGATTGGTGGACGGCGAATATTCAAGGAGCGGTGAGCGCATTATTGAATATGAACTGCTATTGAATGTGAATTGCGGTCAATCACTATTGCAGCTATATATATAAATATATATATACATATATATATATATATATATATATATATATATATATATATATATTCAGAAGTGTCCTTCCATACACACTGGACATTTTTCTTGTATCTTACAGATTTCCCTTTTTATAGATTGTTCACTTATTATTTAGTATTTTTATGTTATTATATGTTATATCACATGGGCCCTGTGAGAAATTTTATGTGTAAAAGTTATTTATAATAACATTTATGCATCTTTCCAAACATCCACAACATTTTTGGCTGAGTTATTTGAGGACTGGGAACTCTATTATTTTACTTCCCATTGTTATTTCACCTGAGGGTACAGGTGCACCCAGTTAACCTCGTACAATTTTTGTTGTGAGCTGTCCATCTATTTTGATATAGTGTGAACTGTGCTATGGAATCCCGCTGCTAGGAATAAGACTTCGCTGCACAAGAATTTCCCAATGAATTTCCCAATGAACCCAGCCTAAACATATACATTTTTTCCAGTGGATCGGCCTGGATATGCATTGCTTTAATGGTGAAGGTGCATGTCTGAGTGGTTCTGATTCAGTCGGCACTTCAGTACATGGAATATTCACCTAGAATTTTGTCTGGGTGGATAGTTCATAGTGTAAAGTTGCCCTTAGAGTGAAATGACATTTTGCTTACCTTCTAGCAGCCTCTTATTCTCCTTCATCCACCTGAAGACTGCCTGATCACTCTCTGTAAATATTTAGAAAACTCCTTAGTCACCAAAAAAACAGGAGACAACAGGTAGAGGGGTAGAGAGACATGCTGCTGTAACCTCTCACTGTCCCAGTAAATCTGTTTGCTCTGAGAGGGAATGATGATGATGTTCTGCGAAGATTGGAACATAAGCAGGTTTGTGCCAACCTAGTAACAGCGCTATTATAAAAGAAGGGTAGGAACACAAAGCATTTGGTGCCATTTGAGAAAGTTGGAACACTGAGATGATGCCAGGGTAGCTCAGAATACTTTGCTGCTACTTTGAAGATCACATGACTTCTGGTTACTGGTTACCCAATCATTGCTTGCAAACAGCTCCCAGGCCAATCAGGAAACTAACTAGAGGTGGGTCTAAAAGGACTGATAAAACCCTATGCACAGCATTGCTGCCACCATTTTGGAGAGACAAGATGAGCATAGCACAACTCCCTGTGGAACTACAGAGCCCAGCAAAAGAAAGATTTCACACTGTAACACAAAGCAAAGAATTCTAGCAGTTGAATTACGCGGTGGGCTGACCTGTTGTCCACTCCGTCATTGTACACTACAGATTCCAGCAATATGTGTGCATTACAGAGCCCAGCCGGAGAAAGACTTCACACTTCAACACACTGGCTAAATATTTATGGGTCATCTCAGAAGGAGGAAGAGTCTGACAATATGACGTTAAGCCATTGTGTCAGTGGATTTTTTTTATTGTCCACAGCTACATGGCACAGTGCAGGTGTTCTTTCTAGATGGTCTGCTCCATCATCTATGTCTTAGCTTACCCCACTAGTGCTAAGCAGAAGGATAGCCACGAGGAGTTGTATGAAGACAGTCAGCCTTTTGAGTGTGTTTCAGAGGTGGTGGAGGTGGAAGCGGTGTCCTAGCATAGCACTAGTAGGACTGATTATGGTAGGCGTGGTGGTGTTATTGTAAGGCATCATGGTGGATATGCTAATGGAGATCAAAGAGCCCATGAACAGACATCAGAAGATCATACTGAGAGAAGTGGCGGGGACAATGAGGAAGAGCTTGATCATGATGATGCAGTATTGGATAAGACATGGGCAGAAGGTTAGTGGTGGAACTGTCAGTGAGGAAGAGTAGAGCCGGGCTAGTGCCAGAACATCTATCAAATGTACCAGATGTAAGCCTGATGATCTGATCAACTTATGAGCAGATGAAGGCGATGCTGCTGCATCTGTATACTCAAGAAATAAGCCTTCCAGAGGAGGCTCAAAGTTGGGTGGTGGTGTACGTATCTCTTTATGGAAATTCCCGATGGAGAAAACCAGACACAGTGCTGTCTCTGCAAACAGAAAATAAGGCATGTCCAGGGCTGAGTTTAGGAACTATGACTCTACGTTGGCACATGGAGCTGCATCACAAGCCCTGGCTTGAACTATCACTAGTCCACCACTCCCTGTTGTCCGATAGCTTTAACTATCACTAGTCTAAAACTGCCTGCTGTCTGCTGACTACAGAAACCACCACTAAGTCCAATTTAGGTGAAGGCACAGTACTGCAAACAGAAAATAAGACGTGTCCTGCACCCGAGTCTACGTAAGCACATAAAGCGGCATCACAAGGCCTGGCTAAAACTATCACTAATCCACCAATGCCTTCCCATGATCCCAAAAAAGGAGTAATTTTTACATGTTTTTTTTCCTTAACTGATTTGGGACACCCCTCCTGTTACAATTGTTGAACAGTCCATGACTCAAAAAATAGGGATCATTTTTTCAACTTTTAACTTTTTTAAATTTTTTTTATTAGTTTTACATTCAAAGTTTCTTATACATTTATACATATTTCATAATTACAAAAAACAACTACAGCGAGCTGACAATACAGATAATACATTGAATACAGTCCACTCCAGGGTCATTGTGATGGTAATCTAGAAGGGTTGTGTAATGATTAAATATTGTGCTTTAATGTAGCTGGATGTCTAATTCTCTGTTTACAGAACGGTAGCACACAACTGCTTCCTATCAAACAAAAACAGTAAACTCCTGCGCTAAGCACTGCTACATCTATATATAGAAAACTCAACGTGTGTGTGTGTATGTATGTATGTATGTGTGTGTGTGTATATGTGTATGTGTGTTCCACAAACACTTTCAAACGGCTAAAGATATTAACATGAAACTTGGCACACATGTTACTTATATGTCAACAACAAACATAGGATAGGTAATTTAACCCTTACTCACCCCCATTTGCCAGGGGCGGGGCTTATGTTTAAAGTCCCATGAAAGTCAATGGGAAATATATGTTACTGCATAACTTCCAAACGGCTGGAGATATTTCGATAATACTTGGTCACATGTTACTTATATGTCCGCTTTTTTAAAGTCCCACTGTTTTTTAAAGTCCCATGTAAATCAATGGGAAATGTGTGTTCCCATATAATTTCCGTACGGCTGGAGATATTTCATTACCTGGTACACATATTACGAGTCGGGATATGAGGACGGGATGGGAGGTCGGGATAGGAGGTCGAGATAGGAGGTCGGGATAGGAGGACGGATATGAGGACGAGATATGAGGTCGGGATAGGAGGTCGGGATAGGAGGACAAGATAGGAGGACGGGATAGGAGGTCTGGATAGGAGGTTGAGATAGGAGGTCGAGATAGGAGGATGGAATAGGAGGTCAAGATAGGAGGTCGAGATATGAGGATGGGAAAGGAGGTCGGGATAGGAGGACGGGATAGGAGGTCTGTATAGGAGGTCAGGATAGGAGGTCGAGATAGGAGGTCGAGATATGAGGATGGGAAAGGAGGTCGGGATAGGAGGTCGGGATAGGAGGACGGGATAGGAGGTTGAGATAGGAGGTCGAGATTGGAGGACGGGATAGGAGGTTGGGATAGGAGGTCAGGATAGGAGGTCGGGATAGGAGCTCAAGATTGGAGGACGGGATAGGAGGTCAGGATAGGAGGTCGAGATAGGAGGACTGGATAGGAGGACGGGATATGAGGATGGGATAGGAGGTTGAGATAGGAGGACGGGATAGGAGGACGGGATAGGAGGACGGGATAGGAGGTCGGGATAGGAGTTCGGGATAGGAGGACGGGATAGGAGGACGGGATAGGAGGACGGGATAGGAGGTCGGGATAGGAGGTCGGGATAGGAGGACAGGATAGGAGGACGGTATAGGAGGTCGGGACAGGAGGTCGAGATAGCAGGAAAGGATAGGAGGTCGGGATGTGGGGTTGGGATATGACAACAATATATGAGGACTGCATATGAAGTCAAAAGCTTCCTCCTTTGTTTATTTTCCTCGCCAAAAAGGATTAGGAAGGAAAAACCGGGCAACGCCGGGTACTCAGCTAGTATGTTATAAACTAAGCAAGACACATACTATAAGGTACATTCTTCCCAGAATATAAAAGGATTCCAGGGCAAATTTTACTGAAACATACTGTATTTCTATATGTTCTGTAGGAGAAAAAAAAAAGTTAACGGGTACTAAAAACGGATGCTCCTATATATGCTGCCACATAGCATTAACCCCTTAAGGACCGACCCATTTTTTACCTCTATAACCAGGCTCTTTTTTTTTTTTATTTACCATGTATCTCTTTAAATGGTATTAACTTTAGAACGCTTTTTCTGAGCATAGCGATTCTGAGCTTTTTTTTCGTGACATATTGTACTTTATATAACTGGTGCATTTTTGTTGACACATGAAGCATTTTTTGTGAAAAACTTCAAAATATTGAGAAAAACTGGAAAATTTCTGGTGTTTTTTTTATTATGGTGTACACTGTGCGGTAAAAGTGATGTTATATTTATTCTGTGGGTCAGTACGGTTATGGCGATACCCATTTTATATAGCTTTCTATGTTCTTTTTCCTTTTTCTGAGCAAAATTATTTTTCTGCCGTTCATTTTCCAACAGCCGTAACTTTTTTATTTTTCGTCCGACGCCATTGAGTAAGGGCTTATTTTTTGCAGGATGAGCTGTACTTGTGCTACGTGCTATCTTTTGATCTTTTTATTCCGCTATTTGTACCAAAATTGGCGAATTTTGCGCTTTTTTTTATGTTTTTTTTTTTACGGCGTTCACCATGCGGGATGATTTACAGGTGGTCTGGAGAAGTGCCGGGAGCAGCGCAAAATAGCTATTACCATCATGGCTCCCGCTGCTGTTACACCCTCCCGAATAAAGTCCGGACAAGAAAAAATCGTGAGTGCCCCCTGTCTTCGTTCTTGTCTTATGGTGTATTTTGCTTTGTGCTTGTTGGGGATGCACCGCAAGTAAATCTTGGGACTGTATCCATGCTATATGCACCGGTCATTGCCGTGATCAGGTTCCTTATATACAGAAATACAGCTAGTGCCGACTACACTCTCTCTATTGTAATTTACATCATAGTTTTATAGTACACGTCATTACGGACGTGGCAATACCTATTATGTATATGATTTGTGTTTTTGATCTTTTTTGGTAATAATACAGGGCTTTTATTGGAAAAAGGGCATTTTTTTTATTTATTTTTTTTTTTTTTTACACTTCATACTTTTATTGAAGAACTTTTTATTTTATTTTTTACACTTTTTACAGGTTATACTATGCTGCAATACATTTGTACTGCAGCACAGTATAACCTGATGAGCTGCAGACACTACAGCCTGTGCGATCCAGCCTCTGGCTGGATCTCACAAGCTTCCGTAGCAGGCAGACAGGAGGTCATGATCTGACCTCCTGCTGCCATAGCAACCAACAGCGACCCGCGATTGTGTCGCCGTTGGAGACCGCCGTTGGAGAACAGGGGGAGTGCGCTTCCCCTGTCAACACCATAGATGCCTTGATCCGGATTGAGCACAGCATCCATGGGTTTAATGCTGCCGGGACCGGCGCGATCGCAGCTCCAGCAGCTGCGGTGGGACTCCGGCTGTGATTGACAGCCGGGTCCCGTTGCTGATCTCCTGCGCTGCCCGCGGCAGTGCCGGAGATCGCTATGACGTATGCATACTTCCAATTGCGTGAACGTATCGGATGATTGGACGTATGCATACGTCTAAAAGCGGGAAGGGGTTAAAGGGGTACTTACTTTTTTAAATCAACTGGTGTCAGAAAATTAAACAGATTAGTAAATTATTTCTATTAAAAAATCTTAATCCTGCCAATACTTATTAGCTGCTGAATACTACAGAGAAAATTATTTTCTTTTTGGAACACAGTGCTCTCTGCTGAATCACGAGCACAGTGCTCTCTGCTGACATTTTAGGAACTGTCCAGAGCAGCATATGTTTGCTATGGGGATTTTCTCCTACTCTGGACAGTTCTTAAAATGGACAGATATGTCAGCAGTGGTCATATGTGACCCTCCAGATGTTGCAAAACTACAACTCCCAGCATGCCCAGACAGCCTTTGGCTGTCTAGGCATGCTGGGAGTTGCAGTCCTGCCTTCCAAGTTGTTGCCACAGTAAAGATCACTTTACTTTCACTTTCATTTCTCTCCCCCACCGTCGATTCCCTACCTGAGCCGTGATCTCCGGTGGATGTCTGTGATGATGGCCGGGCCCCACGCATCTGGTCCTCAGGTAAAGGCCTCCATCTTCTCCCCCCTGTTCTGCCCGACATCCAGGAGTGGGCAGAACGGGGGGTTTCCATGGCAACCCCCTGTCCTGCGCTGCCATTGGTCAGAACTCAGTTCTGACTAATGGCAGGGGATAGGAAGAGATTGCAGCACTGCGACCTCACTCCTATCCCTCCTGTCACTGACAACTCCGATCATCCCTATTTTCCGGGTGATCGGGTCACCAGAGACCCGATCAGCACGGAATTGGAGAAAATCGCATGTCTGAATTGACATGCGATTTTCTCCGATCGACGACATGGGGGTGTCTCAGGACCCCCCTTGGCGATGTGCTGGGATGCCTGCTGAATGATTTCAGCAGGCATCCGGATCCGGTCCCCAACCGGCTAGCAGCGGGGACCGGAATTCCCAAGGGCGTATCCATACGCCCTCAGTCCTTAAAAACGTCCTTTACAGGTTAAAATTGAGCTGGAGGTCCGCCGCAAGGCCAGTTACTGCCTCTCAGCGCACCCCCCATGCTCTGAGTGTCCACTTGAAAAGGGAGGGACTGCAGTACCATCAACCTGGAAAGGAGCACATTCAGCTTCTGTGCCCTTGGTTAAGTGGGCGCATAAATCTAGAAGTGGCTGCAGTGAAAAAGCTCATACTTGTATCTTAAAATCGAGCTGGTGGTCCTCCGCCAGGCAAGCTACCACCTGTTCCAGCCCCTGTCTCTCAGCACCCCCCCCCCCACCGATTGTTTCATTTAATGGTTCATTGTTATCGCTTGAACCTGTTTCGTTGGATTCTTGTGGTAGTTCCACAGGTCATATATATGATGTTGACGACCATAGGGCCTCATTTTTGAAAAGATTACATCGATTTTTTTAATTAAAATTTAAGATTTTGATTAGATTCCCAAGTTTAATGTCCTGGGTGCTCAACACGTTTACTTTGAACTAATATTGTATAACCACAAAACCCAATATAACAAGGAGTCACATGGCGGCACAATGACAGAGCCTAGAGGTGGCAGCAGTCCGACGAGACCATTGGGTCTCACAATAGAAATTATATTTTGTAAAAGATATTTTGTAAAATTTAAATCTGAAGATTTTAGATTCAAATTTTAAAAGTTTAATTTAAGGTGCCAACAGCATGAGGAGACCATATGGTGGCACAATGCCACAATCAGGAGGTGGCAGCAGCAGGAGGAGACCATAATGTGGCAGAATGACACAGCCTGGAATTGGCGGAAGCAAGAGGAGACCATATAGTGGCAGAACGACCCAGCCTGGAGGTGGCAACAGCCTGACAAGACCATAGGGCCTCACAATTGAAAAGATTAAAGATATGTTGGAAAATTTCTATTAGATAAGATTTGATATAAGATTTGAAATAGATTAAGATTAAGTTTGATTTAATGTGCCAGCAACATGAGGAGACAACATGGCCACGGTGTGTCTGGGTCCTCTGTCTCATCTTCCTCATCACTCTGTAGCTCCACAGCCTGCTCCTGCTCCTCCTCTCCAGTCAGATGACTATAAAACCACCCATTTCGCAAAACCTTGCCTGTGCTCCACTGTCCCCCTCCCTCTCCTCCTCCAGTTTAGCCCCCATAGGGCTCATGTGGCCTTGAGATGTAGGCGCCATGTCTCCAGTGCCCGGACCAGCCATTGTTTCCAACGCGTGTTGTAGAATATGAAGCCGTGGAATTATGTTGTTCATCCGGTAATCCTGGCGATTGACTAATAATGTTGCTTTCTTAAAGGGCCTAAGCAAACGCCAGGTGTCACATATGAGCTACTACTGGCTGACATTGAAGTTTCACAGGGGAATCCCCGTCTCTGCTTAGATCATCAAGAAATTGGTGATGGCTTTTCTCTGTTCGTATAGTCAGTCCAACATATCGAGGGTGGAAATCCAACGTGTGGAAACACCGCAAATCAGACTATGTTGGGGGATGCTGTTCTGACGCTGCAGCTCAAGGAGGGCGTGCTTTGCGGTGTTCTTGCAGATGGGGATAACACTTCAGGAATCGCACGACAATCATATTGAACATGTGTGCCATGCAGGGCGCATGGCTCAGGCTTCCTTGTTGCAGCGAGACAAGATGTCCTTCTCGTTGTCGATCACCATGGTTCCCATTTTCAGTTTTCAGGGAGTAAACCTTGATTCGATTTCTTGATGAATGACAATTTCATGATGAAGCATGAGGAGACATATAGTGGCAGAATGACCAAGCATGGAGGTGGCAGCAGCAAGAGGAGACCATATGGTGACAGAAAGACACAGCCTGGAGGTGGCGGCAGCCTGACGAGACCAAATGACCTCACAATTGAAGAGATTAAAGATATTTTTTTAAAGTGTATGTGGCCATGTTAGCATCTTCCGGATACATGATGAAAAACTACCACACTGCAGAGTAGCTGATTTTCCCACCAACAGTCATAACTGACTAACTGCTACTGCCTCCGACTCCAAGGACCCCTGTTCCACTACTTCCCAGGCAGGTAGGCTTCCGTGAAACAGGTGGTCTACCCCGGGCATGTTTGGCTCCAGACATCCCACTGCTGCCACCATGCTGACTCCCAACCATGCTACCACCTTGCTGGCTCAACTGCTGCCTCAAGGGCAACCTGCCACCCTCTTCTCCTGATGATGATGAAGCCCCTTCTGCACCCATCATCATTGAGTTGTGTCTGCATGTCACTGATGTCCTCCTCAGGTTCCTCAACAGTGTGTGCTTCAGGAGTCTGAACGCTCCCAACACCACCTACCACGCCACTCTCCTCATCACTACTTTCCCGCCTAGTGAAGGAAGTGGGGGATGTCTCCTCCACTTCTTGGATAAAAAGTGGAGCTGAACCCACAGCATAGGATACTTCTATGGGGGAGAGAACAGCATAGGACAGAGGCAATTGGAGGACAGGGACTGCTCCCAGGCCATGCCAACTGATGGTTGTGTCTGAGGAACCCACCGAGTGTTGACTGGGGATGTCAGATGTCACTTGAGATGAAGTGGATTACCGAGTTAACCAGTCAATGACGGCAGATGGGTTGCTGGTCGAGACCTGACCGCTAGCTGATACCAGGAGCTAGGGCCTGTCGCTATGACACCTGCTGCCACTCGTCCCTAGTCTACTGCGACCTCTGCCTGCACCTGATGAATTTAGGCCTTTGCCACTCCTCTGTGCATTTTCTGGCACTTCTCTGCCTGACATACTTAGTGCGTATATGAGCGGAGTACAATATGCTTCACTATGCTTAAAACAGTATTTGTCTAGAACACCAGAAGATGTTTACTTTTGGCTGGCCTTTCACTGTAACTAGGCCCTTAGGACTATAACAGGAACAAAATGGTACACCACGGAGATGTACGTACGTGGTATGCACTTATGAGGGGAGTACAGTACGCTTCACTACGCTTAAAACAGTATTTGTCTAGAACACCAGCAGGCGTGTTCTTTTGGCTGGCCTTTCACTGAAACTAGGCCCTTAGGACTATAACAGGAACAAAATGGTACACTACGGAGATGTACGTACGTGGTATGCACTTATGTGAGGAAATTCAATACGCTCCACTACGCTTAAAACAGTATTTGTCTAGAACAGCAGCAAGTGTGTACTTTTGGTCAGCCTTTCACAGTAACTAGGCCCTTAGGACTATAACAGGAACAAAATGGTACACCACGTAGATGTACGTATGTGGTATGCACTTGTGAGGGGAGTACAATATGCTCCACTACGATTAAAACAGTATTTGTCTAGAACAGCAGCGTGTGTGTACTTTTGGCTGACATTTCACAGTAACTAGGCCCTTAAGACTTTAACAGGAACAAAATGGTGCACCAACTATGTACGCACAGGTTACACTTTATAGAGGACAATACGCTCCGCTATTCAACCAGCATTAGGCACTAATAGCAGGTGATTATTACTTTTAGTGCTCTGCTCACCCTAAGTGGCTGGCTACTATTAGCTTTTTAGTTGTTGTACACACCAGTGCTGCAGCACACATTCGCTGTGTAATATACCCAAAACTGCACTTTCTCTCTCAATCTCTCTCCCTTCCCTATCAGTGCTTTTAGGCTAGATTTGGTCTTGAGGTGAATCGTTGCCGTAATACACCCAAAATTGCACTTTCTCTCTCAATCTCTCTCCCTTCCCTATCAATGCTTCTAGGCTGGATTTGGGCTTGAGGTAAATTGCTGCAGTAGAAATGCTTTTCTGTGCATCACTAGTGTTGCTCGCGAATATTCGCAATTCGAATTTTATTCGCGAATATCGCATATTCGCGAATTTGTGAATATTCGCGAATATTCGCGAATATAGCGCTATATATTCGTAATTACGAATATTCGTTTTTTTTTTTTTTTTTTTTCACTGTACACATCACAGTGATCATCCCTCTCTGCTTCCAGCTTATGTGGTGTAAGAAGGCTCTAATACTATTGTGTGAGACTGGTGTGCGCATTTTCGCATATGCAAAAATTTGCATATGCTAATTTTCGCATATGCGAATTTTCGCTTATGTTAATGTGTTGTATATGTAAATTTTCGCACACGCGAATATTCGCATATGCGCAAATAAAACGAGAATATTACGAAAATGCGAATATTCGCGAATATGGCGAATATTCGTCCATATATTCGCGAATATTCGCGAATTCGAACATGGCCTATGCCGCTCAACACTATGCATCACACTGCTCTCTGTCCCTCTCTCTCTCTCTCTCTCTCTGCAATAGAACGCTGAAGTTACTGGCTGCAAGATGGCTGCTGATTATATAGGGCTGTGTGTGTTAACATAACTCAACTGCTTCCATTCCCTAGTGACTTAAAACTTCCTATTCCTTTCATGTTTACCTCCGCTATTGTCAGCTGAAAGACCTCGGAGATACATTTTTTATGTGTGCCTCCAACAATATAAAAATGTTCATATATAAAATATCCCCGAAAAGGGATTATGTAGATTTTTGTAAATGTTTTAGTCAGTCTATGATGTCCCATCCTGCTCTACTACTAACCATAGAAATGTAGTTACTGGAACCTCATGTTTATTGCCAAAGAGTAAGATTATCCTTTGCATAGAAGATAAATTATATTCCACTACAGTATTCCTTTAAAATACAATATGCAGATTTTTCCCAGCAGCAACAGTACTGTAATCCATCTGACGTGCATGGTAAACTTTGACAAATACTATGAAGGTCACCCACCCCAGCTTCAATCTGGAGTACATACATGCACATAGGGGGAGATTTATCAAAACCTGTGCAGAGGAAAAATTGCCCAGTTGTCCATAGCAGGGGCCTTGTTAAAAATGAAAGAAGTGATCTGATTGGTTGCTATGGGCAACTCGGCAACTTTTCCTCTGGACAGGTTTTGATAAATCTCCCCCATAAGCTTTAGAGTTGCTTATACACATTAGATGAAAGTTGGCCAAACCCACTGAAGAAATTGCTAACTATGAAATGTATGATGGAGTTGAACATTTTTGGATTTTATCATGACCGATGTTTGGTTTCTGCAAGAAATAGGCTGCTACCAGAGAAATCTTAGGCTGGGTTCACATATCTCCGGCATATGTCTAATTCTCAACGCAACTGATGCCACAACTGATGTCAACATGCATCAGTTGTCATCAGTTGTGTTGGCAATGAACTTGGTGTAATTGTAGTTGAATCATCTCTACATAGAGGGGTTTAGTAAGGTATTGTTAATGGTTAAAGTTTTACTGTATATCACTAGTGTTGCTCACGAATATACGCATATGCGAATATTCGTATATGCAAATATTCACATATGCGAATATAATGAAACCGCGAAATTCGCGAATATAGGACGAATATTCGTTTATATATATATTCGCAAAATATCGCAAATTCGAATATGGGCAATGCTCACTATATATCACATGAACTTTTTCTTATTTTCAATGTAGGAAATCACAAAAAAATAAACTAAGAAAATCATAGTATGTTACTTAAATCCATATTTCCTTCACTCTTTACTACCTAAATCATAGCTGATGGCTCTCAGGTCTTGTATAAAACGGACAGTACCATCGGGTACCGGATGTCACCCAACTGTTGTCATCAATAGCCAGTACAAAATTGTGTGTTACATAAGTTATGAAGACGAGTCATTATGTGTAGTACTGGGAAAGTTTGTGACTTTATGAGAACAGATGTCACACTGATATATTTCGTCTTCCAAAACGTTCCTATAAATTGTCCAGCAAATATAGTAATCCATTTCTTAAAGTATTTAATTACATTCTCTCTTGTAAGCAACGATTGTTCTCGGTAGCTATCATGTAGATGAATAAAAGTCATTTCCTTAATGCAGGAGGAGAATGGATTAGAGAGGTTTTGTGGCTGTGATTTGTTACCAGACATAATTTACGTATTAAACGCCAGTATTTTATCACTTGGTGGAACATTTTCATTACAGGAAAGTATGAAATGATCTGCACGAAACAAATTCTATCAACAGAGAGCACAGGAAAGCAGAAGTTCAAGGATTTCTGAGGAGCTGAAAAAGGAAAGCTGGAGATATCTGCTACCGATATGATCAGAGTCTGTTTTTTTTATCCCCTTCATAGTGAACTTCATCAGTATAAAAAGGAAGACCTCTATTCCTCCCAACTCCCCCATTTACATGTATGGCCAGCTTGAACCATCAGGAATATGTTTTCAATGAGGATCGGGGAAAAGTCTCAGTTAGGGCTCATTCACATATGTCTGCTGTCAGGCATCTTTTCCCTCTTTTTCCTGCTAAAAAACACCAAAGGGAAACGTATGGTAGAACTGATACCATTCATTTGAATGGGACAGTTCCCATTCATTTGGCGTTTCAATTTGGACACCAGATGGTTGGACTCGCCGGACGGCCCTGAACAGGGTAACGCAGCGGCGTTCAGAAACAATGGATGCCGGATGCTACACAACTGATGACAACTGATGCATATTGGCATCAGTTGTGGCAACAGTTGCGTCAAGATTAAGATGTATGCCAGCCGTTGGACATATGTGAACCCAGACTAAGATTTCTATGGTAGCAGCCTATTTCCTGCGGAAACAAAATAGCGATCTTGCTGAAATCCAAAAATATTCAACCCCATCATACATTCCAAAGTTAGCCATGTCTCCTAATATCAGCTAGTTTGGCCAACTTTCATCTAATGTGTATAGGCAACTCTAAAGCTTATGCACATGTATGTACTCCAGATTTATCCTGGTGACGACCTCTGGGAAAATCAATTGGTGTGGGTCACCTTCATAGTATTTGTCAAAGTTTACTATGCACATCAGATGGATTACGTTACTGTAGCTGCTGGGGAAAAAAATTTGCATATTGTATTTTATCATTACTGATCAACCCAATGCTTTCATCCCCAGAGGTAAACAAAGCAGAAAGTATCTGGCAGGGGCTAATCTCTCTCTTTGGCAATAAACATGAGGTTTCAGTCACTGAATTTCTATGGTTAGTAGAAGAGCTAGATGGGACATCATAGTCTGCCTCTGAAAGAAAAAATGTAGAAAAATCTACATAATTCCCTTTTGGATGACATATTATATAAACATTTTTATGTTGTTGGAGGCACACAAAAAATGTATCTCCTAGGTTTTGCAGCTGACAGTAGCTGAGGCGAACATGAAAGAAATTGGAAGGTCACTAGAGAATGGAGGCAGTTGAGTTATGTTACTTAACCATATTACAGCTCCATCTATTGGGATTGGGTACACTATCCCAATGAGACCAAAAAAAGCCTTTATCCAAGCAAACATTTCTTGAAAAATTACTTCCTAACATGATGGAACACAGAATAGAAGATTTGGCACAATTTAGGGCAAAGACTGTAAAATACAGAGTTAATGTAAAATATGCAAATATATCTTAAAGGTTGTTCCCTTAGGGCATGTCACAAATGTCTAATATGGGTTCTATGGCCAACACGCTCCCTCTCATAGACATGAATAGAGGGGGAATGGCGTCACTGGTGTTTGTTTAGAACACCGGGTTGCTGCGGAAGACCATGGGGGCCCCAGCAGCGGGAACCCTGGGATCAGACATCTTATCACCTATCCTTTGTTTAGCAGTGGAGTACCCCTTTAGCAGCAGAAAACGGAAGATATCCAGCACCAGGAAGGCAGGTAAAACCGTGTTTATTGAGGTACAAAAATAACAAACAGCATATAGAGGAGCGTAGAGCCTACGCGTTTCAGGCTAAAGAGCCCTTTAGCAGCTACCCACTGGTGTCTGCAGCTCTAAGCAACAAATATAGCTGACAGCTTCCTTTTAAGGTAGGACAAAGCCCATTTTGCGGCCGTCACGCCCCCTCCCATGGACTTGCATTGAGGTGCGGGACCATAATGTCACGAGCCTCCAGCCCCTGCATCGCCAGTCATCAGGCATGGAGTGAAGTTTGCTGCATGCACCAGAGGACAAGGGGTGCTGCAGGAGAGATCGTGGGGGTTCCCAGTGGGGGACCCCTGCGATCAGACATCTTATCCCCTATCCTTTGGTTTGGATAGGGGATAAGATGTTTAGGGGTGGAGTACCCCTTTAAGACATAGCAAAGTTTAATTTTTGCACTTTCATTTTTCCTCCTCTCCTTTTTAGAGCCATAACTTGTTTTTTTACTCGACTAATTGTGCTTTCTAATGATACCTTTCATTTTACTATAAAACGTATGGCGAAACAAAGAAATATTATTTGTGGCAGGAAATTTCAAAGAAAAACGCAATTTTGCTAATTGCCGGAGGTTTCGTTTTTATTCAGTGCACCTTAATGTAAAACTGACAAGTTATTTTTTATTCTGTGGATCAATAGAGCTTACAAGCTTTTGAATTATTGTACTGATTTAAAAAAAAAAAAAAAAAAAAAAGTCAAACTTTATTTTAACAAAATAAGTATGTTTAAAATTTCCCTATTCTGATCCCTATAATTTACTTATTTTTCCATATACAGGGCTTTATGAGTTCTCTCTTTTTGTGCCATAATTTATAGTTCTTATTGGTACCACTTTTGTGTGTATGTGACTTTTTGGTCACCTTTTATACCAGTTTTTTTTTATTGGATGGGATAACAATATAGCTTTCATATTTTTTTACATTAATGGCGTTCACTGTACGGGATCATTAACATTATATTTTAGTGGTTCGGAAATTTTTGCACGCGACGATACCAAATAAGCTGGTTTATTATTTTTTTTTTATTTTTAGGAAAGGGGCTTATTCGCTTTTTTTTCTTTTTAATGTTAACACTTTTTTTTTTACATTTTGTTAGTTCCCATAGGAGGAATATTTATAGCAATATATTGATTGCTATTACTGTTCAGTGCTATGCATTGATAAAGCACTGATCAGTGATACCTGCAATTTGCTTGTATAGCCTGCTGGAAGGCAGACCATACACATGGATCGCAGCAGAGCGCCATGGAGGAAGTAAAAAGACCTCCGGCCACCATCTTGACTCATCAGACCCGTATAATCGTGCAGCAGGTGGTCCAATGAGTCTCCCCAAGCCTTATCTTGGCCTTATCACCGCATTGGGTCGATGTGCAGTAAGTACCAAGGCACAGTATTGTACATGTATGTTTCATGTCCTCAGTGGGATAAGTGCTGGAAAAAATTTGATTAACAGATTCTGATCAGATGTTGGGGAAAAAAAAGCATCAATGTACTACTTTCTAGAACCTTATTCATGTCTTAAAGTGTACCTGTCCTTTCATGTAACTACTAAGGATAAGTTGTTATTTGTGCATGTAGGTAGCACTATTTCTGGACTTGCTATCACTTGTTTATGCCATTGTTCACTAGATGTCTGTTCTGTAGACCAGTGTTATCCAACCAGTGTGCCTCCAGCTGTTGCAAAACTACAACTCCCAGCATGCCCGGACAGCCAACGGATGTCCGGGCATGCTGGGAGTTGTAGTTTTGCAACAGCTGGAGGCACACTGGTTGGGAAACGCTGCTGTAGACTTTAGCTCTAATTTTCAGAGGCTAGTGGGTGAAGCCTAACATCTACTATTATGACTCCAATTCATGGGAACAGAATGTCAAACGTTTTTTTTTTACAGTGACAGGTATACTTGTAGGGTTAAAGGTGTACTCCGGTGAAAACCTTTTTTCTTTTAAATCAACTGGTGACAGAAAGTTAATCATATTTGTAAATTACTTCTATTAAAAAATCTTAATCCTTCCTGTACTTATTAGCTGCTGAATACTACAGAGGAAATTATTTTCTTTTTGGAATGCTCGCTGATGACATCACGAGCACAGTTCTCTCTGCTGACGTTATTATAATAATAATAACGCTTTATTTTTTGTTGTCTTTAGTGGGATTTGAACCCAAGTCCCCAGCACTGCAAGGCAGCAGTGCTAACCACTGAGCCACCATGCTGCCCTTAGCATACATCTGCTATGCATGGTTGCTAAAATGGACAGAGATGTCAGCAGAGAGCACTGTGCTCATGATGTCATCAGTGTTCCAAAAAGAAAGGAATTTCCTCTGCAGCATTCAGCAGCTAATAAGTACTGGAAGGATGAAGATTTTTTAATAGAAGTAATTTACAAATATGTTTAACTTTCTGCCACCAGTTGATTTAAAAAAAAAAAGGTTTTCACCGGAGTACCCCTTTAAAGGGGAACTCCATTGGACTTTATTTTAATTTTTTTTTTAATCAACTGGCCTCAGGAAGTTAAACAGATTTGTAAATTACTTCTATTACCTTAACCCTTCCAGTACTTATCAGCTGCTGTAAAGGTCAGATATACTACAGAGGAATTTGTGAAGTTCTTTCTAGTCTGACAACAGTGCTCTCTGCTGACACCTCTGTCCATGTCAGGAACTGTCCAGAGCCGGAGAGGTTTTTTTATGGGGATATGCTTCTAATCTGGACAGTTCCTGACAAGGGTTGAGGTGTCAGCAGAGAGCACTGTGGTCAGACTGAAAAGAACTGCACAATTTATTTTCTCTGTAGTATACAGCAGCTGATAAGTACTGGAAGGGTTAAGATTTTTTAATAGAATTCATTTACAAATCTGTTTAACTTTCTGGCACCAATTGATTTTAAAACATTTGTTTTCCACTTCTTTCCATCGGAGTCACCCTTTAAATCTGGTGTATGTCTTTTTTTCCTACTTATTTTTGGATTAGTAGTGGAAGCTGTCAATAGATTACTAATCCTGGGTTTAGCGTTAGCCTTTAAAATGGCTAGCACTAACTAGCTCTAATATTACCCCATTTCCCATTGAAACACCATTATTGGGAAAAGCCAGGTACCACCAGGCCAGGAGCATTGAAAAACATGATGTTCTGAGACTTGGAGGTACAAACGATTATTAGGCTGCAACAGCCAAAATAAATGACACTTGCCACACTGGCAATGCCAAGTTGCTGCCGTTTGGTTTCATACTTGGCTAGTTATAGCCTATGAATAATATTTAGGACTGCTTGCCCCATGTTCTGGTGTAAGGTCTAGTAGCACCAGGCAGAGGCAGTGGTGGCAGATGTCAGTGGACATGTCTATACATACCATATCAGTAGGATGTTATAATGCAAATTTGAAGTACAACTATAAAAGTGCAAGTTAGATGACGAGACATGACAATCAG
The DNA here is from genome assembly GCF_029499605.1 of Hyla sarda. Taxonomy (NCBI): domain Eukaryota; kingdom Metazoa; phylum Chordata; class Amphibia; order Anura; family Hylidae; genus Hyla; species Hyla sarda. Next base: position 370,072,517 of record NC_079191.1, read on the forward strand.
AACACAATAAAAACAATGTTAAAACATATCCAAACATAGTGTAATGGTCACATGCCAGTGGCACCACATTCTTGCATTGCCGAACACTATACCTATACCTGAGGCATCTATAGAAGTCAGAGTAAGGAAATGTTCACATGGTGGAATTTCCATCATTCTGCAGAAATTCCATCCAGCAAAGCCTCATTTCGGAGGAATTTTGCCTGCAAAATCTTTTTTTATTTTTATTTTTTACACTTTACTGTGTCTTGTGTTATATTTCTAGATGTATGCTCTTTATAACAATGTCCTAATACAGGATGTATATTTTGCACTAGATAAAGAACATTTGATTCAAAGTAAAATTTAGCATGTTCTAGGATTCTTGCCAATGACAGGCAGGTGTTGAAGATAAATCCTTTACCTTTCAAATTCTTTTATATAATAAATCATGGTAGTAGGGAGGCATAGATTTTATTGTGAAAGACCAGACTGAAATCTCTAATGGTCTTACGTGGGGGGCAGGCACTGTGCGGTGGTAAGCTAGTTAACTGTTAGGTACTTGGTAGAGCCTTACTCAAAAATTTCCCCTAGGAATTCTCTGTACTATGATTATTTAATCTTTCCAACAAAATAACATAACTTGAAAATTTAAAGAATAAATAACAAGGATAAAACAGCAGAATTAACAATAATTATATTGGAATACGCTGCCTCAGCAGGAATTTTTGCAAGAGATTAGATTGTACCTGAGGAAGAATGTGGAGATGCATAATATCTTCATCTCCACAGGGAGATCAAGTGGTAATTTGTTATATGTTCTTAAAGGAATTTGTTTCATCTAAGCAACCATATGTCCCTCATGTGAACCCCCTTTATAAGCCATAGAAAAGATCCGCTCTGGTTATCGAAGTCCATTCAAGTATTATGTGGGTATTAATTGATGGGATTCAAGGGGCTATCCGGCCAAAGAGCAGCACCCGCATTCTATGCCGTGCTGCGCCTCCAGTCTTGGAAAGCTCTCTGCTTCCGGGACTGAAGATGTATTGCCACCCCCCCTTGTGACGTCACTCCATACCCCTCCATTCATGTCTAAGGGAGGGGGCGTGGCAAAGAGCTTTCTGAGACTGAAGGCGCAGCCCCGCATTGAATGTGGGTGGGGCTCTTTGGCCGGATAACCCCTTTAACTTAAAAATGTAAACGGAAGCATGGTGCAATACTAAATCTTCCCAACAGTGGCCACTGCAGAGTAAGTATAAACCGATAACTGACTACCCACCCAGTAGCCATCCCCCGACACCCTTTCTCCCGATGTTTCGTATAAGACAAACCCTTAAATGGGCATTTATTTTGAAAATCTCAAACATGTAATTGAAACTGATTGACTTCTATGTTACATTAGAAGTATATTCTATTGCATCTTGGTATAATGGACTCTATAGTGCCAATGGTATTGTCAACTAGCGTTTTCTATGATGACATATTACATCTAGCATACATCAATCCTACTGCTTTGCCCGTGTAACTTCCATAGTACAATAGTTTTGAAAATTATATTCATGAGTTTAGGATGAAAAGTACAATAGCTTAATATGGGGTAAGGCTAAAGAACAAGGAACTATAAAAGGACACACAAAAGGGTGCCTAAATGACAATGGAGGTTATTTACTAATATGTTTCCGATGTTTTTTTGTCGGACTTTGCGCCTGAATTTAGCCGCACGTCATATCTGCCAAAAGTTGCGCCCACAAAAACCTTCAAACCCGACCATCTCTCCATTTTTCTGTAAAAAAAAAAAAACTTGAAAAGGGACATGGCAGCCTGGGAAAAGGGCGTGTCCCCACCAATATTAGTGTGACCCCAACAAAAGGGGAGTGTTCTAAACAAAAGAGGCATGTCCCTGACATATTTACTAAGGTTTCCACATAAAATGTGGTGGATTTCAGCTCTGGAAAACCCACCAGTTTAGAACTGTTGTGGAAAAAAGAAATCTACATATATGAAACTCAATGGGGTTTATTTACTAAGGGTGGAGTGTAGTTTTCTTTGTGGGCTTTGATTTCCGACAGGTATTTTCCCAAGGTATTTACTAAGGTTTCCCTACACTTTGCACTTTTCCCTATGTTTTGCTTTTTTTACAACTGTTCTGATCTGTCGGTTTTCCTCAGCTCAAATCCACCACATTTTCTGTGGAAACCTTAGTAAATATGTTGGGATTTTTCGAAACTGTCAGGCCACGCCCATTTTGTCAGGACCATGCCCATTTTCCCCATGCCACACCCCTTTCCGTTTTTTCTTGTAAAATGGAGGGTTTTAGGTTTTTTTGGTCGCAAATTGTGTCGCACAGAACGTGTGACACAATTTGGGCACAAAACCCGACAAAAAAGAGTTGGGATCACATTATTAAATAAACCCCAATGTGTGTGTGTATGTATGTATGTATGTGTGTGTATGTATCTGTGTATATTCTAGCATCACGTCCAAACGGCTAAAGATATTAACATGAAACTTGGCACACATGTTACTTATATGTCAACAACAAACATAGGATAGGTAATTAAGCCCTTACTCACCCCATTTGCCAGGGTCGGGGTTTTTGTTTAAAGTCCCATACAAGTCTATGGGAAATTTATGTGACTGCATAACTTCCAAATGGCTGGAGATATTTTGATAATACTTGGTCACATGTTACTTATATGTCCACTTAAAATAGAGGATAGTTGATTTAACCCTTAACTACCCCCAATTGTGAGGGTCGGGGTTTTTGTTTAAAGTCCCATACAAATCAATGGGAAATGTATGTTCCCACATAACTTCGTACGGCTGGAGATATTTCAATAATACATGGTACACATATTACTTATATGTCAAATAAAAAGATATGATAGTTAAATTAACCCTTACCTACACCCTTATATAAAATATGTTTTTTTGTTTCAAGTCCCATGCAAGTATATGGGACTTCCAGTACCTTACTCCACAAGCTCCGCTCTGCATCTCCTGATGAATGTGTCAATCCGGCTTGCAAGCCACACCCCATCTCATGAAGACACGCCCGCATTTTAAGCCCCACCCTTTTATTATCTACCCTTTTTGTGCATCCGTCTGGCTTGCAAATCACGCCCAGTACCACAAAGACACATCCCCTTTTATTTTCAGCTTATAATATCTTTATCACAAATCAGTCCCACCTGAGTCCCATATGAGGATGGGACATAAGGACGGGATATGAGGTTGGCATATGAGGACGGTATATGAGGATGGGATATAAGGACGGTATATGAGGTTGGGATGTGAAGACTGGTTGTGAGGAAGGGATATGAGGTTGGGATATGAGGATGGGATATGAGGTCGAGATAGGAGAATAGGAAATGAGGTTGAGATAGGAGGTCGGGATATGAGGATGGGATATGAGGATGGAATGTGAGGTTGAGATATGAGGACGGAATAGGAGGTCAGGATAGGAGGCCAGGATGGGAGGACGGGATATGAGGTCAAGATATGAGGATGGGATAGGAGGTCAGGATATGAGGTCAAGATATGAGGTCGGATATGAGGTTGAGATTTGAGGACGGGATATGGGGTTGGGGTATGACAACAATATATGAGGACTGGATATGAAGTCAAAAGCTTCCTCCTTTTGTTGATTTTCCTCCACAACAAGGATTAGGAAGGAAAAACCTGGCAACGCCATCCTCAGGAGTAGCAGTCTCGCGGTGAGGGTTTCTGTCGGTGCTGGCACAGCGTGGTGGCCGGCCAATCACCATCGATCACAAAGGCCGGCCACCACACCGTGCCAGCACCGACAGAAACCCTCACCGCGAGACTGCTACTCCTGAGGATGCCGACTACACTTCGCCAGTACGTGATACCACTCAAAATCGGCATACAGGTACTATCTAATATTATCAAACCTACATTATCTGCATATCGCTCCCTGAACTGCTCCATTATATAATTTCATGAACTGTATTACCGGACCACTTTATTTCTGAACTATATTACCGGACCATTTTATTTTTGGACATTTCCAAATTTTTTGCCCTATTTTAGGTGGTTGCTTTATAAATGACTTTTTAATATTACATCTATTTTAATATCAATATCTTATTAACATCTGGTGCAATAATCTTGTGAATAAATGTTATATTGTTTTATTTTACTGCATTATCCTTGATTCAGGTCTTTTATTATAATTTTATGATTCATTTACTTTCATTTATTACCATTATTTATTCAGTATCAATTTTATGACATTTAACTTATGTCAGGATCCGGACTAGCGGCTGGTGAGGACACTGGAGGTTGATCCTCTGTGCCAGAGAGGCGATGACGCGGGTCGTACTAGGGAATCGGTTCTAAGCAGTTACTGGTGTTCAACAGTGCCCGCCGCAAAGCGGGATGAACTTGCTGTGGTGGTAACTACCAGGTCGTGTTCCCCAGTATCGACTCGACCCCTCTGGCAGCTGAGACTGGCACGGTACACAAGGACTAGACATAGGCGAGGTCAGACGTAGCAGAAGGTCAGGGCAGGCAGCGAGGTTCATAGTCAGGGGCAACAGCAGAAGGTCTGGGTACACAGGCTAGGGAACACACTATAACGCTTTCTCAGGGCACAAGGCAACAAGATCCGGCAAGGACGGGAAGGGGAAGTGTGTATTTATGTGTAGGGAGGTGATTGAACTGATTGGGCCAGGCACCAATTAGCGGTGCGCTGGCCCTTTAAATCCTAGAACGTTGGCGTGCGCGCCCTAGGGAGCGGGGCTGCGCGCGCCGGGATGAGACAGCCACAGGAGGAGGAGGGTGAGTAGAACGGGGCGCGATCCGCGAGCGGGTCTGACCCGCCACGCGGATCGCGTCCCCGCCGGCAGGAACACAGCAGCGGTCAGAGACAGAGACCGAAGCGCTGCTGTTAGCATGACGCCGCGAGCGCTCCGGGGAAGCGGACCCGGAGCGCTCGGCGTTACAACTTATTAATTTTACATTTATTTGGTTCCACTTCACCTTTTTCTCATTCATTTTATCTCCTTTTTATCTGTTTATTTTACTATCCTTGAGGACTGGTTTTATATAATTTATTATATATTTACCTATTCGTTTTTTGTAATTAAACAAACATGATTTTAAGTATTAAGCAGTGCCTCAGCTTACCTATCTATGTTTGTTTGCTTTTTATACAGAAACAAATAACAATGTGCCCACTCGGTAAAGTAACAAAAGAAAAGACATAAAAGTTCAAAAACAGTAAAAATGCATTAATGAAGCCCTTAACCAAGAGCTATTGGTGAAGTCATGACATACGAACTACTTCAGTATTGTTATTGTTCATGATGAGAGTGTGATAGGTAAGTATTCAAGGATAACTCTCTAAAAAGTGCAACAAAAAGCAGAAGCATTGAATTTTGAAAAGGAAAGAGAGGAAAAGAAGAAATATAAAACAAAACATAGAATTTCGGTCCAATATTTAAATAAGTTCAACTCTGTTCTAATTCTTCTTAATTAGCATTTAGCATTTTAAAAGTTATCCCCTATGCACACTCTCCCATAGAGAGTGCATGGAATGGCCATATTGACCCTGTGCTCCATGGAAAGGGAGATTCGAGCGCCACTCTGCAGATCACAAGGTCCAACACTAATACTCTATCCTGTAGATACATTTTAAACACTAGACACTCTTCAACAGAGAAAGTCATGGATGTCCATGCCAGCTCTTCCTTACCTATCATTGCAGCTGGATTTTTTTTTTTTTTTACTTAAGTCACCTTGTGGCTGGACTCTCCTCCTGATTATGTGTATAGCCGGAACTCCCGAGGATTGATAGAAGCTTGGATTCTATATATTGTATATACTTTCACCTTATTTCATTTTGTTTTATTTTCCCTGGCCTGATCTCTACCAGTATGTACAATTGATGTCATCTCTATATTAATCTACAGTAGACCTTATGACACGTCTATAGGTCTTGTGCCCAGGACATGCTCCTATATACATTAATATATACTGAAAATAATAAAATAGCAACATAGTACCGGGGTATAAATGTATCAATGAGACATGTACTATGTCTAAAAAACTATATTTTTATCCCCAGTACAGAGGGCTTCATATATGACCTCCACAAATTAGGAAACAAAACACCAAAGAAAACAGAGTCATTTAGATAGAATTAAAACTTGATCACTTTTATTAGTTACATTAAAAACATGAGAACAAGGGAAAGGCAGACCAACTGGGGGAGACTAGACAAAAAGGGGCGACACTACCTGCTCATGTGCATAGGAAATATAATTCAATGAAGGTGCATGGTGCATTTGATAAAGTGCATACATCTGAGGGTCAAAAAAGGACCTCTATAAAGTGCACATAACTTAAAAATACAAACATGCATACCACTCGTAGAGAGCACAATGGATAATGCCAGCAGCAGAGCAGGAGCGACGCCACCCCTACGATCGTTTCGGCGAACTTTCGTCCCCCAGGACGAAATGACTCAGTTTTCCTTGATGTTTTGTTTATTAATATATACTGGTACAGATTCATATTACCCTGTACATACCGTATATACTCGAATATAAGCCGACCCGAATATAAGCCGAGGCCCCTAATTTCACCCCAAAAACCCAGGAAAAGTTATTGACTCGAGTATAAGCCTAGGGTGGGAAATACATCATCCCCCCCCCCCCGTCATCATCCAGACCCCGTCATTAACACCCTCATCATCATCACCCTGTCATCATCCCTCCTTCATCATCATAACCCTGTCCTCACCCCCCCCTTCATCATTACCCTGTTATCATCCCCCCTTCATCATTACCCTGTCATCATCCCCCCTTCATCATTACCCTGTCATCATCCCCCCTTCATCATTACCCTGTCATCATCCCCCCCTTCATCATTACCCTGTCATCATTACCATGTCATCATCCCACACCACCCCTTCATCATCACCGCTTGTCAATGTCTGATTTAACAGTGGTCTTCAACCTGCGGACCTCCAGATGTTCCAAAACTACAACTCCCAGCATACCCGGACAGCCATCGGCTGTCCGGGCATGCTGGGAGTTATAGTTTTGAAACATCTGGAGGTCCGCAGGTTGAAGACCACTGCCCGGGCCTTCGTCGTCATGCAGACCCCCTCACCCCTTTAGTTTTGTACTCACTTCCGCTCGGCGGGACGTTAGGGTGAGCTGGTCCGGGCCATCTGTGCTGCAGGGACCGTCCGTTGGGGAGGGATAGTCGTTCCGGGCTGTCCATCTTAACCGGGGGGGGCCCTTCTCCATGCTTCGGGCCCGGCCCCGGAATAATGGCGTTGCCTTGACGACGATGCACAGGGATATTCATGAGCAACGTCCCTGTGCGTCGTCGTCAAGGCAACACCATTATTCCGGTGCGGGGCCCGAAGCACGGAGAAGAGGCACCCCCGGTGAAGATGGACAGCCCGGAACGACTATCCCTCACCATCGGACGGTCCCTGCAGCACAAATGGCCTGGACCAGCTCACCCTAATGTTCCGCCGAGCGGAGGTGAGTACAAAACTAAAGGGGGGAGGGGGGGTAGGGGGTCAGGATGACGACGAAGGCCCGGGCAGTGATCTTCAACCTGCATACCTCCAGATGTTTCAAAACAACAACTCCCAGGATGCCTGGACAGCCGATGGCTGTCCGGGCTTGCTGGGAGTTGTAGTTTTGGAACATCTGGAGGTCCGCAGGTTGAAGACCACTGAGGGCAGAGAGTTCACTCGAGTATAAGCCGAGGGGGGTGTTTTCAGCACGAAAAATCGTGCTGAAAAACTCGGCTTATACTCGAGTATATACGGTACCTTGTATCCCATCTGCTCTACTATGTTCATATTCTCTTTATTTATCATATGAGATACGTGTAAACGGCAATTTTTCTATCGCTTGTCACGTTTTTGGTCACACTCATTATCTGTATATATCAATTTCACAGATCTCTGAGGAAGGTCCAAGTATGGGACCGAAACGTCAGCTTGTATATATAAGATTGCTAAATAAAAATTCATCTATATTGCATTTACCAAGTGCCAAGTCTTCTATTTAAAGAGGTACTCTACTGGCCAGCATTCAGAAATAAATGTTTCGAATGCTGTTTTGGTGCTGCTGAGGTCGACCACGCCCCTCGTGACATCATGGCCATGCCCCCTCAATGCAAGTCTATGGGAGGGGGTGTGACGGCCTTCACGCCCCTTCCCATAGACTTGCATTGAGGGGGCATGGCTGTGATGTCACGAGGGGCGAGGATGACCCCCGCTGAGTGAAAACAGGCCAGTACCCCTTTAAGTTCTTATGACAGACATGGTCTGAGGTGCGGACTTCCACTAGAAGACACTTATAGCATATTTTTGGAAATGCCATAGATTTAGTTCATACATGTTGAAATTCTGTCTGCCTGCAGCAACCACTAGGGGTAGCTTACTGAAGACAAATGTAAACATCTCTCTGTTATAACTGTATACATTCAGGAGCTTATCAGTTGTCTCTATGACTTTGTGAAAGATAACAGAAAACCTATACCATGCAATGAATATGCCACTATTGTTGTACCCTAAAAGTGAAAGGATTGGTACTCAACTAGCCACATATAAAACAAAATCCTTAAAAATAATCTAGATGCTACCAAGAAACCATTGGTTAATTAATAGAGTATATATGGAAGATTTAAGCCTGTGATATTTTATTATCCATTTGTACTGTAGTTACTTTGGGTTATAAGCTTAATTAAAATCATAATGTAACGTGAATAAATGAAGACATATAAAAGTAAAATTGGCATTTACATGCCGCAGTAATTTATTCTGGGTTACATAACAGATAGAACCAGTAACAATAGCTCAGTTCATTATGTTCAAGCCAATAAACACAATAAAGATTTGCATATAGTCATAAATATATCAAATGTTTAGTTCAATAAACTCTCATGGGTTTCTTCCATTTAATAATTTTTTGTTCCGGTGATATTATAAAATAAATATAAGTACACATAAACATAACACAAAACACAAGTTGAGGGGGGGGGGGGGGTGGTACTCCGATGGGAGAAAAAAAAATTCAAATCAACTGGTGCCAGAAAGTTAAACAGATTTGTCTATAAAAAAAAAATCTTAACCCTTCCAGTATTTATCAGCTGCTGTATACTACAGAGGAAGTTGAGTTGTTCTCTTCTGTTTGACCACAGTGCTCTCTGTTGACACCTTTGTCCATATCAGGAACTGTCCAGAGCAGGAGAGATTTGCTATGGGAATTTGCTCCTACTCTGGACAGTTCCTGACATGGACAGAGGTGTCAGCAGAGAGCACTGTGGTCAGACAGAGTAGAACAACTCAACTTCCTGTGGAGCATACACCAGCTGATAAGTACTGGAAGGATTAAGATTTTTAAATAGAAGTCATTTATAAATCTGTTTAACTTTCTGGTGCCAGTTCATATGAAAAAAATTGTTTTCCACAGGTCTACCAGTTTAGTTTGTAAGTGGCATCCACTGTACATTTTACTGCAGATAAGCCCTCAGGAGTTGAGCCCATTCCATTAGCAGCTGACACTTACCATCAGTAACTAGCATCAGAGATTACTCCAGTCTTTAGCTACTGTAGCATGTAGGGGGTTATTCGACAGTTGGCCTTACAATTAGGGTTTCTGATCGGCGCCTGCTTAATGCAATAGTGGGAAGCAGATCAGTTGCCCTAGCCTAAAGGCAAACACGACTGCCACATACATTTTTCCACAGGCAGGTTGTATTGGTAGATTAACAAGTTAACAGTACATGGCAACAACATAGTGGCGGGTGGGAACAATGAAGAGGAGTTTGATGATGTAGTTGTGATGACTGGTTCTGCCAGAACCCATAGGGTTAATGATTTCTGGCCCTGTTTGTCTTGGCTGCTGTGATGTAGCCTCTGTGCGCCTGGGTGTGTGTAAGCTTGCTGAGCCAATTAAAGTCCTCCTGGTTGCAGCTCAGGCATATATAAGGAGGCCCTTTTCAGTCATTCTCTGCTGATAGTTCTTAGTCATTTACCTAGCTTTCCCTGTGCTCATTCTGTTTATTCTGGTTTTGTAGCTTTTGGCTTGGCTTTTGACTTCCCTTTGATACTCTGTTACTGTACTTTGTGCTCTCCTGGTTTAGACTCTGCCTTCTGACTATGTATCTTTGTGTGTGCATGTTGAGGTTTGTTTTCTGTTAGTCGTGTATCTCCAGCCTTTCCAGACCTTTTGTCAGTTTTGTAGTTTATTGTTTTGACTTTTTGACTGTCCCTAGGAAGGGACTGTCACTGTGGTTACAGACCTGTCGTCTAGGGCAGGTACGTAAGTAGGCAGGGACAGGGGAGTGGGCGAGAATAGTGGGCACTCCTTCCCTGCCCAGACGGGACATTATCACAAGCCCAACTACTGCATCTGTTTTGTTGTTAGTCATGGACTCCATGACAGCTCTTGTTGGTCAGATGCAGAACCTAAGTCAGTTGATCCAGGGTTTAGCTGAGAAGGTAGAGCAGCAAGAGTCGTCTCAATCTCAGTCTAGAATAAATCAGGACTTGATTGAGAGGCTTGAACATCAGGACCAGCTGAATTAGAGGTTGTTGTCCAGAATCTTGGAGCTTGAGTCTTCACACTCAATTGTTCCTACTTCTCTTTCAGCTCCTATGGAACCTCAGGTTAGTATTCCTGAGCATTTTTCAGGGAACTGAAAAACTTTTAAAACCTTTTGTGAAAGTTGCAAGCTATACTTTCGGTTAAGACCCCATTCTTCTGGTACTAAGGCCCAAATAGATGGTATTATTATGTCTCTTTTGCAAGGAGGTCCCCAAGAGTAGGTATTTTCTCTTGATCCTGATGCCCCTGAGTTGTCCTCTGTGGACTTTCTGTTTGCTGGTTTGGGTCTTCTGTATGCAGAACCTGAACGAGCTGCGTATACTGAGTCTAAGCTGCGTACATTAAAACAGGGACGTAGACCTGACGAGGAATATTGTGCAGATTTTAGGAAGTGGTGTGTGGCTTTCAAATGGAACACCCCTGCTTTGATTTGCCAGTTCAGACTGGGGTTATCTGACATCCTAAAGGACATGCTGGTGACCTACCCCTCTCCTGACACTTTAGACCAAGCTATGACGTTAGCGGTACGTTTGGATAGACGTTCACGTGAACACAGACGAGAATGTTGTTCCTCCTCTGTCTCTCCATTTTTGCCTGTCTCCTTTTCTGTTTCCAATCATCAACTGGTGTCTGAGGAGGAACCCATGGAGCTTGGGTCCATATCTACTCCAGAAAAACCTAAAGGGTTCTGGTATCTCATTGGCCTGTGTTTGTATTGTGGAGAGGATACTCATTTTACCAGTACCTGTGCCAAGCATCTGCGTCCAAGTGGTCATCGTGGCGGCCACTTGGGTGCACATGTATTTTCCGATTCCCAAAAATGTAAACCTGCCAATTTGTCTCTGGGGGGAATGTTTTATCAACTATTGTATCTTCAGGGAGTTCTAAGAAGCCAGCTAAAATTGTTCATGTTGAACTTGTGTCTGAGGATAATATTGAGCTAGATGACACCAAAGAATGGTGGGATATTGAGGATGAGCACATTATAGAGGAGATCGATGGTCCGTCTCTCTCTCAACCCCTTTAGATTTGTAAGAGTCCGGTGGCCCCTCATAAAAGGGGGGTTCTGTGATGACTGGTTCTGCCAGAACCCACAGGCTTAATGATTTCTAGCCCTGTTGTTTGTTTTGGTTGCTGGGATGTAGTCTCTGTGCTCTTGGGTGTGGTTAAGCTTGCTGAGCTAATTAGAGTCCTCCTGGTTGCAGCTCAAGCATATATAAGGAGGCCCTTTTCTGTCATTCTTTGCTTGTGATAGTTCTAAGTAATTTACCTAGCTATCTCTGTGCTCATTTTGTTTATTCTGGTTTTATGACTTTTGGCTTGGCTTTTGACTTCCCTTTGATACTCTGTTACTGTACTTTGTGCTCACCTGGTTTAGACTCTGCCCTCTGACTACGTATTTTTGTGTGCACGTGTTTAGGTTTCTTTTCTGTTAGTCGTGTACCTCCAGCCTTTCACAACCTTTTGTAAATTTTTTAGTTTATTGTTTTGACTTTTTGACTGTCCCTCACTTATTTAGGAAGGGACTGTCACCATGGTTATGGACCTGTCGTCTAGGTAGGGACCGGGGAGTGGGCGAGAATAGTGTGCACAAATTTGAATTCCTCTCAAAGGGAGGGGGCGTGGCCTCACTGTGCAGGTCTCTGCTCCCTCCCTCCGTATGCTGTCTGCTCACATCTTCCCTAGCATTAGCAAAACTACACCTCCCAGCTTGTCCATGCTGACAGTAGCGGGACACAAGCTGACAGTGGGAGGATTTTTCCTCCAGCTGTGAGCCCTGCACTCACAGCTGTCAATCAAGGAAGTGTGTCCATGACAAGTGTGTCCATGATGCATTGACACAGCAGGACTAGTATGTGTCCAAGCAGGCAGGGGGGCAATTGTTTGACTGGCTTTTTCAGTATGCTATTGGTTTTGCATGCTTTACAACATATCAAAAGTTTGCGTATCTGACAGTACCCATTTAAAGTAAACATGGTGTAGCTGGCTGTGTGAGGTCAGGGATGGAGTGGGCTGTGCACAATTTTTTGTGAAAAAGTCGTATTCCCATGGACTACCTGATAGAAAGGTAGCCCACAATTGAACCCTATGTTTTGCATGTACCCTAAAACCAGTTCATTTATTATTGTTTCACACACAAAAAAAGTTAAAATCCTTATGCCTGAATTCAGGTATATTATAATAAGTTGTAAACAATAAATGTTCTCACAGTAGCTTTACTGTTGTGTGCTTGCAGTGAGCACACAGTACATATCAGGATACAGCACTATGCTAAAACAAACACTCTGCCCCCCTCAACATGTTTCACCAAGATCCTGTAGCTTTGTAAGGAGGTAGGGGACACTGAGTGTGAAGCCACGCCAAAACCTGGGTTTTTACAACCTCCCATTGTGACACCGCTATTCAAATCAAGTCAATAGAAAACATCTCTACGTTTACTCATCCGACTTTGTCCTGTTACACTTGTACTCACATGAAGTTTTGAATAAACAAATACAGCAAGATGGATTTGTTTGGACCAGGGGCGTAGCTATAGAGGTAGCAGAGGTAGCAGCCACACCGAGGCCCTGGTGCCAAAGGGGCCCCCAACGCACATCTGCCCCATTAGAGACCAGTATTATAATTGGCATATGGGGCCCTGTTGCTAATTGGGGCCCAGAAGCTACAAGCTACGCCTCTGGTGTGGACTGCATACCTTTCAGATAGTGAACACCATCAGGTTGTCGCTGCTGGTGGAGCTGTTTGCTCTGGACACCAGAAGTGTCCATTTGGATTGTTTAGGATATTTCAGAATACGGACTTGAAAAGAACATTATAACTTGTTCTTCAACAACGGAACCCACGAGGGGCCACAAAAACAATGAACTTTAGGAAGGCAAAGACTGATCAACTCAGAGAAGCCCTTAACAATATAAAATGGGATAATGGGGGGGATTTATCAAAACCTGCGATCTGATTGGTTGCTATGGGCAACTGGGCAACTTTTTCTCTGGACAGGTTTTGATAAATCTCCCCCAATGTCCTCAAAAACAATGATACTGACAATATATGGAAGACTTTTAAGACTATTTAACATTTTTACTGTAAGAGGTATATGCCTTATGGGAATGAAAGGGTCAGGAATAAAAGAAAACCAATATGGATGAATAAAAATGTATGCATGAATGTAAAAAACTGAAAAAAGCCACAAAAATAGAGACAGAAAGACTCATTACCATAGAGAGTAAAACTAACCCCAAAATATTCTTTAACTACATAAATAGCAAAAAGGTCAAAAATGAAAGTGTAGGCCCTTTAAAAAATGATGAGGAAGAAATTATAGACGGGGATCAGGAAAAAGCAAATATATTAAACAAATTCTTCTCCACTGTAGTCACCGAGGAAAATGAAATGCCAGGTGAAATACAGTGTGATAAGGTAAACTCCCCAGTACAGGTCACCTGTCTAACCCAGGAAGAAGTACAGTGCCACCTACAAAAAATCTAAATAGACAAATCACTAGGTCCAGATGGCATTCAACCTATGTTCTAAAGGAATTAAGTAATGTAATAGACAGACCCCTATTTTTAATATTCAAGAGTTCTATAATGACAGGGACTGTTCCCCAGGACTGGCACATAGCAAATGTGGTGCCAATATTTAAAAAGGGGTCAAAAGGTGATCCCGGTAATTATAGACCTGTTAGTTTAACCTCCGTTGTATGTAAATTGCTTGAGTGTTTTCTAAGAGATGCTATTTTGGAGTATCTTGATAAAAATAAATATATGACTCCATATCAGCATGGATTTATGAGGGATCGGTCCTGTGAAACTAACCTGATCAGCTTTATATTGTTACTGGTGGGGTACCACAGGGGTCAGTCTTGGGTCGTAGTCTCTTTAATATATTCATCATTGACCTTGTAGAGAGGTTGAATAGTAAAGTAGCAATCTTTGCAGATTATACAAAACTCTGTAAAGTGCTCAACACAATAGAGGACAGTGCACTCATATCAGGACCTCATATCCCAACCTCCTATCCCAAGCTCATATCCTGTCCTCATATCTCAAACTCATATCCCGTCCTCATGTCTCGACCTCATATCCCGTATATCTCATATTTTTACATATAGATTTTGCTTTGACTATTTGATCTATGCATTGCTGCCCCAACGCTTTTATTCCACACATACTTCATATGTATTCCATACTTACCTGATGTGCCACTAGTTTGACTAACTTTGATATAGGATGTTCATTATGGACATGGTGTATATGGCTGTGATGGCTTGATCTACACATTGTTGTTATAATGTTTTTTACTTGACATACAGTTGTTACTATTGTATGTGTGTCACACCCTCATCTGATGTGCAGTAGTTTGCTACAGGATGTTAAGATAGTCTAATAAGTTTATAAACTCCTTGCTGAATGCAGGAGGCACATGCGCATCAGGGCAACTGATTTCAGAACAGTGTGGGCAGTTGATGCGCTGTGCGCTTTATTTGAGCACGCCATTTGTTTAATTGATTATGTGAAGTATCAATAGGAATGTGGTTGTATAGTGGGGATCAGGACTTGTGATTTATACTATTGGGACTTTTTTGTAACAATTATTGGCATTTCATCATTGCGTTCCCCATAATCTCGCTCCTATAGTGTATATATTATTTTTCTGATACATAATGTATATCCCTGCATGGAGTATGGCTACTTTACAATATCTCCGAGAAGAGGAGCCAGTATCTAGGAGAGGGGGTTAATGGCCCCTCCCTAGGGTTGGGCTTAGGCTTTCAGTGAGACAATTTTAATTGTTTTTATACTTTCCCTCTATGAGTGCAATAAATGTAATGTTTACAGAATGCGTTTTGTATCAATAAATTATGTCTACAATAATATTTCTCGCGTCCTGCTATATTTCAGTGTTTCTTTGTTCTTTTTAAGTTTGGCTTTTTTTTAATGACTGAGCAGCACCTGTACATTATAGTTCTGTGAATGGATTGAGCCCCCCTTCCCCCTTTTCTCTGTATTTCAGAATACAGTGCCCAGTTTTTTTCCTTGCTTTTGGAGAAATTAAATTTTTTTGAGTGAAATAATAATAAAGTTACTAATTTTAGGGTACATGGGAAATATAGGGTTAATTTGTGGGCTACCTTTCGATTAGGTGGTCTATGGGAATAATACTAATATTACACTCCATACACTGGTCTTGAACTGTGTGTATTTTTCAAAAGCTGAACTTTTGTGCCCAAAAAGGTACGCCGGTGAAACCAGGCCCACTTTTGCCCTAAAAACATGTGTGCCGGCAAAAAGTCACATAGTAAATGTGACGAATGTACATCAGCCAGTCTAACAGGCACACAAGCCTTTGTACATGTCCCCCTTAAGCTACATTCACACTACGTATTGGTCATACAGCTGCCGGAACCGACGGGGAAATTTAAAAGCGGGCCACTGCCGTGTCCCCGCAGCCCGTTTATTTCAATGAGTCATCCAGAGTAGGATAGGGACTCTGGCCGGCTCATTTATGCACCGTATCTGGTTTGGTTACCGGACTGAAAACCGTGGTCTGCTGCGGTTTTCAGTCCGGCAATAAATCTGATACAGTGCAAAACTTTGCCAACCAGAGTCACTATCTGACTCCGGACGGCTCATTTATATGAATGGGATGCAGCGTGGGTCCGGCAGGGATTTTTGTATAGTATCCCTTTTAGTTTCAGAAAATTTCGATTAAAACGCAACAGATACCAGTATACTGTATGCCCAAAAGTCCACATTTAGAAAAAAAAGAAATATCTTTATTAGGATGGTCACTTAGTAACAGTAGCGAATGATGGTGAATAGTGATATCCTTCTTAGAACTCATTTCTTCTGAGATAATAACCGTATACTCCGAGATAAATCTGCAGTCGTTTTTTCTTTTTTATAAAGACAGCAACAAAAGTTCCAAGGCCAGGGGTGAGCCATTTATCTGACTTCCTGAGCAGCCAGTTCATAACCACAAACCTTTCTCTGCTGGATTTCTTTCACTTACAAAGATTTATTTGCTGAAAATGTGTCAGTAATGTACCATGTATTTGTGCCATTCAAAGATAAAATGATCAAATAGCATGGTTACTAAAGAACATATACCCCCAGTGTTGCACAGTAAATATCCGGGTGACACTTGCAGACTGCACCTATGAGGCCGCTGCACGCCATGACTCTGTGGTAGATTTACTAGACAGCTGGAGACTTCTCTGTATTTACAGGATTTGATGATGGGGCATAGACATATAACTATGTATACAGGATGTATTTACAAGTTGCATGCGACAATGACAAGCAGAGGAACATCTGTAGACTTTGCAGTTTTAGTTAATAATACAGAGTTTTCCAACCAGGGTGCCTTCAGTTGTAGCAAAAGTGCAATTTCCAGCATGCCTGGGCAACCCGAGGAGCTATACATTTGGATCTGAATGCGTGAGAAAAATGATATTGTATGTACCTAATAAAGTGTCTAAAAAAGTACTCACTCCACAAAAAGCTTAAAGGGGTACTCCGCTGCTCAGCATTTGGAACAAACAGTTCTGAACGCTGGAGCCAGCGCCGGGAGCTTGTGATGTCATAGCCCTACCGCCTCATTACGTCACACCCCACCCCTTCAATGCAAGTCTATGGGAGGGGGCGTGGTGGCTGTCACGCCCCCTCCCATAGACTTGCATTGAGGGGTGGGGTGTGACATCATGGGAGGGCGGGGCTATGACATCACAAGCTCCCGGCACCAGCTTCAGCGTTCGGAACAGTTTGTTCCAAACGCTGAGCAGCGGAGTACCCCTTTAATATCACTTTTACTGTATTATTATACAGAATGCAGAGAATACTAGGAATGTGTACAGGGTCAAAAACTAAATTTTACCTTATCCTTCAAGGGTTAAAAATAACATGAGAATGATCAGCAAATTACTAGATATTATAGCGAATATTCAAGTACTGGGCCGAGGATATAGGGGCCAAGGGAATCATATTAGAACAGCATAATGCCCTGAAATGGGGCATGTAAGATTGCTTAATGTAGTGGAAGTTCAGGATTCTGCTGTCTTGTCCTCATTAACTTTGATGTATTACATTGATAGTCTGCAAAGTCTATTCTGTCCCTTCTACCACGATCTTAACTACTCTATGTTCATTCATTTTTAAGCATGAGCACAGAATAGTCTTTTGGAGGGAGATTGAGAATGACTATGCACTCTATGCACTCTGGATCATAAAAAAACAACATTTAATGAATTTTAATGTTATTAGTAGGATAAAGCAGGGCTGTTGGCAGCAAAACAGTGGCAGCCTATTTGTTAATATGTAAATGAGGCTCAAGTGCCCAGGGAGCTTTCCTCAGCAGGGCAAGAGCCTAGGGCATACGGTTTCCATAATAGGACATAATCAGGCGTCAGCCAAATTCACATCATTCCTCCTCCCTCCTCCACAAATCCGTCCTCCATCAGAGTAATCTTGCCTCCTCTGTCGTACATCAAGTTAACCTCTGTCATCCCTCAGTGAAATCTCTCTCCTCCTTCAGACATAGTTAAAATTATCCTACAGTAGTACACCATCAGTAGAGATGAGCGAATTTGTGAAAAATTTGATTCGGACGATTCAACGAATTTTCCGAAAAAATGAGGTTCGGACCGAATTCATTTGTGTCTATATTAAAAATGGCTATTTCTGGTCTACAGAGAGGCTCAATGGGGGTGTAGAATATTTTGCCTTGTCCTAACACGCATAGGGAGTGTGCTGGGGTAGTGAAATAATACTGTTATTCAGTATGACATGCAGATTACAGGCATCGCTATTGGAATCACTGCCAGAGAGTGTCTGGATGTGGCAGATTTTTTATGTAATTTTTATTTGAATTTATTTTTGATTACTCATTCTGGTGAGCATCGTGCTGGCGGTCCTCCACCAGGCGAGATACCACCTGTTCCAGCCCCTGCCTCTCAGCACCCTTCTGACTATGAAAGTGCGAATGTTTCATTTAATCAGTTATGGTTCATTGTTATCGTTCCAAGCTGTTTCATTGGTTTCTTGTGATAATTCCTCAGGTAATATGACGTCGACAACCATAGGGCCTCAGTCTTGAAAAGATAAAATATTTTTTTTTTCATTTAAATGTAAGATTTATATTAGATTGCCAAGTTTAATGTCCCGGTGTTTACTTTGAACTAATACTGTATGACCACAAAACCCAATCTAACAAGGAGTCATATGGCGGCACAGTGACAGAGCCTAGAGGTGGTAGCAGCATGAGGAGACCATAATCTGGCAGAATGACACAGCCTGGAATTGGCGGCAACAAGAGGAGACCATATAGTGGCTGAAGGACACAGCCTGTAGTTGGCAGCAGCATGAGGAGACCATAGGGCCTCACAATCCCTAAGATTAAAAGTTGATTTTCCAAATTGAATTGAAGATTTATGGTAGCTAGTGCTACCATTAAAAAAATTAGGTAATCTCCGTGGCCCAGCGGCATCAGTAAACCATATAGTGACTGAATGACATAGCCTGGAGCAGGTGGCAGCATGAGGAGACAATAGGGTTTCACAATCTCTAAGATTAAAAGACGAATTTTCAAAATTAAATTGAAGATTAATGGTAGCTAGTGCTACCATAACATTTTTTAGTTAATGACCCAGGCCCAGCAGCATGTGTAAACCATATAGTGGCTGAATAAAACAGCCTGGAGTTGGCAGCAGCATGAGGAGACCATATAGTTGCTGAATGGCACATCCTGGAGTTGGTGGCAGCATGAGTAGAACATATAGTGTCTGAATGGCTGTCACGATGCCGGCTGGCAGGTAGTGGATCCTCTGTGCCAGAGAGGGATTGGCGTGGACCGTGCTAGTGGACCGGTTCTAAGCCACTACTGGTTTTCACCAGAGCCCGCCGCAAAGCGGGATGGTCTTGCTGCGGCGGTAGTGACCAGGTCGTATCCACTAGCAACGGCTCACCTCTCTGGCTGCTGAAGATAGGCGCGGTACAAGGGAGTAGGCAGAAGCAAGGTCGGACGTAGCAGAAGGTCGGGGCAGGCAGCAAGGATCGTAGTCAGGGGCAACGGCAGAAGGTCTGGAAACACAGGCAAGGAACACACAAGGAACGCTTTCACTGGCACTAAGGCAACAAGATCCGGCAAGGGAGTGCAAGGGAAGTGAGGTAATATAGGGAAGTGCACAGGTGATAACCCTAATTGGAACCACTGCGCCAATCAGCGGCGCAGTGGCCCTTTAAATCGCAGAGACCCGGCGCGCGCGCGCCCTAGGGAGCGGGGCCGCGCGCGCCGGGACAGAACAGACGGGGAGCGAGTCAGGTAGGGGAGCCGGGGTGCGCATCGCGAGCGGGCGCTACCCGCATCGCGAATCGCATCCCGGCTGGCAGCGGGATCGCAGCGCCCCCGGGTCAGAGGACGTGACCGGAGCGCTGCAGCGGAGGGAGTGAAGCGAGCGCTCCGGGGAGGAGCGGGGACCCGGAGCGCTCGGCGTAACAGTACCCCCCCCCCTTGGGTCTCCCCCTCTTCTTGGAGCCTGAGAACCTGAGGAGCAGACTTTTGTCAAGGATGTTGTCCTCAGGTTCCCAGGATCTCTCTTCAGGACCACAACCCTCCCAGTCTACTAAAAAAAAATTTTTCCCTCTGACCTTTTTGGCAGCCAAAATTTCCTTGACCGAGAAGACGTCCGAGGAGCCGGAAACAGGAGTGGGAGGAACAGATTTGGGAGAAAAACGGTTGAGGATGAGTGGTTTGAGAAGAGAGACGTGAAAGGCATTAGGGATACGAAGAGAAGGAGGAAGAAGAAGTTTATAAGAGACAGGATTAATTTGACACAAAATTTTGAAAGGACCAAGATAGCGTGGTCCCAACTTGTAGCTAGGGACACGGAAGCGGACATATTTAGCGGAGAGCCATACCTTGTCTCCAGGGGAAAAAACGGGGGGAGCTCTTCTTTTCTTATCCGCGAACCTCTTCATGCGTGAAGAAGCCTGTAAGAGAGAATTTTGGGTCTCTCTCCATATAATGGAAAGGTCACGAGAAATTTCATCCACAGCGGGCAGACCAGAGGGCAAGGGGGTAGGGAGGGGGGGAAGAGGGTGACGGCCGTACACCACGAAAAATGGGGATTTGGAGGAAGATTCAGAGACCCTGAAGTTATACGAGAATTCGGCCCATGGAAGGAGATCTGCCCAGTCATCCTGGCGGGAGGAAACAAAATGTCGCAAATAATCACCCAGGATCTGGTTAATTCTTTCTACTTGTCCATTGGACTGGGGATGATATGCAGAGGAAAAATTTAATTTAATCTTGAGTTGTTTACAGAGAGCCCTCCAGAATTTAGACACGAATTGGACCCCTCTATCCGAGACAATCTGCGTAGGCAACCCGTGAAGACGAAAAATGTGTACAAAAAATTGTTTAGCCAACTGAGGCGCAGAAGGAAGACCAGGAAGAGGGATGAAATGTGCCATTTTGGAGAATCGATCAACGACCACCCAAATAACGGTGTTGCCACGGGAAGGGGGTAAATCAGTAATAAAATCCATACCAATCAGAGACCAAGGCTGTTCGGGGACAGGCAGAGGATGAAGAAAACCAGCGGGCTTCTGGCGAGGAGTCTTATCCCGGGCACAGATAGTGCAGGCTCGCACAAAGTCCCCAACATCCGTCTCCAGAGTCGGCCACCAATAGAAGCGGGAGATGAGTTGCACAGATTTCTTGATGCCCGCATGACCTGCGAGATGGGAGGAGTGACCCCATTTGAGGATTCCGAGGCGTTGGCGTGGAGAAACAAAGGTCTTTCCTGGAGGAGTCTGCCTGATGGAGGCAGGAGAAGTGGAGATCAGGCAGTCAGGTGGAATGATGTGTTGCGGAGGGAGATCAACTTCTGAGGCATCCGAGGAACGAGAGAGAGCATCGGCCCTAATGTTCTTATCGGCAGGACGAAAGTGAATCTCAAAATTAAATCGGGCAAAGAACAGAGACCACCGGGCCTGGCGAGGATTCAGCCGTTGGGCAGACTGGAGGTAGGAGAGGTTCTTGTGGTCGGTGTAGATAATAACAGGAAATCTTGATCCCTCCAGCAGATGCCTCCATTCCTCAAGTGCTAATTTAATGGCTAGAAGCTCTCGATCCCCGATGGAGTAGTTCCTCTCCGCTGGAGAGAAGGTCCTAGAGAAAAAACCACAAGTGACAGCATGCCCGGAAGAATTTTTTTGTAGAAGAACAGCTCCAGCTCCCACTGAGGAGGCATCAACCTCCAATAGGAAGGGTTTGGAAGGGTCAGGTCTGGAGAGCACGGGAGCCGAAGAAAAGGCAGACTTGAGTCGTTTAAAGGAGTCTTCTGCTTGAGGAGGCCAGGACTTGGGATCAGCATTTTTTTTGGTTAAAGCCACGATAGGAGCCACAATGGTAGAAAAATGTGGAATAAATTGCCTGTAATAATTGGCGAACCCCAAAAAGCGTTGGATAGCACGGAGTCCGGAGGGGCGTGGCCAATCTAAGACGGCAGAGAGTTTGTCTGGATCCATCTGTAGTCCCTGGCCAGAGACCAAATATCCTAGAAAAGGAAGAGATTGGCATTCAAACAGACATTTCTCAATTTTGGCATAGAGTTGGTTGTCACGAAGTCTCTGAAGAACCATACGGACATGCTGGCGGTGCTCCTCTAGATTGGCAGAAAAAATTAGGATATCGTCCAGATATACAACAACACAGGAGTATAACAGATCACGAAAAATTTCATTGACAAAGTCTTGGAAGACGGCAGGGGCATTGCACAGTCCAAAGGGCATGACCAGATACTCAAAGTGTCCATCTCTGGTGTTAAATGCCGTTTTCCACTCGTCCCCCTCTCTGATGCGGATGAGGTTATAGGCGCCTCTTAAGTCCAATTTAGTGAAGATGTGGGCACCTTGGAGGCGATCAAAGAGTTCAGAGATGAGGGGTAAGGGGTAGCGGTTCTTAACCGTGATTTTATTAAGACCGCGGTAGTCAATGCAAGGACGTAGGGAGCCATCTTTTTTGGACACAAAGAAAAATCCGGCTCCGGCAGGAGAGGAGGATTTACGGATAAAGCCCTTTTTTAGATTCTCCTGGACGTATTCGGACATGGCAAGAGTCTCTGGGGCAGAGAGAGGATAAATTCTGCCCCGGGGTGGAGTAGTACCCGGGAGGAGGTCGATAGGGCAATCATAAGGCCTGTGAGGAGGTAGAGTCTCAGCTTGTTTTTTGCAGAAAACATCCGCGAAGTCCATATAGGCCTTAGGGAGACCGGTTCCTGGAGGAACCACAGAGTTACGGCAAGGGTTACTGGGAACCGGTTTTAGACAGTTCTTGGAACAAGAGGGCCCCCAACTCTTGATCTCCCCAGTGGACCAATCCAGGGTTGGGGAATGAAGTTGAAGCCAGGGAAGTCCAAGGAGAATTTCTGAGGTGCAATTGGGGAGAACCAAAAGTTCAATCCTCTCATGATGAGATCCGATGCTCATAAGAAGGGGCTCCGTGCGGAAACGTATGGTACAGTCCAATCTTTCATTATTTACACAATTGATGTAGAGGGGTCTGGCGAGACTGGTCACCGGGATGTTGAACCTGTTGACGAAAGAGGCCAAAATAAAATTTCCTGCAGATCCAGAGTCCAAGAAGGCCACAGCAGGGAAGGAGAAAGCAGAGGCAGACATCCGCACAGGCACTGTAAGACGTGGAGAAGCAGAGTAGACATCAAGGACTGTCTCACCTTTGTGCGGAGTCAGCGTACGTCTTTCCAGGCGGGGAGGACGGATAGGACAATCCCTCAGGAAGTGTTCGGTACTAGCACAGTACAGGCAGAGGTTCTCCATACGGCGTCGTGTCCTCTCTTGAGGTGTCAGGCGAGACCGGTCGACCTGCATAGCCTCCACGGCGGAAGGCACAAGAACAGATTGCAGGGGACCAGAGGAGAGAGGAGCCGAGGAGGAGAAACGCCTCGTGCGAACAGAATCCATATCTTGGCGGAGTTCCTGACGCCTTTCGGAAAAACGCATGTCAATGCGAGTGGCTAGGTGAATAAGTTCATGTAGATTAGCAGGAATTTCTCGTGCGGCCAGAACATCTTTAATGTTGCTGGATAGGCCTTTTTTGAAGGTCGCGCAGAGGGCCTCATTATTCCAGGACAATTCTGAAGCAAGAGTACGGAATTGTACGGCATACTCGCCAACGGAAGAATTACCCTGGACCAGGTTCAACAGGGCAGTCTCAGCAGAAGAGGCTCGGGCAGGTTCCTCAAAGACACTTCGGATTTCCGAGAAGAAGGAGTGTACAGAGGCAGTGACGGGGTCATTGCGGTCCCAGAGCGGTGTGGCCCATGACAGGGCTTTTCCGGACAGAAGGCTGACTACGAAAGCCACTTTAGACCTTTCAGTGGGAAACAGGTCCGACATCATCTCCAGATGCAGGGAACACTGGGAAAGAAAGCCACGGCAAAACTTAGAGTCCCCATCAAATTTATCCGGCAAGGATAGGCGTAGCCCAGGAGCGGCCACTCGCTGCGGAGGAGGTGCAGGAGCTGGCGGCGGAGATGACTGCTGAAGCTGTGGTAGTAACTGTTGTAGCATAACGGTCAGTTGAGACAGCTGTTGGCCTTGATGCGCTATCTGTTGTGACTGCTGGGCGACCACCGTGGTGAGGTCAGCGACAACTGGCAGAGGAACTTCAGCGGGATCCATGGCCGGATCTACTGTCACGATGCCGGCTGGCAGGTAGTGGATCCTCTGTGCCAGAGAGGGATTGGCGTGGACCGTGCTAGTGGACCGGTTCTAAGCCACTACTGGTTTTCACCAGAGCCCGCCGCAAAGCGGGATGGTCTTGCTGCGGCGGTAGTGACCAGGTCGTATCCACTAGCAACGGCTCACCTCTCTGGCTGCTGAAGATAGGCGCGGTACAAGGGAGTAGGCAGAAGCAAGGTCGGACGTAGCAGAAGGTCGGGGCAGGCAGCAAGGATCGTAGTCAGGGGCAACGGCAGAAGGTCTGGAAACACAGGCAAGGAACACACAAGGAACGCTTTCACTGGCACTAAGGCAACAAGATCCGGCAAGGGAGTGCAAGGGAAGTGAGGTAATATAGGGAAGTGCACAGGTGATAACCCTAATTGGAACCACTGCGCCAATCAGCGGCGCAGTGGCCCTTTAAATCGCAGAGACCCGGCGCGCGCGCGCCCTAGGGAGCGGGGCCGCGCGCGCCGGGACAGAACAGACGGGGAGCGAGTCAGGTAGGGGAGCCGGGGTGCGCATCGCGAGCGGGCGCTACCTGCATCGCGAATCGCATCCCGGCTGGCAGCGGGATCGCAGCGCCCCCGGGTCAGAGGACGTGACCGGAGCGCTGCAGCGGAGGGAGTGAAGCGAGCGCTCCGGGGAGGAGCGGGGACCCGGAGCGCTCGGCGTAACAGTGGCACAGCCTGGAGTTGGCGGCAGCATGAGTAGAACATATAGTGGCTGAATGAAACAACTTGGAGCTGGCAGCAGCATGAGGAGACCATAGGGCCTTACAATCCCTAAGATTAAAAGATTAATTTTCTAATTTAAATTGAAGATTTATGGTAGCTCGTGCTACCATAAATTTTTTTAGATAATGTCCCAGGTCCAGCAACATGAGTAAACCATATAGTGGCTGAATGACACAGCTTGGAGCTGTTGACAGCATGAGGAGACAATAGGGCTTCACAATCCATAAGATTAAAAGATGAAGTTTCAAATTTAAATTGAAGATTGATGGTAGCTGGTGCTACCATAAAAATTTTAAGGCAATGACCCAGGCCAAGCAGCATGTGTAAACCATATAGTGGCTGAATGACACAGCCTGGAGTTGGCGGCAGCATGAGGAGACCATATAGTGGCTGAATGGCACAGCCTGGAGTTGGTGGCAGCATGAGTAGAACATATAGTGGTTGAAGGACATAGCCTGGAGGTGGTAGCAGCATGAGTAGAACATATAGTGGCTGAATGACACAGCGTGGAGCTGGCGTCAGCTTGAGGTGACCATATAGTGGCTGAATCGCACAGCCTGGAGTTGGCGGCAGCATGAATAAAACATATAGTGACTGATTGACATAGCGTAGAGGTGGCTGCAGCATGAGGAGACCATATAGTGGCTGAATGTCACAGCGTGGAGCTGGCAGCAGCATGAGGAGACCATATAGTGGCTGAATAGCACAGCCTGGAGTTGGAGGCAGCATGAGTAGAACATATAGTGGCTGAAGGACATAGCCTGGAATTGGAGGCAGCAAAAGGAGACCATATAGTGGCTGAATGACACAGCCTGGAGCTGGTGGAAGATTTATGGTAGCTAGTGCTACCATAAATTTTTTTAGGTAATATCCCAGGTCCAGCAGCATGAGTAAACCATATAGTGGCTGAAAGACACAACCTGAAGCTGTCGGCAGCATGAGGAGACAATGGGGCTTCACAATCCCTAAGATTAAAAGATGAATTTTCAAATTTAAATTTAAAATTTATGGTAGCTAGTGCTACCATAACATTTTTAGGTAATGACCCAAGCCCAGCAGCATGTGTATAGCATATAGCGGCTGAATGACACAGCCTGGAGTTGGCGGCAGCATGAGTAGAACATATAGTGGCTGAATGACACAGCCTGGAGTTGGTAGCAGCATGAGTAGAACATATAGTGGCTGAATGACACAGCGTGGAGCTGGCGGCAGCATGAGGAGACCATATAGTGGCTGAATGGCACATCCTGGAATTGGCTGCAGCATGAGTAGAACAAATAGTGGCTGAAGGACAAAGCCTGGAGTTGGCAGCAGCATGAGTAGAACATATAGTGGCTGAATGACACAGCGTGGAGCTGGCGGTAGCATGAGGAGACCATATAGTGGCTGAATGGCACAGCCTGGAGTTGGCGGCAGCTTGAGTAGAACATATAGTGGCTGAATGACACAGCGTCGAGGTGGCGGCAGCATGAGGAGACCATATAGTGGCTGAATGGCACAACCTGGAGTTGGCGGCAGCATTAGCAGCGCATATAGTGGTTGAATGACACAGCGTTGAGGTGGCAAAATGAGACAGCCTTGGGGTGGCAGCAGCAGCATCAGGATTTCTGAAAGTGACTCAGTGACAGAGTGGTGCGGTGTGTGGCAATACCAGTGCCCTGTGACGAAGGTGGGTGAAAAAAGGTCTGATGTTGAGGAATGTTTCTAATTGGGGAGCAGCACCTTAAATCTTTTTGTCACTATCCATATTTGTGAAGTGTTGGTGTGGCACCATGGTCAGTCTGCTCTCATGCATCAGGCATTGGTGGGTGGAAATCCTGGCTGATCCATGCCTGATTCATCTTCACAAAGGTGAGTCTCTCCACATTTTTCGTGGAGAGACGACTTCTCCTCCGGTTGACAATAGCCCCTGCCGCACTAAACACCCGCTCTGATGGCACACTACTGGCCAGGCAGGACAGCTTTTCCAGGGCAAACTCTGCTGGTTGCGGCCACAAATCAAGTTTGGCTGCCCAGAAGTCCAGTGGATCTTCAAGGTGTGTTGGCATGGGCATGTCAAGGTATGCCACCACCTGCTGGTTCAGGTTCTGCTCCAGGTCTACCTGCTGCTGATGAGTTGCTTCAATTTGCAGGTGAAGAAAGGTACTCATCAGCGACTGTAGACTCAGGCTGCTGCTGATGGAGCTGGTACTGCTCCTGCCACCCAACCCCTCCTCAGCAGCCATGGCAGTGGAAGGTGAGCGCAAGCCTCTACTATCCAGAGGAGAGTTCATGGCATCCCTAGATCTCAAAGATGCCTATTTTCATATTCCTATCCATCCAGAACATTGGAAATTTCTGAGGATTGCAGTGAAAATACGAGGGATTCTTTTTCATCTTCAATTCAAGGTTCTTACATTTGGTATCACATCTGCTCCCTTTGTATTCACCAAAGTGGTGTCTTCCATGATGGCAGTTCCCAGATTGTCTGGGATAAGAGTTATCCCATATCTGGATGACTGGCTATTAATAGCCAGTTCAGAGTCGATACTTTTGGACCTTTCAGATTGACCCCAAACTTACTCCAGAGCTTGGGGTGGTTGGTCAAATCAGATTTGACTCCAACAACAACCAAGGAATTTCTAGGCTTCATTATCGACTCAATAGAAATGAAACTGTACCTCTCTGTGGCCAAAAATCGTATACTGCTTCCTCAGAACACCTTGCAGAGTCTCTCTCAGGACCTTGATGAGCTTCCTGGGTCTTTTGTCCTCTGCAGCAGAAGCTGTATCTTGGGCCTTGTGGCACATAAGGCCCCTTAAGTCAGATATCCTGCACCTATGGAATCAGACACTATTAGACCTGGACTCCCTTCATATTCTCTCATTCAACACCAGACAATTTCTCCATTGGTGGGCCGAGATACAAGATGGAATGCCTTTAATGGATCCAACCTGGACAGTTGTTACTACAGATGCCTCCGGCATAGGATGGGTAGTCCACATGTTGGATTCTACGATTTCAAGGAATTGGAGTCCGGAGGAGTTGGGTCTTTCTTCCAACACCAAAGAGCCATATTTTATGCTCTGAAGCATTTCGAGCCTGTCCTCTGGAGGAGAGCAGTCCGGATCAAGTCGGACAACATGGCCTTGGTGCTCTATATCAACAAACAGGGAGGTAACAGATCCAGTACACTTCTTCAGGAAGTGGGAAAGATCTTCAATTGGGCAGAGTCCAGGATATTGAGGTTATCTGCTGTCCACATCAGAGGAGTCCAGAACATATTGGCGGATTGCCTGAGCGGACAGCTCACAGTTCCAGGGGAATGGTCTCTATGTCCAGAGATTTTTCAACAACTTTGTCAGCTTTGGGGACTTCCAGAGATCGACCTGATGGCAACCAAGTACAACACCAAGCTAATCCACTTTTGCTCCCTATACTCAGAAGACCAGCCGTGGGCAGTGGATGCGATGTCTATCCCTTGGAACTTCCGTCTGGCCTACATCTTTCCGCCGATTTCAATAATACCGAGGGTATTAATGAAAGTCAAACAGGATCAGGCCTCAGTGATCGCGGTAATCCCGTTTTGGCCCAAGAGATCCTGGTTCTCTCAGTTCATGATAATGCGCCAAGGTGTGTTATGGAAGCTTCCTCTGAGGCAGAACCTGGTGTCTGAGGGAACTGGCGCTTCTCAACCTGACGGCTTAGAGGTTGACAGGTCCATATTAAAAGCAGAGGGCTTTTCTGACCACATATTGGACACGCTCTCACACTCTAGGAGTGAATCTACAAATAAGTAATACGCCAGAATCAGAAACATCTTTTTCAAGTGGTGTGCTGCCAAGCGGATTGATGTTACTGCTCCCACAACTGCTCACATTTTAGAATTTTTGCGGGATGGCTTTGACAGAGGATTATCTCCTAGTGCTCTAAAAGTAGAGATTGCTGCAATGTCTGCCTTTCTAGGACAAAGGTTGTTCCATATTTCCAAAGTCAAAAGTTTTGTAAAAGCCATCACTAGGCCACATCCTAGCGCTATCAAGCCTATTTCTACATGGGACTTGGGTCTGGTGCTTAAACATCTCTGTTTCCCCCCTTTTGAGCCTTTGCAGGAAGTGAACTTAAAATATCTTTCCATGAAAGTGTCTTTTCTTCGTGCGGTTACAACAGCAAAAAGAGTTGGAGAGTTCCAAGCTTGCATTTCTTCTGAGCCTTATACTGTCTTCCTGCCGGATAAAGTCTTATTGAGATACTTACCTGATTTTTCTCCAAAAGTTCCCTCTTTTTCTAATCAAAATTAATTAATCTGTCTACCGAAATATACACCGGATACTTTGGTTGGAGAAGAAAGCCATCTAAATAATTTAGATTTGGTTAGGGCTCTTCAGATCTACATCGAAAGAACCAGTTCCTTTAGGAAAGATGAAAACCTGTTCATTCTGTACCAGGGATCAAAAAAGGGGTAAGAAATTCTCCAAGCCCACAATAGCATGTGGGATTTGTGACTGTATCCATGATGCTTACTATGTGGCTAATACTGAGCCTACTGAGTACTGAGCGGGGCTCAGTACCTCTAGACCATATATGCCAGAGTACCTCATGGAGCACTCCCTTAACTTTCTTTAAACATTATAAAATGGATAATGTATCTTCTGATAATTTTTCTTTTGTCAGATCAATTATTGATTCTGATAACTTGTAATCCCACCCTTTATTATGCGATGTAAACCTCCATCATTGTACTGCTGATCAGATGACAGGGAAGTTAAAATTTAAGTAGTTAATTTGTTTTCCCTTAGTTTATCAGCAGAACAAGGTTCCCTCCCTTTCTGTAAATGTTTTTTCTTCTTTCATATATATAAATCATAGTACCTCTCTGTGAGGGGTGTTTTATGCCCTGGGGGGGGGGGGGGGGGGCGGTCTTTGAGTTTTACTATAAAAAATTCCTAGGTTCTGCAGCTCACAGGTGAGGAGATACACCCCATCATTGTGCTGCTGACAGACTAAGGGAAAACAAATGATTAGTTGAAGCTCAATAGAAAAAAAATATTTTCATCAAAGAGACATATCAACGTTTTGATCATCACGCACCTAAGCTTTTCATTCCCCAGTTCACTGTGAACTCCATCCAGCTTCACTAAATGGCCACATTATTAGTCTATGGGGCCATCTAGTGAACCAGGATGGAGATTGCTGAGAGCCTGGGAGTGAAGTGCTTAAGGGTGCGTTCACACGCTCTTTGTTTTTGCGGGTTTTCCGCTGCGTATTTTAAAGGGGCGGGCTCTTCTCGGCTGTCCATAGCAGATTGTCTGCTGCGGAATTTACGCTGCGGAAAATCCGCAGCAGTCCCTACTGACTTCAACGGGACAATCTGCTATGGACAGCCGAGAAGAGCCCGCCCCTTTCAAATATGCTGCGGAAAACCCGCAAAAACAAAGAGCGTGTGAAAACACCCTAAAGGGGTACTCCGGTGGAAATTTTGTTTTTACATTTTTTTTTTATTACCCGGTGCCAGAAAGTTAAACAGATTTGTAAATTACTTCCATTTAAAATCTTAACCCTTCCAGTACTTATCAGCTGCTGTATGCTCCACATGAAGTTCTCTTTTCTTTTTGAATTTCCTCTCTGCCAAACCACAGTGCTCTCTGCTGACACCACTCTCCATTTTAGATACTGTCCAGAGCAGGATAGGTTTGTTATAGGTCTGGGGAATGGGTGGGCCAGTCCATAGCATCAATGCCTTCCTCTTGCAGGAACTGCTGAAACACTCCAGCCACATGAGGTCTAGCATTGTCTTGCATTAGGAGGAACCCAGGGCCAACCGCACCAGCATATGGTCTCACAAGGGGTCTGAGGATCTCGGTACCTAATGGCAGTCAGGCTACCTCTGGCAAGCGCATGGAGGGTTGTGTGGCCCCCCCAAAGAAATGCCACCCCACACCATTACTGACCCACCGCCAAACCAGTCATGTTGAAGGATGTTGCAGGCAGTAGAACGTTCTCCATGGCGTCTCTAGACTCTGTCACGTCTGTCACATGTGCTCAATGTGAACCTGCTTTCATCTGTGAAGAGCACAGGGCGCCAGTGGCGAATTTGCCAATCTTGGTGTTCTCTGGCAAATGCCAAACATCTTGCACGGTGTTGGACTGTAAGCACAACCCCTACCTGTGGATGTCGGGCTCTCATGTGGTCTGTTTCTGACCATTTGTGTGGACACATGCACATTTGTGGCCTGCTGGAGGTCATTTTGCAGGGCTCTGACAGTACTCCTCCTGCTCCTCCCTGCATAAAGGCAGAGGTAACGGTCCTGCTGCTGGGTTGTTGGCCTCCTATGACCTCCTACTCATCTCCTGATGTACTGGCCTGTCTCCTGGTAGCACCTCCATGCTCTGGACACTACGCTGACAGACACAGCAAACCTTCTTGCCACAGCTCGCATTGATGTGCCATCCTGGATGAGCTGCAATACCTGAGCCACTTGTGTGGGTTGTAGACTCCATCTCATGCTACCTCTACAGTGAAAGCACTGCCAGTATTCAAAAGTAACCATCAGCCAGGAAGCATAGGAACTGAGAAGTGGTCTGTGGTCACCACCTGCAGAACCACTTCTTTATTGGGGGTGTCTTGCTAATTGCCTATAATTTCCACCTGTTGTTTGTTCCATTTGCACAACAGCATGTGAAATTGATGGTCAATCAGTGTTGCTTCCTGAGTGGACAGTGTGATTTCACAGAAGTGTGATTGAATTGGAGTTACATTGTGTTGTTTAAGTGTTCCCTTTATTTTTTTGACCAGTGTATATGTTTTGTATTTGGCCATGATACACAGACCAAGCATATTCTCGTGACATATTCATTTATTGAGCAATTCTTTTTCAAGTCGTTTTCTATAAATAGGGTGCTTCAGTGTCAATCTATTGTCTAGTTGATGCTATTTTTTTCTCCATTCTTTCGGAAAATCAATTACTTTTTATGTTATAAATACATGTCCTACACACACACAAAAAATTAACTATATAAAAAAGTCATTTTTTTACTGGGTTATTTTCTTTTTATTCATTTTTGTATCGCTGACATATTTTGCACCCCTAAACAGAGATCTCTAGTCCCTGTCTTCATTGGGGTTCACAGTCTAAATTTCAGATGAACCTATAAGTATGTCTTTAAAGGGGTACTCCGGTTAAAACCTTTTTTCTTTTAAATCAACTGGTGCCAGAAAGTTAAACAGATTTGTAAATTACTTCTATAAAAAAAATCTTAATCCTTCCTGTACTTGTTAGCTGCTGAATACTACAGAGGAAATTATTTTCTTTTTGGAATTCTCTCTGATGACATCACGAGCACAATGCTCTTTGCTGACGTCATTATAATAATAATAATAATATTAACTCTTTATTTATTGTTGTCCTTAGTGGGATTTGAACCCAAGTCCCCAGCACTGCAAGACAGCAGTGCTAACCACTGAACCACCATGCTGCCCTTAGCATACATCTGCTTTGCACAGTTGCTAAAATGGACAGAGATGTCAGCAGAGAGCACTGTGGTCGTGATGTCATCAGTGTTCCAAAAATAAAGGAATTTCCTCTGTAGCATTCAGCTGCTAATAAGTACTGGAAGGATTAAGATTTTTTTCATAGAAGTAATTTACAAATATGTTTCACTTTCTGACACCAGTTGATTTAAAAAAAAAAAAGGTTTTCACCGGAGTACCCCTTTAAAGTTTGATAGAACAGCAGGAGGGAACTCGCCCAAACACAGCTAGAACAGATAAACTCCATCCATGCACTGCCCATTAGTGTCAAGCGGCATAGGCCATATTCGAATTTGCGATATTTCGTGAATATATGGACGAATATTCGTCATATATTCACTAAATTCACATATTCGTAATATTCATGTTTTATTTTCGCATATGCGAAAATGCGCGTATGCGATAAATTCGCATATGCAAAAATTAGCATATAAAAAAATTTGCATAAGCGACAATTCACATATGCGAAAATTCGTACGCCAGACTCACACAGTAGTATTAGAGCCTTCTTTACACCACACAAGCTGGAAGCAGAGAGGGATGATCACTGTGATGTGTACTGTGAAAAAAAAAGCGAATATTCATAATTGCGAATATATAGTGCTATATTCGCGAATATGCGATATTCACGAATAAAATTCGCATTGCGAATATTCGCGAGCAACACTACTGCCCATAGACAATGGGGTGATGTTATATATGGATGTCAACAGATTTACGCCTTGTGGTAATGTGTATCTATAGGTTTAAATACCTTTTTGACATCTCAAAAAAACATGTCAAAAGTTTTGATTGACCGAGGTCTGGGTGCTCAAAAGTTTAACCACTTCATGGCAGACTGTTATATATATATATATATATATATATTAAGGCTGCATGCTAGGGGACTATGAAGCGAGCTCCCAGGATTTGACCTCGCTTCATTCCCAGTAGGTGTTGGGGCATTGGGGAGGGGGTCTGATCAGGAGCTCTGCAGTGCAGTATGACAGTTCCGATCAGCTAACTAGGCTGCCGAAGGGCATCTCCTTACCGCTGTGCCGCCCGGTCACAGATCCTCTTATACGAGCTACCTAAGGTGTTTGCTGACAGTACTGATAAGTCTATGCTATTCTCGTAATACAGTTCCAGTAACTAGATATAATGTGCTAGCAACAAAGTTCAATTAATAGCGATCCTTGTATATAATATATAGTAACAATCGTTGGTGGTACAGTGTTGCAACCTGTATCACAATTATAGATTCCTGCTACGAATGAAAGTTCAAACGATTCAATGAGGTAGATACGAGGTCTGGTGCACGGCACCACTCACCACTCCTGAAGCCGTCAATGAGGCTAGTTGAACGGGCTGATGCGGAGATGTCAGGTCTCCAGAGGTGCCCAGTGTCTTTGGTAGCAGCGCAAGTCTCCTTTTCCTGTGGTCCTCGGCTGACACGGGTGGCACCGGCCTCTCAGGTATGCCGAGGACCTGAGAGGCCGGTGCCACCCGTGCCAGCCGAAGACCACAGGAGAAGGAGACTTGTGCTGCTACCAAAGACACCGGGCACCTCTGGAGACCTGACATCTCAGCATCAGCCCGTTCAACTAGCCTCATTGACGGCTTCAGGAGTGGTGAGCGGTGCCGTGCACCAGACCTCGTATCTACCTCATTGAATCATTTGAACTTTCATTCATAGCAGGAATCTATATTTGTGATACAGGTTGCAACACTGTACCACCAACGATTGTTACTATATATTATATACAAGGATCGCTATTAATTGAACTTTGTTGCTAGCACATTATATCTAGTTACTGGAACTGTATTACGAGAACATTGAACTTTTGCTAGCACATTATACCTAGCCACTGGTACATTGAACTTTTCTTTATGGATGCAAGCTCCCATTATATTTTATTTTATGAGTATATTAGTTTTTTTTCTATTTATTCTATATGTTTACACTGAGTTGTATGCACTGATTTCTATGTCCCTTGCAAGAGCCCTGTAGGGACAGCGATCATTAGTGAATAATATACATCTGTGACCTATATTAATAAATTACCACTATTATTATTATATGGATCATACTCTAATTATATTTCTTATTTCTTATTCCTGATATGCCTTGAGGACTGGTCCTTAGTTGTTCTATCAACTATACCTATATATATTTTTCTCCATAGACCCCTGGGTGAGGGTAACACCAGTTAACCTCAGGTATAGCTATCTTCTTCATTTCTGAGTGAGCTACACAATTTTTTCTATTTAAGTCTATGCTATTGCCTAGTACTAAACAGTACTAGCATTAGAATGATTGCTAATAATAGTCCCCTAATGGGAATAATAAGTGTGAAATATATTTTTTAAATATAAATAAGCCCCTCCCTTAATAAAAAATAATTTAAATCTCCTGGTTTCTATTTTATTAATAAAAAAAAGTATTTAAAAAAACTACACAAATAAACATATTTGGTATCGCTGATCCTGCACAGCAAACAACATAAATGTAAAAAAAATACCTAATGCAAGCAGTGGCGTACCAAGGGGAGGGGGCGGGGGGTGCGGCCCGCCCCGGGTACCACTCTCAAGGGGGGTGCCAGGGACGGACTGACCCGCCGCCGCCGCTGCTGAGGTCCGGGACACTCGTCCCAGATCCCCAGCAGACAGCGGTGCCTTCTCCTGTATGCGCGATACACGCACATACAGGAGAAGGCGTCCCCTCTGTGTGAGCCGCATCTGCAGCTTACACAGAGGAGACGTGACCTCCGCCCCCACGCAGCACGCAGTACAGGCGCCGGTGACGTCACTCATCCAGCGCCTGTACTGTGGAGGGGAGAAGACGCAGGCCCCTGCTGCTGAGGAGATCGCTGCGTGGGAAATCAGGTGAGCATCCTTTTTTTTTTTTGCTCTGCATTTACCTATAGGGAAGGGGGGGAGAGGGGGGGGTGCTCTGCATTTACCTATAGGGAAGGGGGGGAGAGGGAGGGGGGGTGCTCTGAATTTACCTATAGGGGAGAGGGGGGAGTGTTCTGCATTTACCTATAGGGAAGGGGGGAGAGGGGGGGTGCTCTGCATTTACCTATAGGGAAGGGGGGAGAGGGAGGGGGGGTGCTCTGAATTTACCTATAGGGGAGAGGGGGGGGGGTGTTCTGCATTTACCTATAGGGAAGGGGGGGAGGGGGGTGCTCTGCATTTACCTACAGGGAAGGGGGGAGAGGGGGGGTCTCTGCATTTACCTATAGGGAAGGGGGGGGGAGAAGGGGGTTGCTCTCCATTTACCTATAGGGAAGGGGGGGGGAGAGGGGGGGTGCTCTGCATTTACCTATAGGGAAGGGGGGGAGAGGGGGGGTGCTCTGCATTTACCTATAGGGGAGAGGGGGGGTGCTCTGCATTTACCTATAGGGGAGAGGGGGAGAGGGGGGTGCTCTGCATTTACCTATAGGGAAGGGGGGAGAGGGGGAGGTGCTCTGCATTTACCTATAGGGAAGGGGGGGTGCTCTGCACTTACCTATAGAGGAGAGGGAGGGGGTGCTCTGCATTTACCTATAGGGAAGGGGGAGGGGGGGTGCTCTGCATATACCTATAGGGAAGGGGGGTGCTCTGCATATACCTAGGGCTGGGGGGTATGACCATATATGTGTATCACTGTATTTTTTTTAACTAACGGCGGTTCCACGGTATATAACGGTATCCCCCCCCCCCAAATCATGTGACCCGCCAGCGCTGTTCTGACCCCCCCCCCCCCCGCCCCTATCATGTGACCCGCGCGCGGTGTTGGGCTCCCCCCCCCAAAATCATGTGACCCGCCAGCACTGTTCTGCGGGGCACTACTCACATATGTCAAGCACTGCCCTCCTCCTCTTTGTTTGGGGCTGCCAGCAATGGAACTCACTGTACGCCAGTGGTCTCCAACCTGCGGACCTCCAGTTGTTGCAAAACTACAACTCCCAGCATGCCTGGACAGCCGTTGGCTGGGAGTTGTAGTTTTGCAACAGCTGGAGGTACGCAGGTTTGAGACCACTGCTGTACACTGTATCCCTATGCCCGGGCTGCAAAAGATACAGAAAATAAACTTTTAACTCACCCATGTCGGCCGCACGCTGGGGACGGGAACGCCGGACAGTTGTCAGCCTATCACCGGCAAGAGCGATGCCCCGCCCCTGCCAGTGATAGGCTGAGCCCACTGTCATGTAAGAAGCCGGCTTCATACATGACAGTGGGCTCAGCCTATCACTGGCCAGGGCGGGGCATCGCTCTTGCTGGTGATAGGCTGACGGCTGTCCGGCGTTCCTGTCCCCAGCGTGCGGCCGACGTGGGTGAGTTAAGTTTATTTTCTGTATCTTTTGTAGCCCGGGCATAGGGATACAGCGTACAGCAGTGGTCTCAAACCTGCGGACCTCCAGCTGTTGCAAAACTACAACTCCCAGCATGCCCGGACAGCCGTTGGCCACTAGCGTACAGAGAGTTCCATCGCCAGCTGTCCGGGCATGCTGGTAGTTGTAGTTTTGCAGCATCTGGAGGTCTGCAGGTTGGAGACCACTGGCGTACAGTATAGAGTTCCAGCGCCCGGTGGCCCCCAACAAAGAGGAGGAGGGCAGTGCTTGACATATGTGAGTAGTACCCAGCTGGGCTGATCATTAATTGGGGGGAGCAGAACAGTGCTGGCGGGTAACATAGGATTAGTTCCCCGATGTGGGGACAGCGCTGTGCTAGGCTGATAATACATTCCCGATGGGGGAGGGGCCCAACCGGTATTGCGGTATGGGGGAAAATTCATATCGTGCAGCCCAAAAAATTTGGTATTCGGTATGAACCGATATACCTATGGGTAAGAGGGGGTTGGGGGTTTAGCTCTGCATAGACCTATGGGAAAGGGGGGGGTGTAACTCTGCATATACCTATGGGAAATAGGTGGGGGGTGTAGCGTAGCTCTGCATATACCTATGGGAAAGAGAGGGGGGGTGTAACTCTGCATATACCTATGGGAAAGAGGGGGGGTGTAACTCTGCATATACCTATGGGAAAGAGGGGGTTACTGGGCTACCTACCTACCTGCCCTTTTACTGTGCAGGACACCAAGGAGGACATTATTACAGTTTGTGGGCCTATAGAAAGATTGTGTAGAGGAGGGCACTG
This sequence comes from Hyla sarda, assembly GCF_029499605.1. NCBI lineage: Eukaryota > Metazoa > Chordata > Amphibia > Anura > Hylidae > Hyla > Hyla sarda. The sequence goes on from NC_079191.1 coordinate 370,110,207, forward strand.
AATATATGCAGAGTCTGACATGTTTTTCCTGCAGATGTTAAGAGATCCACATGGCGGTCTTATCCGGACGAGAAGAAAAGGAAAGAGGACGCCGCTGATCAGAAAAGTAATTGTGAGTCCCAAAATGTAACTGTAATCACTTATATGGTATATACATCCTGTGTACAGCTGATATCTACCGCCATGTGGTCCTGTATATAATCACTTATATTGTATACAGATTCTTTATAGTATAGTGGTCTGTGTATAGTGGTTTTATTCAGTACAGTATGGCGGTATTATCCAGTTATTGTGTGGTGGTATATATTTACTCCTTGTATACCAGTATTATTGGTCATGGAAATTTACCTACCTTAATGTGTTTCTTACATAAATACATTTTAGTTTATTGTGTGTGGGATTTGGGTGGAACAGGAGCGTGGCAGAAGATTGACGAGCTGCAGAGCCTAGCAGGGGCCCTTGCCTTTTTTTTGGTCCGGGGGCCCCCGAGTGTTGTCAGTCCGCCCCCGGGGGGAGGGAGGGGGTGTAATTAAGGGGGGGTGCGTGTGTGTGTGTGTGTGTGGGGGGGGGGGTGCCAAACAAAGGGTCCGCCCCGGGTGCCAAATGCTCTAGGTACGCCCCTGAATGCAAGGATTAATGATTTCTGGTCACATTATATACCAGAATGTAGTAAAATAAAACAAAACCTATATAAATTGGGTAGTGTTGTAATTTTATTGACCTTCAGAAAACAAATAACATGTCATTTGTCCTGTTAGTGCACTGCATAGAAACAAAAAGTTCTGTCTGGTTTGAACAGACGCCAAGATGTGATCTTACATTTTTGATCTGCCGCAGTTCAGACCACAGTTTTTTTGCCGTATAACAACCTCATGTTGTTGTTGTTTTACATAAACTTTTTAGATCTTGTATGTCTATTACTTTAATAAATATTTTTTAAAGAGGATTTAAATAAATTTGGATGTTTTATTGTGAAACATGTACCTGTGAAGGCTTAAAGGGGTACTCCACCCCTAGACATCTTATCCCCTAGCCAAAGGATAGGGGATAAGATGTCTGATTGCGGGGATCCCGCTGCTGGTGACCCCTCAATACAAGTCTATGGGAGGGATCTCGGCTGCAGCACCCGGCTGTCATTACTGCACAGAGCTAACTCGACGGGCGATACAGGGGCCATAGCATCGTGACGGCATGAGGGGGCAGAGCCGTGACATCACAATGCTCTATACATGATAATAAAGGCGCATTGGTATATTATTACAAAACAAACACAACAAGAACGTGGTCTCAAATGTCAGGAACTGCTCAAGCCCAAATGCTGGCATGCATTTATAGGGAATAGCAAGTCCTGCACTTGTGGTCCGTTGCTATGGGCAATCCCCAGCAAAAAATGCATACAATGGAGGATGTCTGCAACCGACCACAAGGACCAACATACATCATCCTTACCCGATGAATGGGTGTGTGGATGTGAACATAGAGAAGTACAGAAACACAACATAACATAAATGCACTGGTGTGGTGGATGTAACAATGACATTAGCTAACCCTCAAAACTGATGTAAAATTGAGACATTAGCCAGTATATCCTTATATGAAGGACACACCTGAGCCCGCACACCAACGCCAAGGTTTCTCAAGTGATGTGGGACCAGACCTAAACCTGTCTGTGCATAATAAGCAAGAAAACAGGGGCCAATGCGCAATTACAAAAGCTTTTGGTCCGACTTACAGACTGCTCCCAGTGTCAACTCCAGTGTGTGGTCACACAAACAATGGGGGGGAGGAAGCAGGCTATAAGCCCCACCTAAGTAGGCTGATTTAGTTGGTGGAAGTCGCAGAAGCTTTCTCTATTGCATCATTTTTTGGAGGGTAGGGCACTTATCTCTCAAACTGCCTTTATTAATAAATTTGCTCCCCCCCTCTCGGAAATGTTTAGAGTTAGCCAAGTGTTCTCATATTTAAGATCTTTATGTCCCCCCAGGAACTTTGATAGAGACTTCTAGTTATGAAGCAAAAGCTATATACACGCCTCTTCTCACAGGTACTCTCTCCATTTTGTACGCCACTCTTAATCAACCTCCTCCAGAAACTAAACTGTTATTCATGACACAATGGGAGGAGGATCTCCAAATCTCCATGCCTTTATCCGATTGGCATGATTGCTGTACACAATTGAGTAAAGGTAGCTGGCAGGTATCCCTATCGGAAACGGCCATTAAAATTCTACATAGAACTTACTTAGTTCCTACTCGCCTACATAGCATATACCCTCTGGTTTCACCTCTTTGTTTCCGTGGATGTTCTGAAGAGGGCTCCATGTTACATATTTGGTGGACCCTCATGTTGTTACGTTCTAGAGGAGGGTCCTGGGTTTAATATTTGAGATTACAGCCAAATCTATTGCTCTTGATCCTGCAGTATGCCTACTGGGCCGTAAACCTGCCGGTTTACCCACTGCCCTTTTTAAATTAGTGCAATTCTTTTTTCTAGCGGCTAGAATACATATAGCAGCTAAATGGCGCTCGCTAAGATCAATAACATTATATCTGAGAAACGTAATGCTCTACGTGAAGACACAATGGACAGATTTTGTATGGTCTGGGATCTTTGGACCTCCTCCTCCTATGCAGTTGATATGACATACTATTTGTTATTGTAATTGCCTTTCTTCTTTTTTGTACCTGACCATGGCCTAGGAACTAGTGAAATGGAATATCTTATCACCACCCTCCCCTACCTACCCTGTCTCTACCCCTGGTGGTTTAATGTTATTACTTTGTAGTCTAATGTTCTGCTACGATTGAGGCACTGTATTATTATATGTTACCGACGGATATATGTGCCCTCATTACTGTAACATGTACTGATGCTTTTGTTCATGCTTAATTTATGTTCAATAAATTTATCCTTTTGACACTAAACCTGTGTATCTCTGCTATTAGTATACGACTAAAAGCACACCTGTGTATGCAACGCATCATTGTCTTCCTGTCTATGTGCACTGGCCTGAAATAAAGCTGTGATTTGAAGCATCCTTGAGCTGGATATTCTTCCTTTTCTGCATAGAAACAAAAAAAATTTAAAGTTGTGAAATTGCAGGCCGGAAGTGGGGTTGTTGTTGGGAAGTTTTTCAATTTATCCCCACAATTAATTTTACAAAGAACAAAGCTATTCCAGCTTACCCGATCATATCGGCCGGAGCACAGACATAGATGCTTGACGGTACATAGAAAGGAAGGAATCCAGCTCTGTAGATGCTTAAAAACTCAACTATATTCCAGACCAACACACATGGACAGGTAGAGGAGCGATTTTTCCCAAGAGCAACATTTTTCGCTCTAGTTAAAGGGGTATTCCAGGCAAAACCTTTTTTTATATATATATCAACTGGCTCCGGAAAGTTAAAAAGATTTGTAAATTACTTCTATTAAAAAATCTTAATCCTTTCAATAGTTATTAGCTTCTGAAGTTTTCTGTCTAACTGCTCAATAATGATGTCACGTCTCGGGAGCTGTGCATGATGGGAGAATATCGCCATAGGAACCTCACAGCTCCCGGGACGTGAGTCATCAGAGAGCAGTTAGACAGAAAACAGCAACTCAACTTCAGAAACTAATAACTATTGGAAGGAATAAGATTTTTTAATAGAAGTAATTTACAAATCTGTTTAACTTTCCGGAGCCAGTTGATATATAAAAAAAAGTTTTGGCCTGGAATACCCCTTTAAGGTCCATCTAGGACAGGGGTCTGGAACTCAAATTATCTGGGGGCCACTGGAGGTAGAGGCATGCTCCCCTCACATATAATGCCCACATTAAGCGCCCCTCACATATAATGCCCCCATCATGCGCCCCTCACATATAATGCCCCCATCATGTGCCCCACATATATATAATGTCCCCATCATGCGCCCCTCACATATAATGCCCCTTCATGCACCCCTCACATATAATGCCCCCATCATGCACCCCGCACATATAATGCCCCTATCATGTGCCTCTCATATATAATGCCCCATCATATGCCCCTCACATATAATGCCCCCATCATGTGCCCCTCATATATAATGCCCTCATCATGCACCCCTCACATATGATGCCCCCATCATATGCCCCTCACATATAATGCACCCATCATGCGCCCCTCACATATAATGCCCCAATCATGCGCCCCTCACATATGATGCCCCCATCATGCGCCCCTCACATATAATGCCCCCATCATGTGCCCCTCATATATAATGCCCCCTGTGCTGTGCCCCTCACATATAATGCTCCCTGTGCTGTGCCCCTTACATATAATGCTCCTGTCATGTGCCCCTCACATATAATGCCCCCTGTCCTGTCCCCTCAGGGAGCATTATATGTGAGGGGCACAGCACAGTGGGCATTATATGTGAGGGGCACAGCACAGTGGGCATTATATGTGAGGGGCACAGCACAGGGGGGGCATTATATCTGAGGAGCACAGCACAGGGGGCCCCACCTGTCATGTGCTCTTCACATATAATGTCCCCTGTGCTTTGCCCCTCACATTAAATATTCCCTTTTCTCTCCCCCCCCCCCCCCCACAAGTTTTTAAATCCCCCCCTTCTCCTCCTGTACGATATAGTGCCCCCTGGGCCCTGAGCATACTAGTCTTACTTACAGTATGCGAGCCGCGGGAATGGGATCTCCAGGCGCTGGCGCGATTATGTGACGTCATCGCGCCCGGCTGCTGTGGATTGCGTCTCCGCGGCTCACACGCTATGTACTCACAGCGTGTGAGGAAGGTTAGTGAATGGAGGATCGGGAGTTTACAGCTTCCGCTCCACCCTGCTAGAGTACCAGGGCACCCCTTGCTACGCCACTGTGCAGCGGGCCGCAAAATTTCTTTCCCCGGGCCCATGAGTTTGAGACCCCTGATCTAGGATAACCTCATGCTTATACCCTGGATGTAATACAGTTAGCTTATTTTAGAAAATCTGTATCAGTGGAACAATTCCTGCGAGCCCGTTTCATCTCACCCACTGGCAGGTTTGTACTGTTAGTGCACTGCATAGAAACAAAACCCCTAAAAGTTGTGAAATTGCAGGCTGAGAGTAGGGTGGTTGTTGGAAAGTTTTTCAATATATCCCCATGAATAATTTTGTTTAAGTTTCAAAATTAATTTTGTGATCAAATACGTAATGTCCAATTGGTTCTGCAATAAAGCAAGCCCTCACATAGCCCTTTGGATGGAAATAAAAAAGTCTTAAAGGGGTACCCTAGTCAGAAATATTAACGGGCTCCAGAAAGTTAAATAGATTTGTAAATGACTTCTATTAAAAAAATCTTAATCCTTCCAGTATGTATAAGCTGCTGTATGCTCCACAGGAAATTGAATTGTTCTTTTCTGTCTGACCTCCGTGCTCTCTGTTGACACCTCTGTCGGTGTCATGAACTGTTCAGAGTAGGAGCAAATCCCCATAGCAAACCTATCCTGCTCCGGACAGTTCTTGACATGGACCGAGGTGTCAGCAGAGAGCACTGTGGTCAGACTGGAAAGAACAACAACAAAGAACTCAACTTCCTCTTGAACATACAGCAGCTGATAAGTACTGGAAGGATTAAGATTTTTTAATAGAAGTCATTTACAAATCTGTTTATCTTTCTGGAACCAGTTGATTTGGAAAAAAAAATGTTTTCCCCCAGAGTACCCCTTTAACCCCTTAAGGACGCAGGACGTAAATGTACGTCCTGGTGCGGTGGTACTTAACGCACCAGGACGTACATTTACGTCCTTAGCATAACCGCGGGCATCGGAGCGATGCCCGTGTCATGCGCGGCTGATCCCGGCTGCTGATCGCAGCCAGGGACCCGCCGGCAATGACCGACGCCCGCGATCTCGCGGGCATCCGCCATTAACCCCTCAGGTGCCGGGATCAATACAGATCCCGGCATCTGCGGCAGTGCGCGATTTGAATGAATGATCGGGTCGCCCGCAGCGCTGCTGCGGGGATCCGATCATTCATAACGCCGCACGGAGGTCCCCTCTCCTGCCACCTTGCGGCTCCCGGCATCTCCTGCTCTGGTCTGTGATCGAGCAGACCAGAGCAGAAGATCGCCGAAAACACTGATCTGTTCTATGTCCTATACATAGAACAGATCAGTATTAGCAATCATGGTATTGCTATGAATAGTCCCCTATGGGGACTATTCAAGTGTAAAAAAAAAATGTAAGAAAATGTAAAAGTAAAAGTAAAAAAAAAGTGAAAAATCCCCTCCCCCAATAAAAAAGTAAAACGTCCGTTTTTTCCTATTTTATCCCCAAAAAGCGTAAAAAATAAATTTTATAGACATATTTGGTATCTCCGCGTGCGTAAATGTCCGAACTACTAAAATAAAATGTTAATGATCCCGTACGGTGAACGAAAAAAAAAAAGTCCAAAATTGCTACTTTTTTTATACATTTTATTAAAAAAAATTATAAAAAATTTATTAAAAGTTTTTTATATGCAAATGTGGTATCAAAAAAAAGTACAGATCATGGCGCAAAAAATTAGCCCCCATACCACCGCTTATACGGAAAAATAAAAAAGTTAGAGGTCATCAAAATTAAGGGATTAAAAACGTATTAATTTGGTTTAAAAGTTTGTGATTTTTTTTAAGCGCAACAATAATAGAAAAGTATGTAACAATGGGTATCATTTTAATCGTATTGACCCTCAGAATAAAGAACACACGTCATTTTTACCAGAAATTGTACGGCGTGAAAACGAAACCTTCCAAAATTAGCAAAATTGCGTTTTTCGTTTTAATTTCCCCACAAAAATAGTGTTTTTTGGTTGCGCCATACATTTTATGATATAATGAGGGAAGTCATTACAAAGGACAACTGGTCGCGCAAAAAACAAGCCCTCATACTAGTCTGTGGATGAAAATATAAAAGAGTTATGATTTTTAGAAGGCGAGGAGGAAAAAATGAAAACGTAAAAATTTAATTGTCTGAGTCCTTAAGGCCAAAATAGGCTGAGTCCTTAAGGGGTTAAGGTAAAAAGCTTCCTGGAGGTAGCATCCCTTTCGGGCCTAGCACAGAAGTTATTTATTATGCCCCTATCTTGGTCTTGCACTCCCTCAGGTCCATGTCAGGAACTGTCCAGAGCAGGAGAGGTTTGCTAGGGGGATTTGCTCCTGCTCTGGACAGTTCCTGACATGGACAGAGGTGTCAGCAGAGAGCACTGTGGTCAGACTGAAAAGAACTACTAAACTTCATGTGGAGCATACAGCAGCTGATAATTACTGAAAGGATTAAGACTTTTTTTTATTAGAAGTAATTTACAAATCTGTTTAACTTTCTGGCCCCAGTTGATTCGGGGAAAAAAAATCACCGTAGTACCCCTTTAAGGGGTTAAAAACATTCATTTTAGCAATGTTAAAGTGATTCCCATCAAGCAGTCTTTATCTACTTTCAGATTTCCTGAAATTGTACTGTAAGCGTATGGGAATAAATCTTCCCACTATTTCTTTATCTTTATTATTTTTTTACAGTAAAATTGCTATAATCCAGCATCTGTGAAACCAGAGAGAATTATATAGACAACATGCAGGAACATTTTACTTTTCACAGCATTTTAACACTGTTTTTGGGGGAGTAGCTATAGGTGCTGTATAGGTTGCAGTTGACACAGGCCATGGTACCTACAGTGGCCTTACTGGTCATCAAATACTGAGACCAGAAGTAGCTTTCTGACATCTTCCCTAGTCAGCCTTAATTTACTCTCTTGGGGCCAAATTCTCAACAGGACTAAATCCATGTTAACTAAGTAAAGCTCAGTCTCACAAGTCAATAACAATAGCAACCTATTACCTCTTTAATCCTCTCAATGAATAAAAACATTCTTCCCTAAAAAGCAGGAAATAGGATCTTTATATTAGTGAACAAATGTTTATTTTTTCATTAGGAATGTGTCATGTGCCTTCATCCCATACTTGCCAGCTTTTGAGAAAAGCCATCAAGGCGATTGTGAAGGAACTGAAATGATCTTGTGCAGTGAATCATGCAACATTTCTTGGCTTTATTCCCTGCCCATGTATACAGTACACACCCCAATAAACAGCATTTGAATCACAAATAGCACATCTGTTCCTGTGTACACTCTAGCCAGAAATTCAGCCAACTCTAGTGGGAGGAGAAATAGTCAAGGAGGTATAGTGGGAGCAAGGTAGTGTTGGCTGAATTCCCAGCTAGAGTGTATACAGGAAGAAGTCTGTTACAGGATGTACATAAGACAGGAAGTTGGACTAATGAAAACAGAGCATGTAGTTTGCATCAAAAGTAGAAGGAAAGCATGAATGACCACAAAAGGTAGTAAAATTACCAATATATGCTAAATTATTAGACAGTTGAAATAGGTTAACCCCTTAAGGACGCAGCCCTTTTTCCCCTTAAGGACTGAGCCCTTTTTCGCAATTCTGACCACCGTCGTTTTACGAATTAATAACTCGAAAACGCTTTTACCGAATATTCTGATTCTGAGATTGTTTTTTCGTGACATATTCTACTTTATTTTGGTGGTAAATTTTCGGTGTTACTTGCATCTTTTTTTGGTGAAAAATCCCAAAATTTCATGAAAGATTTGAAAATTTGGCATTTTTCTAACTTTGAAGCTCTTTACTTGTAAGGAAAATGGATATTCCCCAAAAAAAAATTTTTTTATTCACAAATACAATATGTCCACTTTGTGTTGGCATCATAAAATGGACATATTTTAGCTTTTTGAATAAATTAGAGGGCTTCAAAGTAGAGAAGCAATTTTCAAAAATTTTATGAAAATTGCAAAATCTGAAGGGACAGCTGTTACAGAACTAATACTCCAAGCATGCCTGGGCAGTCTAGGCATGCTGAGAGTTGTAGTTTAGCAACATCTGGAGGGCTACCGTTTGGGCACCACTGTAACAGTGGTCTCCAAACTGTGACCTCCAGATGTTGCAAAACTCCCAGCATTCACTTTCACTTCACAACTCACTTTCATTCCCCCCCCCCCCCCCCCCCCCCCGTCGTTTCCTTACTTGTGCATGTCTCCAGCGACGATCGGGGGTCCCCACGCATCTTCTCCTCCAGGTACCGGCCTCCATCTTCTCCCCACGACATCCAGGGGTGGGCAGAGCGGGGGGTTGCCACTATCTTGCGCTGCCATTGGTCAGAATCAGTTCTGACCAATGGCAGGGGATAGGAGGAGATCGTAGCACTGCGACCTCGCTCCTAGCCCTCAGGATGATGGTGCTGTCACTGACAGCTCCGATCATCCCTATTTTCTGCGTGATCGGGTCACCAGAGACCCAATCAGTCCGGAATAGCAGAAAATCGCATGTCTGAATTGACATGCGATTTTCTGCGATCGCCGACATGGGGGGGGTCTCAGGACCCCCTCGGGCGATGTGCCTGGATGCCTGCTGAATTAATTCCCACGGGCGTATGCATACGCCCCACGTCCTTAAGGACTCGGGATGCAGGGCGTATGCATACGCCCGGCATCCTGAAGAGGTTAAATTGTCAAACAACTCATTTAATAGCTCGGCCTGTAAGACATTGCATATGATTTCTTATTTTTACTTAGGAATTGGCCATATTATCCTAAATCAGCAATACCTAGCAATTTTATATAAAAATGCTAAAACACTGTAATACCATAAAGTGGTTCTGCTATGGGAACCCCTGTCAATACCTTTTGGACATAAAAAAGTTATACTTGTAATCCAAAGAATTGTGAAGGGCGTTACTGGCACAAATGTTTCTGGCAGGAAATTCACTTCTTTGCCAGGCCTCTAGACATAATAAAACAATGAACAGCAGTGTCCAGCACTATATAAATCATAATATCTCATAATATTCCAAATTCTATAACACACCCATTTTGTTTAACTCTTTTTGGTACCTTTCAAATAGTGTGAAAGACCATTTCACAAGCCATCGCACCTACATCCCTTTCCGTGACTCAACACTGCATCCTTTTTCTTTGTCTCACCACTGCATAGTAGCAATTGTGTAAGCTCTGCTATAACTTAAATGGGCATTGTCAGATACAAAAACTTTTTATACGTTGTACATTTTGACAAAACATCAAAATCATGGCTTATAAAATCATGGCTTTGTCCAAGCTGAAGCACAGGCATGGACAAAATCCAGTAAGTGAGGGTGCGCTCTCTGTGCTCTCTCTCTCCTGTCTGATAGCACTCCTCTGTGCTCTCTCCAGTCTGATAGCACTCCTCTGTGCTCTCTCCAGTCTGATAGCACTCTTCTGTGCTCTCTCCTGTCTAATCGGACTCCTCTGTGCTCTCTCCTGTGTGATAGAACTTCTCTGTACTGTGTCTTGTTCTATCAAACAGGAGAGAACATAGAGGAGTGCCATCAGACAGGAGAGTGCACAGAGGAGTCCGATCAGACAGGGGAGAGCACAGAGGAGTGCTATCAGACAGGAGAGAGCACAGAGGAGTGCTATCAGACAGGAGAGAGCACAAAGGAATGCTATGAGCCAGGAGAGAGTACAGAGGAGTCCTATCAAACAACAGAGAGCACAGAGGAGTCCTATCAGACAAGAGTGAGCACAGAGGAGTGCGATCAGACAGGAGAGAGCACAGAGGAGTGCGATCAGACAGGAGAGAGCACAGAGGAGTGCCATCAGACAGGGGAGAGCACAGAGGAGTGCTAGCCCACCCTCACTTACAGGACTTTGTCCATGCCTGTGCTTCAGCTTGGACAAAGGCATGATTTTATAAGCCATGATTTCTATTAAAAAAAAGGAACAAAAATTGTATTATGAAGTATATTAGAAAGTTTAATGTTTTGCCAAGATGTACAACAAAAAGTTTTTGTATCTGACAAGACCAAGATCAGTTCTATATCAGCTGGTCAGTGTTAAATTTGGAGCAGTTCACCTGTAAGTCTGCTCACAAACAACACGATTCCTTGGCCCCCATTCATTTTTAAGTTTGTTTGCCTTTCTTTGTTTATTCTGGATTTGATACATGATACTTGATTTGATACATTAACTCTGCCAGCTCTTACTTCAGATTTGGATGACCATGCTTCTGTTTATCTGTTTTGGTACCTTGCTTTAGAAACACCATCTGCAAGACGTCAATATATGGTACAGGAGTGTTCTTCAGGACATGAACCCAAGATTGTCTGCTCAAAGTCTATATCATCATGAAGGTTGTTTTTAATCTGAAGATTGTGAAATCCCTTATGCTCTGCCTACTGTTTGTGCTGCCTGTGCCAGTTGGTACAGAATTAAGACAGAAGAAGAATTGGGTTGCCAACCTTTGGTTCGAAGTCTGGAGAGAGATAAAGTTGTCGGTAGACTGGCCACAGGATGAGTCTTTAAAGACCAGTTGTGAGGCAGAATACTGGAGGAAATGTCTATATTCTGATAAACTAGTAGAAAGACTTTACCAGTAGAAAGACCAAATAAGGCCTAGTGGGTTCATCAGGTTAAAGGGGTATTTCAGGCCAAAACTTTTTTATATATATCAACTGGCTCTGGAAAGTTAAACAGATTTGTAAATTACTTCTATTAAAAAATCTTAATCCTTCCAATAGTTATTTATTTCTGAAGTTGAGTTGTTGTTTTCTGTCTAACTGCTCTCTGATGACTCACGTCCCGGGAGCTGTGCAGTTCCTATGGGGATACTCTCCCATCATGCACAGCTCCCGGAACGTGACATCATCATTGGGCAGTTAGACAGAAAACTTCAGAAGCTAATAACTATTGGAAGGATTAAGATTTTTTAATAGAAGTAATTTACAAATCTGTTTAACTTTCCGGAGCCAGTTGATATATGTATATATAAAAAATATAGGAGTATTCAGAGCATGCACTGGACTGTGCAGATTGCTACTATGGTAGTTTCGTACAGAGAGCCCATTCACCTAGAGCTCTAAAAGCAGGGTTGATTCTGTGATGATGCTACATGATGCAGTGTAGAGACTGTGCTCCTTAACTGTTGGCAACATACAGAAACTGGTAAAATGAAAAACTGTGTGTCTTCATTGGTTAAAAAGTGCTGTTTAGAGCTGTTGCAGTGGAGCCTGTAATTAACAACTGTTGCAGAGCCTGCTGTTGAGAGCTACTACAAAGCCTGCTGTTGAGAACTGTCACAGAGACTGCTGTTGAGATTCACTATAGAGACTTCCGGTGAGAACTGCTACAGACAGGGCCAGTGCCACTTATAGGCGAGGTAGTCACTACCCGAGATGAGGGCTTCACAGCTAATCATCACTGTCCTGTCTGTTGTTTCAACATCCCGGCTTGGTGCCATAAAGTCTCTCTCACTAACTGTTCATTGTGCTAAGTTGGGATCACAGAGATCACATGAGTACCGCTCATTATTGCCCATACACATTGCATTATCCCCTTCTTACTGCAGCAATTTGCATTTTTTCCCCTCTGAGTTTTCTAGATCAATATTATTTTTATTGTCTATCTTTCTTTACAAGAAATGTTGTACTTTTTTCGCAACCCTCATTTTACCATACAATGTTTTATGCACCCAAAAAAAATTATATGTGCGGTAGAATTGAAAAAAATTGCAATTGCGCCCACCAAATTCATCGTACATTAAAAATGACATTATTATAGCAATGCCTAATTTATAGAGATACACTTACTGTGTGTTTTACTATGTTAAAAAAAAAATGTGTTTTAAATGGCACTCTGCATCGCCATATTCTGAATTTGGGGGTTTCCAAAGTTTAGATGTTGATGACAAACTTTTTAGAAATGCATAATTTCTCAACACAGTAATTCAGTCTTGGGAGCGTACATAAGGATGTCTTACGTCATACTCCTGCCTGCTGTAATTGATATACTTCCACTGTTTTTCAACTGAATTATACATACTGCTTATGGTCCCTTGACCACAATATGAATACATGAATACAACAGAAGGGGAAGCCATAAAAATACATACAAGCTGGTATTGCAAATTTTTCCATGGCACGCCTACCAGCTCCAACCGACACACAGTTTGGACAGCTATGTTCTAACTCCTATACCTTACTTTTTTCCTACAGAGTGGTGTGAGGCTCATTTTTTTTCATCAAAACCTGTAGTTTTTCTCTTAACCATTTTGAGGTAAATGGGAGTCTTTGATTGCTTTTTATTTGCCTCTGCCACCATGTAGCACCGACCAGGCAGCTGCTGCTTGAAAGTCTTGCCTAGCAATGGCAACTGCAGGCAATGTGTAATGGAAAAATTGTAAAAAAACAAATCTTTGGCTCACCTTTCCTTGATCTTGCACGGATCCAAACCTGCCCAGCTTCATACATTTGGGGTAAAGAAGAAGTAGATGATCCAGCAATTCCTTTAAAACTTCAATGTTTTATTGCAAATCATATAAAACTGCAGAAGGTACACACATCACACCACCTAGCCAGTAACACACTCCAAATGGACGCATTTCGAGCGCATGCGCTCGAAATGCATCCATTTGGATTGTGTTACTGGCTAGATGGTGTGATGTGTGTACCTTCTGCCATTTTAAAGGATTTGCAATAAAACATTGAAGTTTTAAAGGAATTGCTGGATCATCTACTTCTTCTTAGCCGCAGGCAATACCTCTTTCCAAGTCTCCCACAGCAACAACAGCCCCTCAATCTTTTATCTTAGCTTCTGCTTTCTGAGCCCCAGGCTCCCTGTAGGCTGGAACATATACTCAATGTTGACTGTAACAATCAGTAAAAGGTTATCTGGTTATTAAAAACATTTAAGTGTCTTATCTAGGGGGGGGGGACCAACTGCTGGGATCCCCTACAATCTCCACAACAGGGCCCATCTCTCCCTGCTGAGCATTCTGGCCCCCACCTTCCGAGATAAACAGCTGTGACTAGGTGTTAGCTGAGAGGGCTGTCACTGCCAGGACCTGTTTGTTTCAAAGGATGGGGGCTGGACCGCTCAATGGGGATGGGGGTCGGATCCCTCACAATCAGACAATTTTTCTACCTTGGGGATAGGGGATACATTTTTAATAACCCGATAACCCTTTTAAAAGGGTGTGCAATGTAAAAAAGGGGCCGAGCCAAGGGGTGGCAAAATGAGGTTATGCCTAGGTTGGCATAAATCCTTGCACCAGCCTTGGCTACAGAGACTGCTGCTGAGAATTGTTATAGAAGTTGCTACATGGTTTCATAAGTTAATGTCTTTAAGTGTAAAGTCTTTTAACAAGACTAGCTACTGCAAGTGTGGTATCTGAGGGTGGCCATTCAGAAAACAGCAGATGCCCATAATTTGTAATAGTGCCCATACGTGTGCCACTACTACAGTCATAGAGATTCTGATAAAAGCCTAGATAAAAGCTCTACATCTTCAAAGAGGATAGCCTGAATTGTTTCACAGATTCTAAATGCCAAAAAAAGTGCTTGCAGCTCTGAAGGCTCTGTCCCATATGATGTCAAGGTTTGTACACATTTATTCTAGCCAATCCCAATAGTGACATGTAGGTCCACGCCTCTGCCGCAAGGCCTAACTTCAAAAGAGGTCTAAGCATTTTTTTTGTTATATTTTTTAAGGATAAAACCAATAAAATGTATTGTAAATCTTTTTTATAGCATTTTCAAGAAATATTGGTTTGAGGTAAGTATGCTAGTCATCTGATGTAATTGCATTGAGAACAATGGCCGAGTGCTCTGGATTTTATTGTTCAATTCAATCTAAAAAATATATTGTAGGAATATATAATGTTTCTATTACTAAATACAAAGTGATATATATATATGAAAATTGTATATTTTTTGCTTCCTATTTCTCATGTTTAGCAATCCCTTATACCACATATTGGTCTCAGACACCACCTAATGTGAGCAATTTCATTTGAAGCAAACAAACTGGAGCTTTAACCAAATTTATGAATATTTCATTGTTTAACAAATGTACATAGCCGAGATTAAAAACATAAAATGCATTCTTTACTTTCTTGGAACTGCTAAACAACTAAGCTGCTTATGTTACCAGAGACCCACCTGTCTGGCAAGGGATTTAAATGATATTAGTATGGTCTGTAAGCCTTTCTATAAAATTGAAAGAAACATAAGTTATAATAACTTGCTTTGAATTTGTTAAATATATATATTATATAATAGATCTATATATATAATGTGTGTGTGTATGTATGTATGTGTGTATGTTTGTATGTATGTGTGTTTGTATGTTCCAGTATCATGTCCAAATGGCTAAAGATATTAACATGAAACTTGGGACACGTTACTTATATGTCAACAACAAACATAGGACAGGTAATTTAACCCTTACCCACCCCCATTTGCCAGTGTCGGGGGTTTTGTTTAAAGTTCCATACAAGTCTATGGGAAATATATGTTACTGCATAACTTCCAAACAGCTGGAGATATTTCGATAATACTTGGTCACATGTTACTTATATGTCCACTTAAAATATAGGATAGTTAATTTAACCCTTAACTACCCCCATTTGTGAGGGTCAGGGTTTTTGTTTAAAGTCCCATGCAAATCAATGGGAAATGTATGTTCCCACATAACTTCTGTACGGCTGAAGATATTTCAATACCTGGTACACATATTACAGGTCGGGATAGGAGGTCAGGATAGGAGGTCGGGATAGGAGGTCGGGATAGGAGGACGGGATGGGAGGACCGGGATAGGAGGACCGGGATAGGAGGTCGGGATAGGAGGTCGGGATAGGAGGTTGAGATAGGAGGACGGGATAGGAGGACGGGAAAGGAGGTCAAGATAGGAGGTCAGGATAGGAGGTCGGGATAGGAGGACGGGATAGGTGGTCGAGATAGGAGGACGGGATAGGAAGTCCGGATAGGAGGTCGGGATGGGAGGTTGGGATAGGAGGTCGAGATAGGAGGCCAAGATATGAGGATGAGAAAAGAGGACGGGATTGGAGGTCAGGATAGGATGACGAGATAGGAGTATTGGATATGAGGACGGGATAGGAGGTCGAGATAGGAGGTCAGGATAGGAGGTCAGGATAGGAGGTCGGAATAGGAGATTGAGATAGCAGGACGGAATCAGAGGACGTGATAGGAGGTCAGGATAGGAGGACAGGATATGAAGTCAAAAGCTTCCTCTGTTGATTTTCCTCCACAACAAGGATTAGGAAGGAAAAACCAGGCAACGCCGGGTACTCAGCTAGTTATATAATATTTATTGTTGTGTATTACCTGCCATAGTATCCATAGTACCCATACATAATTTATTCGACCTGTGTTCCCTGGTCTTGCCTAAGGTGTCCCGAAAAAGGGGTAAACCAATGAAGTAAAAATTAAAAATAATAGAATTAAAAAGGGGGATGAGAGGGTGGGATCACTGACCTGGAGTAAGAGCGTTGCCTAAGTATCCAATAGGCCTCTTCCATAAAATCAGGCTAACCCTTTGTTAGCCTTTCATTTTTGATATTGAATTAACTGTAATTGTATCCATACCTAATATATTGGACGTGAAGTGTGCCCTGGTCTTGCCATAAGGTGTGCCTGAAAGTGGGCAAAAAATAGAAAGTGCATAGAGGAGAGAATTATAGCTTCTGTGACACAAATATATATATTGAAATGCCAGATTCCCGAATGGCAGAGCCCTCTTGGACTGAGGCTCAGGAATATAATGATTGGAGCGAGAGGAGTACCACCTACCTAGCTTCTCACAGATGGGCGACGGAAGCCCCATTTTGTGAACTTATGAAGCATCCCCAATTTTAAAAGAATGGCTCAAGATTCATTGTGGTGCGATGGAGGCAACACTGGACAAAGTAATGCTATGCTAATCTAACTTACTAAACTTGTCCTACAAGACTCGGTTGGCTTTGCTGCGCCATCCATCTACAATACCAGGGGGAACCAGCAAGTCTTTTGGCGTGCGAGCCAAAGGCTCAAGTTACAGGAAGTCATCGAGATAGTGGATGACAAGGCAACCCCTGAAGGAATTGCTAAGACACAAGTTTAGCATTTGACTAATTAATTGAAGAACCAAGGGCTACTTTTAGAGCCTGAAGTAAGCATGAGGATGGAATAATGAAAATGCCCTACATAAGATACCGTGCTACTGCCATGGTACTGGACTGATGGGCAACAATTTAAAAACATTAGTTATGTCATCTCTGAGAGCCTTGTACCCTTGTCCAAGCATATTTTCTGCAGAATGGCTTGGTGAACCATAGCCTTAAACCTGCCTACGTCAGGAAAAGGATGGACATGTACACAGTTCTGGAGAAAATCCACCACCCTAATCATGGGGGGCTTATTCTCTCCGGAAATGTGGCCGTAGGGAGACTCCAGAAGCAGATTGGGCAGACATGCAGTAGCCTGCATCAGTAGTAATTGCACACTGAAGCACTGTAATTGTGATAATCTGATACCTTCTCAGAAAGTGGATTAATTTACCAGGTTTGTGTGTAGATTTGGGATGGGCCACTGCTGATACCTGCTCAGATTCTATGACCCTGGATCCCTGGAAAGGACTGGGGTATCACTGTTGGGACACCGTGCTCCCTTGTGAGACAAAAAGGAGTAAGTGGTGCAAGTAGGAGATATAAAGCCGCAAGATGGCAACTCATTTTTGTCAAACCAACCACAATTTGAAATAAACTGTAATTGCACCAAAGCCTCCATGGCTTTTGCTGCAAAAGACCTGTGATAGCTATAAAATTCAAATTCTCCATACTTATGTTTCCAAACTACTAACTTATGCATCTATACATGAAGCTCCTCACGCCTGAGTGGCCTCATTGGGCCACTAATGTTAGGAGTGTCTGTCATATATGGATGTCCAGCCTAGAAGCTGAAAAGCAAATAAGCAGTGTATAAATCTGCTTTAATAAATTGTTCATTGTTTAAATAGAAACAACCTTGATAGCAGTGCCAAGCAGTGGCCACATGCAAAAACCAACTGCGTTAAAGCTCTGCCATGAGCCTGTGACATTGCCCAAACCCTGAGTGACTGAATGCTACTGGGTTCGCAATCATGGCCTGGAGACTGGGGAAGTAGTGCCACATCAACTATTTATTACCTTAGACATATTGGGGGAGATTTATTTAAACCTGTGTAAAGGAAAAGTTGAATTTAATATCATTTAAGTCAACCATGTATAAGTGATTTCTCTGCCACCATTGTGCAAGGCATGTAGATGTGACAGACTGGCAGAACTAAGTACCGTAATGTGGGCCTGTGATGCCCCTACACACCAATATAGCCACTGAACAAGTCCTGTGGATGTGACAGTAAATCTGCATTTTTTTTAACAACCATCTTACAAACCCTCAAAGAGTTTACTGAAACAAGCACTATGCAAGAGAGTCTGAAGTGTACCAGACCAGACTGAGAGTGATGATGTTATTTCCCATGAGCACCCAAACTGACGATAACATAATTTACTGAGCTCTTGAAGAGCCAATGCAGCTGGATCTGTGAAAAAACGGACATAACTTACCCAACATGTCCTAAGCTGAGCATTGTCAACCAGAAGACAATCTCTGGAACTGTTAACTTGGATGAAATAGTGACTACCAACAACCAACCACAAATATAACATTACTTATAGCAAACTGCTATAGCATCACACAGACTGAAGAGCATTGCATGAGTTTTGAAGGCCATCTCAAACCCATCACCCTCAGGGATATGCATAAGGTTGTAAGCACTGTGCAGGTCCAATTCAGAGAAGATCCTGGCTCCATGGATCCTATTAAAATTTTGGGCCTTTTTCATTAAGAAGAGTCCTACTCTGGAAAGAGCTCCAGATGTATATTACCTCTGTGAAGATTTTCCTTAATATATTCAGACATATCCTGGGTCTCAGAAAGAGAGATGGGTTAGAGTCTCCTATGCAAAGGCATAGTTTCAAGAAGGATATCCACAGGACCAAGATGGAAATCCTGAAAGATTTTGCAGTACCGGAGGAGAGGATGCAGGTCAGAACACAGGTATTGAGAAAGAGAGGCAACAAGATTCCCAATGGAGTAATGGAGCCTGGTATGTTAGTCTAAGACTGGCACATGTTGGTGTAACCAGATCCAAAGTTCAAGAAACAGAGATGATGGTATTTCTATAGGAGAGAGTCACTATTACAGATATTTTGGAAATAATCCTCCTCCATCTAGGACCACTCTCCTATTAGTTCTAAATGCTTGAGCTTCCTGGCTTGAACGGGCAGTTGTACATAAAGTGATCTTTGCCTCCACGGTAGAAACAGATTTTCACCTTGTTAGCATTGCCGTTTCTGGTTAGTCAGTCTAAGGTTCTCGACTTGCATAATCTTATCAGAGGGGATAGCAGAAGGTGAAAGCATCTAGGCTTCTGGAAGAAAGATACCAGACAAGTAGGCTTTTTAACATGTGTAACATCCTTGACACCCTTTTAACATGTGTGGCATATTGAATTTGGTAACCAGGGTAATACAATTGTTGAGGGTTGACAGATGGTCATGACCATATTACTCCAGCCAGTGTGCAGAACTGGATGGCTTGTTGCTCCATGGTTTGATAGCCTGGACTTAACACAGCAAGACAGAGGCAGAGGATGTGCAGCCTGGCTCTTCAAATGATGTTCAGAATGTGGTCTAAAAGGTTTGCAGGATCACCACATTCCCATGGAGGATGCCATCAGGCCTAAAACATCAAAAATGATGCTCCAGGGCTGGGAATACTAGGCTGCTGCTGCTGAGACATTAAGCAATTCACTCATTACTGTTCAGCAGCACATCCCCCATTTACATGGTTAGATGTGCTGCCAACAAACAATTATTTTTAGCATGCATTACCCACACAATCAGCCAGTGAGGGAACATTACATATTTGTCACTGATTGCTGGGTTTATTACATGGGGCAATTGTCAGCCAGTCTGGCCAATAATCACCCCATCTAATCTAGCCCTTTAAACTTTTGCATCAGAGCCTAGAAGATATAAAAAGTACCTGTCATCAAATAAACTTTCCTAAACTAATTCAGGCAATGTTCCCTTACTACTCCTAACACCCCTCCCACCCTTAAAAAGAAAATTCAGAGCTTTAAAAAGCTCTGTATCTTACCGAGAAAGTGAGCATTTCCCAGGAGGCATGACATCACTGGAGCCTGCTGAGGGACCACTTCTGCCCTCACATTGTTGCAGTGCTGTGATGAATAGAATACATCAAGCTCTGTGGATGTTTCAGTGAGGCTCTGCAGTTGTCAATCAAGCTCAAAGCAGAGAAACACTTCCTGAGTTTGGACTCCTGCCAGGCTGGGAGGAAACCAAACTCACTGTATTAATTGTGGCAGGGAACAGGACAGAGCCACCTAGTGGATGTTTTTTCTATTACATTTGAATAAAATTTATGCTGATCATTTTAAAAGCAAGTGAATGGGAAAGTGTCTGCTAATTACACAAGGAACACTATATTAAACGTTTTATTTGGTGACAGGTTCTCTTTAAGTTAGGTCTTTAGGCTTGGCCACATAGCAGCTGCTACACTTGTTTCTAGATGTTATGGTTTCAAACACAGTAGAAACAAATGAATTGCTGTCAGAGGGGTAACTTGAAGCTCCTCTGCCCAAATACAAAATTTTACCACTGAGACCCCCCTCCAAGCATGTGCTATTTGTGATACTGATATCTTTATATGTGGAGGAAGAGCTTGGGTGTGTGGGTGTGTGCTACCTCAGAACCCCTAAATGCTATGTTGACTTTTAGCTATATTTCATGTTTTTCTATAATAACAAGCATTTCATTTATATTTTGAAAGAAATATGTGGCAAGAAACACAATTTTCTTTGTTTCGCAGAAATAGGAAGGGAGACTGACAACACCCTCTCTTAACAATGGGGGAATGAAAAGACTTTTAGTTCTATTGCTGCACCTATTGGGAGTGCTTAATACTATTTTTGTGCAGCAGTATTTATATTTAGATTCAGTCTATAAGGATGTATTCAGTTATTTTCCTTATGGAAATGAGATGCATTCATATAGCCATGGAAGCAGTGAACCTTTGCCAACATCCATGCAGGGAGAGATAGCTAAAATTATATGAAGCTGGAACAGTCTCATATGAGCTCACTGGATGCCCTTTAGAAAAAGAAAATATGTTCTATAACAAATATATTACTAAATCATAGTACCAATGGATAAATATGGAAAGCGTATTTTAGAACTTATCAGTGCGGTTTTATTATGGGAACATTTGTCAGTTCAAATCTGTAAAACACAACCTAAATATTATAAGGGAGTAATGAAAAGTATGAGAAAGGAATGAGCAAAAAAATAAAAATAAAACACTTATAAACCACTAGAGATAAAATGGACAATAGGATGATAATGCCAGAACATCTTCTAACAGGCATGATATACTGGCATTAATCTATTATGGTGAAATACCATATTGCATTGGCCTTTTGACATTCTCATAAATCTTATGGTCACTGAGCTTGACCTTTTCTTTGGTTTTAAGAAATTATATTGCCAAATAATGTGTTTGTTTGTTTATTTGACATTGCTACTTTTAGCACCAACATATTCTACAGTATTATGAATAGTGAATATTTATTTATTTTACGCCATCAACTTCCATAGTGCTTTACATAGCATAATATTTACCTGTATATTGGCACAATTCACATCTCTGTGAACAACACAGCTCAAAATCTGAATTCACTGACCTTGTGCACACATGGGGGTTGGATGCCAAAAGTAGCCATTAACCCATTATTATGTTTTGAGTGCGTGTTGTGCATATGGAGAGACACCCCAACCATCCACAGGTGGACAGGGTTTTATTCCTATCAGAGGCTACAAGGGGGAAGCCAAACAATAGAGCAAGCAGAGCGAGGTAGGGTCCGATGTTAGCACCAAGAAAGAGGAAATTAAGAGTTAAAGGGGTATTCCGGGCAAAAACATCTTATCCCCTATCAAAAGGATAGGGGATAAGATGTTTTTGCCCGAAATACCCCTTTAATGGACAATGAGGTAGAAGCTCCAATAGGTGCTAAGAGCAAGAGGTGTTCACAAGTTCCAAGCCAGTGGCTAAGTGTGATACACATCCCATAGAATTGTCAATGCAAACTGTAGGTTCCAAGCCAAAGCCACAGAGAGATTGAGCAGGTTCAAATTTACCTCACTCTCAAGAGACACCAGGACATAGCAAGGAGTACAGAACAAGGCCACATAAGTCATCTCTCGTTCAATGCGTGTGTGGGTCAATCAGGAGAGTCTGGTCAAGCCAGTCATGCCGAGCTGAGGTGTAACTTTAACCTATTTACCTGTACCTTTTACAGGGTAAACCAGAAAATCTTTCTTTTTAATTATTTGGTGTACCTGAAGTCTATGTGTGTGACACTGAGATGACATGGGGAGAGAATAATGTAGGTGCTAAAGTCTATGGTGTACCTAAAGTCTATGTGTGTGACACTGAGATTACATGGGAAAAGAATAATGAAGGTTCTTTAAATGAGAACTCCAGTGAAAAATGTAATTTATCCTATATGTCGGGGCTGCCGCCACTCACCTGGTGCCACGGTTGGTAGATAGATTCCGGTGGCATCAGGTGAGTAGCGAAAGGTAAGTTAAAGTTTATTGTTATTATTCCAGCAATCCGGGCATATTGGAAATATACAAATTTTTGCCAAAGTAATTTTTTGTCATTTTTTTTTGTCTTTTTCTCTTCACCACTAACGGGTGATTATTGCATGGATTATATTCACAATCAGGGGGAAAGGGTATGACTGTTGTGTTTTGTCTCACTGCGGAAAGCCACGGGCCTGCCAGTGTAACCCAGGCCACACGAAGAAGAGATCAACCCCTCACCAATGTTTTGTGTCTTGTATCGCAATCATTTATTTCAGATTTTAAATATCTTAATAGATTTAAACTGATTCTTTTACTTATTGAAAAACCCTTAATTCCGAAAAAGAAGGCACCAACAACAAAGGTACAAAAGTATTAAACTTTATAACAAAGGAACTGATTTAAAAAAATTATACTAAAAAGCATGGGAAAATTTATGCATACACCATAATACACTTACAGAAGAAAATACAGTAGGTGAGGCAAATAAACCATGGCTAACAATAGTCTAACATAAAGCTGCATAACCAATTCTCCTAGAGACAAGTCAAGACAGAGAAAATAACTGTCATGTTAAATTCCTGATACCCACTGTATGCTTACTCCAATGCACGTTTCACTTGCCGTTGCTTCATCAGGGGGCATGCACAGTACAGTTTGCAATGAAAAGTAATCCAGGGCCATCTTCAGACAGGCCTACTACTTGCCATGGTGTATGGACAGTGTCATTTATAACTTGTTCCATAGGGATAATTGTGACACTGCATAAAAAATATTATCATCTCATCATTGGGTAAAATCGCTATAATGTACAGCATGCTATACCGTATAATCCCTTATAGGCTAATACTTTTATCCAAAACTCAGAGTCCCAGTATCGATTTAAAATGTCTAACAACATTCCACTTCTGACTCCCAGTAGTTTATTATTCACATTCCGGCTCTTTATGTAATGTCAGAGACATATGGACACTTATTGATGACAATCCTGGAAAATTATTTTCCAAACTAAAAAGGTTCACTGTTAAGTCAATTAGAGCATCTACATTTATAATATCACATAGACTGAGCATTTTAATGATGTTCCTTGTGATTTAGTTGACTAATTATTGTGCTGAATCTATCAGTTTGTCTCTAAAAGGTCACATGAAAGAGATACTGAATTGTAATATGAACAGGCAGCAAAGGATTAACTGTGGACTGGAAAAAGTTGCAGACTGGTGTACGAATTGGAAAAAATAATACATAAACAAAAAAGAGTGTAAAAGATCCTTTCATGTATGGAAACATAAGAATGCAGGCGTAAAGTTCTTCATACTTCATCGGTGCCATCCATCCCAAGTCATGCATACATTAACTAGCATAACTCGCCATTCATGTATTGGGAAGAAAAAAAAAGGAAATAACTCAACTAGCTTTTACAAATAAGACATATTTGTAAAATATGTTATGCAAATGTGATAATAAAGCAATTTAACAATGGGTTGTTTCCTGTAAGATACAAATCTTTTACAATGATCTTAATATACCGACTGTAACTTGGTTTGACCGTGTATACCTTCTGCTAGGGATGTGTGAATACATTTGCTTGAGATTTTTTGCATATTTATAGAATTCTGCACAATGCACACAAAGTCATATATGCTGATGGTCAGTATAGATACAGTAATTGGATCCATCGTATAATTGGAGTTCATAGGTAGAATGTAGTCTGAATATATTAAGATAATATATTAACCCAAAGTGCAGACTTGCACCAACTTGCAGAGCTATGAGTAGTGTATTTATAGAACATGGTATCACTTTTTTCCAGGAAATGTGGAAATAAACAGCTATATGGCAACATACAGAACTGTACAAATGAGAAAATGTTGTACCAGATATTGGAAATCTAAGGATAGCAATAGATATATTGTAAGAAGATTTTATTATTAATATTTCTTTATTTATTTATTATTATTTTTTCTTTACAAATTTTGGCAGCAAAAAAACTTAAATGGGTACTCCGCCCCTAGACATCTCATCCCCTATCCAAAGGATAAGGAATAAGATGTCTGATCGTGGGGGTCTCGCCACTGGGTACCTTCACGATCTCCCTGCTGCACCCGGTGTTCGTTTTGAGCATCAAGTGCAGCGCCGGAGGCTTGTCTTGTCACGGTCATGCTCGTGACGTCACAGCCACGCTGCCTCAATGCAAGTCTATGGGAGGGGGCGTGACAGATGACACACCCCCTCCCATAGACTTGCATTGAGGGGGTGTGGCTGTTATGTCACGAGCAGCTGTGACCGTGACGTCACGAGCCTCCTCCCACATCGCCAGTCATCCGGCATGGAGCAAAGTTCGCTCCGTCCACCAGATGTCTGGGGTGCCGCAGCCGAGATCGCAGGGGCCCCAGCAGTTGTACCCCCCTCAATTAGACACTTATGCTCTATTCTGTGGATAAGGGATACGTTTTATTCACCTGGAGTACCCTTTAAATAGATTTTTCCATTAAGACAACCACTTCTCAAACAAAAGCTCTTTTCAGCTGGTGTTCAGCTTCATTACTGTGGTAGGTTTTATAGGAGTTTCACAAGTGCTCTACTGCTCCCCCTGGCTAATCTAAGAAGATCCTTAACAGGAGATTCCCTTCCCATGACATGCATGTGTCCTAGATGTATTCTGTAAATATAACACTACACCAGTGCTGTGACTCTTTCATTCTCAGGATTAGTAGGGGTTCTGGGACTTTCATTGATCATGAGGGGATAGCATATCCTAGCAATCTCTTGTACTAGTGTACATAGTTTATTTAGGTCATCCCATATGGTCGCATGTGATGTCAATGGGTGTCCACTGATTGGGTTGTGTATAGGTTTTGTACCTCGGCCAAGCAATGTTATTATACCTAGCTATATAGTACCTTTACTGCTAAAGTTGAAAATAAATGTCATGATATTATTTGTGATAAGGGTCATTGGAACACCTAGGGGGTAGTGGGGGGTTTATCCATTCCTCGCTAGTGCAGGAGTTCGCTGGATGCATCAAGAAGGGCTGGGAGCAAATCTTTGCCAGCTCTGAGCTGGCAGAGAATTCCTATATCATTTTTATTTATTTTTTTAAATTGCACTAGGTTTGGCACATGGGGTTGAGAGCATGCCCACTCGGTGCCCACAGCTGGAGCTTGTGCAAAGATTATGTGAACATTTGTCTTTTTTCTAGTCTGTCTCCTCGTATCATGAAAGATCTAACACACCAACAGATAGGGACCAACAGAACTAGTGTAGACAAAAATGGATTACACCTGTAGCAGCAAATTATATTTGTTTTCATTTTTTTAGTGCAGATTACAAAGTGAACCTGACTGGCAACTGTTCACTGTGCTCTGTACTATTTGTTTTGATACTTTTTTCCGTTTCAGAGTTGTTTTTTTTCATGTCATTTAAAGTCACTTTTGTTGCGAGTCTTTTTGCGCACATGCACATAATTTATCATATAGTCTCCCGATGTGTAAAAAATAATGTGCAAGTCCATCAAAACTAACAAAATTACTTCACAATACCATTTCTCGTGTTGTAAAGCAGGTTGGTGGTTTATTTCCACCATTGCGTTGTAAGTTTGTTTTTTTCTGAAGACAAGTCTTTAGAAATCACTTATATTGTAGGTAAAAAAAAATTGAAAAAAAAATGCGCAAGACCGATATTGCTAAAAAAACACAAAATAGATCACTAACAAGTAAAAATAAATGTATACATTTCCCCTATGTATTTACTTTTGCCTCTTCTTACTGCCCAGTAATAAACATCTGGAATCTGCTTTTTTTTTAGAACTAATAAAAATGTACAGAATATTACAAATACCATTTATTTTTACTATTTTAGGATATAATGTTGGGTAATTTGTGCTTCTGATCAGCAGAATCGATTGGCAGATTTTGCAGTAAAGGTCTATTGTACCAGCCTAGTTATGACATATGTAAAAGATAAGTACTGAAAGATTAACTCTACGAGACACTATGTGAGGCTCTAAAGTGGCTTTCACAATACAAAATCTATATAAACCTAACTCTAAATTAGGTATTTGATCTTAAGAAGAATTGAACAGCGTCAATTAGAAGAGTCAATTAGAAGAGGCACAATGATCGGTCCTGGTCTAATGTGATAAGTACAAAGGATCTACATTGATTTATAGACACCTTTCCCAAAATAGACATCAATGTCCTTTTACTTTTCCCCCCATGAAAACTATGATAATAAAAAATCTTTTGACATTTTATTGTTGGTTTAAATGTATTTTTTTAAATGCAAAATGCAATAATTATTTGGTTGGTAGAATTTCACTTGTATTTTTACTTAGAAACTACTAACCTTGTAGTGGTACCAGAGGTGAAGTTCTTAAAGGGGTTCTCCGGTGCTTAGACATCTTATCCCCTATCCAAAGGATAGGGGATAAGATGCCTGATCGCGGGGGTCCTGCCGCTGGGGACCCCCGTTACCTTGCATGCAGCACCCCAGTTTAAATCAGTCCCCGGAGCACATTCGCTCCGGGTTTGATTACCAGCGACCACAGGGCCGTCGGCATGTGATATCACGCCTCCGCCCCCGTATGACTTCATGCTCCGCCCCTCAATGCAAGCCTACGGGAGGGGGCGTGACAGCTATTACACCCCCTCCCGTAGGCTTGCATTGAGGGGCGGAGCGTGACATCACACGGGGGCGGAGGCGTGACGTCACACGCCGCCGGCCCCGTGGTCGCCGGTAATCAGACCCAGAGCGAACACGCTCCGGGGACTGATTACAAACGGGGTGCCGCGTGCAAGATCACGGGGGTCCCCAGCGGCGGGCCTTCCGCGATCAGGCATCTTATCCCCTATCCTTTGAATAGGGAATAAGATGTCTAAGCACCGGAGAACCCCTTTAATGCAAAAAGGGTAACAGGGTCCCCTATCTGGCAAATTATATTTATAATATGAATTTATTCTTATCTGCCATAGGGAGCTTTGGGCTTACAAAACAATAAGCCAGGAATGCTTTATACATCCCTTGCTTATTGTTAGGTGATTTCCTGAGCCAAGGGCTCTGATTCTTAAAATACAATCCAGGCATTGGTACATGTATACTAAAAACAAAGAATGCCAAAATAAGTGTCCCTTAAAGGGGTACTCCGGTGGAAAACTTTTTTTTTAAATCAACTGGTGCCAGAAAGTTAAACAGATTTTTGAATTGCTTCTAGAAAAATTTTGTAATCCTTCCAGTACTTATTAGCTGCTGAATTATTTTCTATTTGGAACACAGAGCTCTCTGCTAACATCATGACCACAGTGCTCTCTGCTGACATCTCTGTCCATTTTAAGAACTGTCCAGAGTAGGAGAAAATCCCCATAGCAAACATATGCTGCTCTGGACAGTTCCTAAAATGGACAGAGATGTCATCAGAGAGCACTGTGCTTGTGATGTCAGCAGAGAGCAATGTGTTCCAAAAAGAAAATAATTCCCTCTGTAGTATTCAGCAGCTAATAAGTACTGGCAGGATTAAGATTTTTTTAATAGAAGTAATTTACAAATTTGCAGTTTCCAAAATGGTATGCCATGTGGGGGTTTCCTGCTGTTCTGGCACCATAGGGGCTTCCTAAATGTGACATGCCCCCCAAAAACCATTTCAGCAAAATTCACTCTTCAAAATCCCATTGTCGCTCCTTCCCTTCTGAGCCCTCTACTGCGCCCGCCGAACACTTGACATCCACATATGAGGTATTTCCTTACTCGAGACAAATTGGGTTACAAATTTTGGGGGGCTTTTACTTCTATTACCCCTTGTAAAAATTTAAAAACTGGGTCTACAAGAACATGCGAGTGTAAAAAATGAAGATTTTGAATTTTCTCCTTCACTTTGCTGCTATTCCTGTGAAACACCTAAAGGGTTAACACACTTACTGAATGTCATTTTGAATACTTTGAGGGGTGCAGTTTTTATAATGGGGTCATTTATGGGGTATTTTTTTAATAAGAAAGCCCTTCAAATCCACTTCAAAACTGAACTGGTCCCTGAAAAATTCCGATTTTGAAAATTTTTTGAAAAATTTGAAAATTGCTGCTGAACTTTGAAGCCCCTGATGTCGTCCAAAAGTAAAAACATGTCAACTTTATGATGAAAATATAAAGTAGACATATTGTATTTGTGAATCAAAATATAATTTATTTGGAATGTCCATTTTCCTTACAAGCAGAGAGCTTCAAAGTTAGAAAAATGCTAAATTTTCCATTTTTTCATAAAATTTTTTCACCAAGAAATTATTCAAGTATCGGCGAAAATTTACCATTAACATAAAGTAGAATTTGTTACGAAAAAACATTCTCGTAATCAGAATGAAAAGTAAAAGCATCCCATAGTTATTAATGCTTAAATTTACAGTGATCAGATGTTCAAAAAATGGCCGGGTCCTTAAGGTATAAATGGGCTGGGTCCTTAAGGGGTTAACCTGTTGGGGACGGAGGGCTTACCTGTATGCCCTCAGCCCGCTCCCTGTCCATAGCAGGTCGTACCCGGCACCTAGCGACGGCCAGGACCCGTGGCTAAAAGCGTGCGGCACTGATCGCGGTGCCACACGCTATTAACCCTTTAGATGCGGCGTTCAAAGTTGAACGCCGCGTCTAAAGTGAAAGTAAACCATTGCCGGTTAGCTCAGGGGGCTGTTCGGAATTGCCGTGATTAAATTGCAGCATCCTAAACAGCTTAAAGGACAGCAGGAGGGTCCCTACCTGCCTCCTCGCTGTCCAATCGCCGAATGACTACTCAGTGCCTGAGATCCAGGCATGAGCAGTCAAGCGGCAGAATCATTGATCAATGGTTTCCTATGAGAAACCGTTGATCAATGTAAAAGATCAGTGTGTGAAGTGTTATAGTCCCCTATGGGAGCTATAACATTGCAAAAAAAAAAAGTGGAAAAAGATCATTTAACCCCTCCCCTAATAAAAGTTTGAATCACCCCCCTTTTCCCATTTAAAAAAAGAAAAAACAATGTAAATAAAAATAAAAATAAACATATGTGGTATCTCCGTGTGCGGAAATGTCCGAATTATAAAAATGTTTTGTTTCTAAACCGCACGGTCAATGGCCTACGCGCCAAAAAAATTCCAAAGTCCAAATTAGCGTATTTTTTATCACTTTTTAAATCATGAAAAAATGAATAAAAAGTGATCAAAAAGTCCAATCAATACAAAAATGGTACCGCTAAAAACTTCAGATCATGGCAAAAAAATTAGCACTCATACCGCCCTGTACGTGGGAAATAAAAGTTATAGGGATCAGAAATTCTGATTTTTTTCCAGAAGTACAACAAAATCAAGCCCATTAAAGTAGGGTATCATTTTAATCGTATGGACCTACAGAATAAAGATAAGGTGTCATTTTTACCGAAAAATGTACTGCGTAGAAACGGAAGCCCCCAAATGTTACAAAATTGCATTTTTTCTTCAATTTTGTCGCACAATAATTTTTATTTTCCGTTTCGCCGTAGATTTTTGGGTAAAATGACTGATTTCATTACAAAGTAGAATTGGTGGCACAAAAAATAAGCCATTATATGGATTTTTAGGTACAAAATTTTAAGGGTTATGATTTTTAAAAGGTAAGGATGGAAAAACGAAAGTGCAAAAACGGAAAAACCCTCCGTCCCCAAGGGGTTAAAATTCAACTTATTTTAGACAATTAGAATAGTACATTACAGGACTGTTAGAGGGGTTTGTGTTTATACCTCTCACATAAGCCCAAGATACACTGCTCCAAAAAATTAAGGGAACACTTAAACAACACAATGTAACTCCAAGTCAATGACACTTCTGTGAAATCACACTGTCCACTCAGGAAGCAACACTGATTGACAATCAATTTCACATGCTGTTGTGCAAATGGAACCGACAACAGGAGCAAATTATAGGCAATTAGCAAGACTCCCACAATAAAGGAGTGGTTCTGCAGGTGGTGACCACAGACCACTTCTCAGTTCCTATGCTTCCTGGCTGATGTTTTGATCACTTTTGAATGCTGACGGTGTTTTCACTTTAGTGGTAGCATGAGACGGAGTCTACAACCCACACAAGTGGCTCAGGTAGTGCAGCTCATCCAGGATGGCACATCAATGCGACCTGTGGCAAGAAGGTTTGCTGTGTCTGTCAGCGTAGTGTCCAGAGCATGGAGGCGCTATGAGGAAACAGGCCAGTACATCAGGAGACGTGGATGAGGCCATAGGAGGGCAACAACCCAGCAGCAGGACCATTACCTCTGCCTTTGTGCAAGAAGGAGCAGAAGGAACACTGCCAGAGCGCTGCAAAATGACCTTCATCAGGCCACAAATGTGCACGTGTCCACTCAAACAGTCAGAAACAGACTCCACGAGGGTGCCTGCATCATTCTCCAGCATGACCGGTTTGGCGGTGGGTCAGTAATGGTGTGGGGTGGCATTTCTTTGGGGGGGCCGCACAGCCCTCCATGTGCCCACTCGTTACCCCAGACCTGAATCCGATTAAGCACATCTGGGACGTCATTTCTCACTCCATTCACCAATGCCACGTTGCACCACAGACTGTCCAGGAGTTGGCGGATGCTTTAGTCCAGGTCTGGGAGGACATCCCTCAGGAGACCATCCACCACCTCATCAGGAGCATGCCCAGGTGTTGTAGGGAGGTCATACGGGCACGTGGAGGCCACACACACTACTGAGTCTCATTTTGACTTGTTTTAAGGACATTACATAAAGTTGGATCAGCCTGTAGTGTGGGTTTCCACTTTGATTTTGAGTGTGACTCCATATCCAGACCTCCATGGTTTGATAAATTTGATTTCCATTGATAATTGTGTGTGATTTTGTTGTCAGGACATTCAACTATGTAAAAATGAAAGTATTTCATACGATTAGTTCATTCATTCAGATCTAGGATGTGTTATCTTAATGTTCCCTTTATTTTTTTGAGCAGTGTATGTCACCAGTTATGTCAACTATATGATCCTAGAAAAGATGTGTCATTCTACACTTAATATTACCAGTTATGGGGTTTATGTGAGAGATATAAATACAAACAACAGTTCTGTAATGTGCTTCCGATATTTTCACATTGACAATGGTGTCAGCATACAGTGTGGGGCCTTGCACCTTGGAGTTTGGGAAACTACATGGGTGTATTTTAATTGTCTGTAAAAAAAAAATTAGGATTTAAGGGATATTTTTTGATATTTGTATTTGCTCTGATCCCACACAAAAGTATGCCAGCGCTGGCTTTCTGTATCTGTTTAATACCAATGGGTTTCCTGGGCAAAAGCAGAAGATGCAGCAGATTTTACAACACATTTTTATCTATGATAGATTTGAGGACCATATTTTTTTTCTTCATAAAATACCGTATTTTTTGTCCTATAGGACGCACCGGCGTATAAGACGCACCCAATTTTTAGGGGCAAAATCTAAAAAAATTAAGATTTTGAACCCAATAGTGGTCTTCAACCTGCGGACCTTCAGATGTGGCAAAACTACAACTCCCAGCATGTCCGGACAGCCGTTGGCTGTCCGGAATGCTGGGAGTTGTAGTTTTGCAACATCTGGAGGTCCGCAGATTGAAGACCACTGCAGGAGGAGGTAATACTCACGTGTCCCCGCCGCTCCGGACCCGTCACCGCTGCCCTGGATGTCGCTCCATCGCTGTCGCCGTGTCCCCGTCGCTCCGGAACGTCTCTGCTGCCGGACGGGTATCCTCGCTCTCCGTACCCGCCATCACGTCGTTACGCACGCCGACGCACGTACGCGACGACATGATGACGAGGAAGGAGAGTGCCGGCATACAGGGGATCCCTGAACGGAGAAGACACCAAGGAGGCAGATAAGGTCCCTCCCGGTGTCCTGTAAGCACTAACCTGGCTATTCAGTCGGGCTGTTCAGGACCGCCGCGGTAAAATCGCGGCGGTCCCGAAAAAGCCCGACTGAACAGCCGGGTTAGTGTCACTTTCCCTTCAGATGCGGCGGTCAGCTTTGATCGCTGCGTCTGAAGGGTTAATACAGGGCATCACCGCGATCGGTGATGTTCTGTATTAGCCGCGGGTCCCGGCCGTTGATGGCCGCAGGGACCGCCGCGATAGGGGTGTATTCGCCATATAAGACGCACGACTTTTTCCACCCAGTTTTGGGGAACAAAAAGTGCGTCTTATACGGCGAAAAATACGCTAGTCAACAATGTGTGTGCTTATGTGTTTTGTTTTTTTTCCAGATTACTGGCTTAGAAGATAGAGCCATAAGCAATGGACCTTATCCCCCTTAACAATGTAAGGTCTCTCTGTCTTGCAAAGCTCTGTAATAGATGTAGCATGCTAACCTATCAATGGACGCTAGCTACTGTACATTAATACAGTTCACGAATGTCCTTTATACAAGGCTTAAAAGTCAACTAGAACATTGATGACAAATGTTTGTTGCAACAATTTGCAAGTGATGGATGATTTTATAACCATAGGGTGGGGAATTGTGCATTCTAATTTATGAGAATCAGAGCTGGGCATTGGTAATAAGATAATGTCAGTAAAGTGCTAAGGCAGTCCTTTAGAGTGTTGTTCTAATGTACATTTGCACTGTTCAAGCAGTTTAAGCCTTGCAGTTGTGGTGCCCAAGTGTGCAAAATCTGGCCTCTCTCTTTTTGCAGCAAAAGGGCATATCAAAGCCAAAAACCCAACCCCTCTGTTACTAGTGTTGCTCGCGAATATTCGCAATTCGAATATTATTCGCGAATATCGCATATTCGCGAATTTGCGAATTTCGCGAATATAGCGCTATATATTCGTAATTACGAATATTCGTTTTTTATTTTTATTTTTTTTCTTCACAGTACACATCACAGTGATCATCCCTCTCTGCTTCCAGCTTGTGTGGTGTAAAGAAGGCTGTAATAGTACTATGTGAGACTGGCGTGCGGAAATTCGCATATGTGAATATTTGCATATGCAAATTTTCGCATATGCGAATTTACGCATGCGTTAATTTTGTATATGTAAATTTTCACATACGCTAATTTTCGCATACGCGAATATTCGCATATGCGAAAATAAAACGAGGATATAACGAATATGCGAATATTCGCGAATATATGACGAATATTCGTCCATATATTCGCGAATATTCGCGAATTCGAATATGGCCTATGCCGCTCAACACTATCTGTTACCACATCCAATGCAGACAAGGCACTTATATCGCAAACCACTGCTATTAACGTTATTGGTCTCTATCATATGTCTGACGAGATGGAGGCAGCTGTTGCCAGTTTCAGTGGAACTGACATAAAGAGGTCATATTGCTTTTCCATTATAATAAAAACATTCTAATGTATATCTTATGGCATATACAACAAATTTCATATGGCGCCTACCTAAAGTTCTTCTTTAAAAATAGCCCTAGTCAGTAAATTCCAGCTGCTAGTAGACATCCAACCTCAAATCAGGGAGTCTCCCAAAGCTCGAGATATTTCAAATATATATATATTTTTTTTCTGAATCCTGCAGTATATCACTTGCAGTTAGCAAATACCAGTAATTAAAAATAGCCTTCCTGATGACTGATTCCATCGGGCTATATTGAAATGAGGATATAAAAAGCCTACCACAAGTGAATATGGAATTATTTTTTTAGTTTTCATCTGGAGAACATGACAACTCAAATTCCAGGCCCATTCACAAGCCGTATTTATAGGCCTATCAGGATACTCTGCAACTCAGCCTGCAATTCAAATGTAAACATTTTGTAGTAATGTGACATAGTCTATAGCGATGAGCGGCATATGCCATATTCGAATTCGCAATATTTCGCGAATATGAGGACGAATATTTTTTTTTTTTCAACTATGATTTTTATTGAGCGATAAAGACACAAGGAAATGAAGTCCACTCGCAGGTGGAGCATTTGTAGTATGCTCAGTTTTTCCTATGAGGACGAATATTTGTCCCATATTCGTAAAATTCGAATATTTGTTATATTCGTGACTTTTTTTTATTGCGAAATTTCACCATTGCGAAATGAATTGCGAAATGAATTGCGAAATTTTGCTCGTCTGCGCATGCGCGCTATAACATCATGCGAGAATGGAGATCATTCATTTCCTGAATCTTTGCAGTTGCATTTCGCTTCGCGATTTTCTGCTGCCCTGCGAAGCGAAGATGGTGGGGAGTAACTTTTCACCAAGTGAGGAAAAACTGCTGATTTGTGTAATTAATGTCACCACTGTTATTTCATTATATTTAACTGCATTTTAGACTAGTTTAAAAGTTATGACATAAGATCAGATAGCAGTCTTTCCCAAACAGTGTGTCTCCAGCTGTTGCAAAACTACTACTCCCAGCATGCCTGGACAGCTGGAGGCACCCTGGTTGGTAAATGTGTATTTAGGCACTTTCCATGCTATTTAGCATAATTAACATGTTGGGGACATAGGACGTATGCAAACGTCCTGACTTCAGGGTCCTTAAAGGGGTACTCCGCCCCTAGACATCTTATCCCCTATCCAAAGGATAGGGGATAAGATGTCAGATCGCCATGGTGCCGCTGCTGGGGAGCTATCATGACAGCACAGAGCGAGTTCGCTCTGCACGTAATGAAGTGCAATACAGGGGCCGGAGCATAGTTAAGTCACGGCTCCGCCCCTTGTGATGTCACGGCCCGCCCCTTTAAATACAAGTCTATGGGAGGGGGCGCAGCGGTCGTCACGCCCCTTGCCATAGACTTGCATTAAGGGGACGGGCCGTGATATCACGAGGGTCGGAGCCATGACGTCAAGCGGCTCCGTCCCCTGTATCGCCCGTCATTACCCACAGAGCGAGCTCGCTCTGTGCTGTAATGATAGCGCAGTGCTTCGGCGGGGCTCCCGGGGGTCCCCAGCAGCGGCACCGCGGCGATCTGACATCTTATCCCCTATCCGTTGGATAGGAGATAAGATGTCTATGGGCGGAGTACCCCTTTAAGGACCAAGGACGCTCACATACATCTGGCCCTCTAGATGTTGCAGAACTACAACTTCCAGCATGCCTGGCCATGCTTGGACTTAAAGTTTTGCAACATCTGCAGGGCCACAGTTTTCAGACCACTATACAGGGGTCTCTAAACTGTGGCCCTCCAGATGCTGCAAAACTACAATTCTCAGCATGCACTTACAGACCATGCCTGCTGGGAGTTGTAGTTTTGCAACAGCTGGAGGCGCACTGGTTGTGAAACACTGAGTTAGGTAACAAACTCTCAGTGTTTCGCAACCATTGTGCCTCCAGCTGTTGCAAAAGTACAACTCCCTGCATGCAACTCACTGCATCCCCCCCCCTCCTCTCCCCCAATGTGAATGTACATGGTACATTCACATGGGCAGGGGCTTACAGTGTGCTTCTAGCTGAAGTAAATTTTGCGCTGAAGCTCAAACTCTCAGCGGGAAACTACTGTAAACCCCCGCCCTGGTGACTGTACCCTAAAAACACTACACCACACTAAATAAAAAGTAAAAAACACTACATATACACATACCCCTACAAAGCCCCCCTCCCCTCCCCAATAAAAATGAAAAACGTCTGGTACGGCACTGTTTCCGAAACGGAGCCTCCAGCTGTTGCAAAACAACTCCCCAGTATTATCGGACAGCCATTGACTGTCCAGGCATGCTGGGAGTTTTGCAACAGCTGGAGGCACCCTGTTTGGGAATCACCGGCATAGAATACCCCTATGTCCACCCCTATGCAAATAGGGGTATTCGACGCCAGTGATTCCCAAACAGGGTGCCTCCAGCTGTTGCAAAACCACTCCCAGTATTGCCGGACAGCCATTGACTGTCCTGGCATGCTGTGGGTTTTGCAACAGCTGGAGGCACCCTGTTTGGGAATCACTGGCGTAGAACACCTTTATGTCCACTCCTATGCAATTCTCAAATATAGGCCTCAAATGCGCATGGCGCTCTCTCACTTTGGAGCCCTGTAGTAGTATTTCAAGGCAACAGTTTAGGGCCACATATGGGGTATCGCCGTACTTGGTAAAATTTGCCTTACAAATTTTGGGGGTCTTTTTCTCCTTTAACCCCTTATGAAAAGGTGAAGTTGGGGTCTACAAATAAAATAAAATTTTTACACTAATATGCTGGTGTTGCACTATACTTTACATTTTCACAAGCGGTAAAAGGGAAAAATGCCCCCCAAAATTTGTAACACAATTTCTCCTGAGTACGGAAATACCCCATATGTGGACGCAAAGTGCTCTGGGGGCGCACAACAAGGCCCAGAAGGGAGAGTGCACCATGTACATTTGAGGTGATTTGCACGGGGGGGGGGGGGGGGGGGGGGTGCTGATTCTTACAGCGGTTCTGACAAACACAAAAAAAAAAAAACACATGTGACCCCATTTTGGAAACTACACCCCTCACAGAATGTAATGAGGGGTGCAGTGAGAATTTACACCCCACAGGTGTCTGACAGATCTTTGTAAAAGTGATCTGTGAATATGAAAAATTTTATTTTTTATTTGCACAGCCCACTGTTCCAACGATCTGTCAGACACCAGTGGGGGGTAAATGCTCACTGTACTCCTTGCTACATTTCTCGAGGGGTCTAGTTTCCAAAATGGTATGCCATGTGGGTTTTTTTTTTTTTGCTGTTCGGGCACCATAGGGGCTTCCTAAATGCGACATGCCCCCCGAAGCAAAATTTTCTCTCCAAAGTATTGTGTTATCTGTGGTGTTACATAGGACTGCAGGTCACATCAACTACAATATCTGTACTCAGTTATCACTGTTAACTGTGGTCTTACATAGGACTGCAGGTCACATCTACTACATTATCTGTTCTCAGAGAGTTATCAGTGTGTTATCTGTTGTGTTACATAGGACTGCAGGTCACAGCTCCTACATTATCTGTAGTCATAGAGTTTTCACTGTTATCTGTGGTGTTACATAGGACTGCAGGTCACATCTACTACATTATCTGTAGTCAGAGAGTTATCACTGTGTTATCTGTGGTGTTACATAGGACTGCAGGTCCCATCTATACATTATCTGTACTCAGAGAGGTATCACTGTGTTATCTGTGGTGTTACATAGGACTGCAGGTCACATCTACTACATTATCTGTACTCTGAGAGTTATTACTGTGTTATCTGTGGTGTTACATAGGACTGCAGGTCCCATCTATACATTATCTGTACTCAGAGAGGTATCACTGTGTTATCTGTGGTGTTACATAGGACTGCAGGTCCCATCTATACATTATCTGTACTCAGAGAGGTATCACTGTGTTATCTGTGGTGTTACATAGGACTGCAGGTCACATCTACTACATTATCTGTACTCAGAGAGGTATCACTGTGTTATCTGTGGTGTTACATAGGACTGCAGGTCACATCTACTACATTATCTGTACTCAGAGAGTTATCACTGTGTTATCTGTGGTGTTACATAGGACTGCAGGTCACATCTACTACATTATCTGTACTCAGAGAGTTATCACTGTGTTATCTGTGGTGTTACATAGGACTACAGGTCACATCTATACATTATCTGTACTCAGAGAGGTATCACTGTTATCTGTGGTGTTACATAGGACTGCAGGTCACATCTACTACATTATCTGTACTCAGAGAGTTATCACTGTGTTATCTGTGGTGTTACATAGGACTGCAGGTCCCATCTATACATTATCTGTACTCAGAGAGGTATCACTGTGTTATCTGTGGTGTTACATAGGACTGCAGGTCACATCTACTACATTATCTGTACTCAGAGAGGTATCACTGTGTTATCTGTGGTGTTACATAGGACTGCAGGTCACATCTACTACATTATCTGTACTCAGAGAGGTATCACTGTGTTATCTGTGGTGTTACATAGGACTGCAGGTCACATCTACTACATTATCTGTACTCAGAGAGGTATCACTGTGTTATCTGTGGTGTTACATAGGACTGCAGGTCACATCTACTACATTATCTGTACTCAGAGAGGTATCACTGTGTTATCTGTGGTGTTACATAGGACTGCAGGTAACATCTACTACATTATCTGTACTCAGAGAGTTATCACTGTGTTATCTGTGGTGTTACATAGGACTGCAGGTCACATCAACTACATGATCTGTACTCAGAGAGTTATCACTGTGTTATCTGTGGTGTTACATAGGACTGCAGGTCACATCTACTACATTATCTGTACTCAGAGAGTTATCACTGTGTTATCTGTGGTGTTACATAGGACTACAGGTCACATCTATACATTATCTGTACTCAGAGAGTTATTACTGTGTTATCTGTGGTGTTACATAGGACTGCAGGTCACATCTATACATTATCTGTACTCAGAGAGTTATCACTGTGTTATCTGTGGTGTTACATAGGACTGCAGGTAACATCTACTACATTATCTGTACTCAGAGAGTTATCACTGTGTTATCTGTCTTGTTACATAGGACTGCAGGTCACATCTATACATTATCTGTACTCAGAGAGGTATCACTGTGTTATCTGTGGTGTTACATAGGACTACAGGTCACATCTATACATTATCTGTACTCAGAGAGGTATCACTGTGTTATCTGTGGTGTTACATAGGACTGCAGGTAACATCTACTACATTATCTGTACTCAGAGAGGTATCACTGTGTTATCTGTGGTGTTACATAGGACTGCAGGTCACATCTACTACATTATCTATACTCAGAGAGGTATCACTGTGTTATCTGTGGTGTTACATAGGACTGCAGGTCACATCTATACATTATCTGTACTCAGAGAGGTATCACTGTGTTATCTGTGGTGTTACATAGGACTGCAGGTCACATCTATACATTATCTATACTCAGAGAGGTATCACTGTGTTATCTGTGTACCACCATGTGAATCTGCAAAGGAATGCTGCTGGGGAGTGATGTTATATACTGGTCGTGCCGGCAAGTTTCTATTGGTTGCTAGGGACGTTGCTAAGCTCTGACAATTGTGCTTGCAGAACTCTCATTGGCTCACAGGCATAAGTAGGGCGGAATTTCAAAGAATATTTGCATGCATAATCCTGTTAGAATGGTCTATTATGGCCTGGGCTAGGTCTATTTAAGCAGAGCTGCGGAATTAAGTTCAAGTTAAATGCTGTTACTGTTATTTGTGGGTAGCATTGACTCAAATATTTTGACTTTGTGGATGTGCATTCAAAATATGTTGCTTTCTGAGTCTGAGCACTTTTGTGTCTCATATTTGTGCTTTTACTATGGAAAAGGACTAGCAGCTTGATATGAATGGTGTTACTCTCGGCCGTGCAGGGGCATCACGAAATAAGAACTACCGGGACTACTGGTGTATAGCACACAAGCATTGGAGTTTAGAATGTTTATTCTGGCAGATAAAGAAATAATATTGTTCTGGACTATCAATTCTTTGCAATCTTACAGCAAAAGTGAGAGAACCCCGAGGGGCTTGCAGATATACAAAGAGGTTTAACTATTTTATAACAAGCCTTTTTTCTGAATCTGTGGAAAAAGTTACATAAATAAGATGTTGTTAATTTAACATTTAAATGGGCACTGTCATGAAATCTAAAAATTGATATGTTGTAGTACTTAAGTACTACAACATATCTCTAATATAGAAAAAAGTAGAAAAAGGCCAGCACGGCTGAATGAAATCTTCAAAGCTTTATTCACGAATCCTCGTTAAAAACCTTCATGGTGGCAGAAAGACACGGACATATACAAAAATAGAAATATTGCACATGGAAAAACAGTCCCGAACAAGGCTGACGCGTTTCAGGTTGCTATACCCTTACTCATAGCTTGCCAATACTCAAATGAGAATGCCTTATATACTGCAAGGCCATCCCTTCCATTAGGAAGGGGAGGGACATCTTATGTCAGTGTGCAATCCAACACAAGTAAAACCAGGAAAATACATGTATCATTAAAAAATTCACATATAAAATCCAATAGGACTATATACCAGCTATGAGAAACAAAACCAGTGGTGGACTTTTTAGTAATGTAGTATTAAGTCCGTCTTATTATTCAGGCCATGCGGATATGTACAATTCAACAAGTAAATCCACATAATCTCTCTATTATGAAGAATACGTATAAGATCACCTCCTCTTTTACTTCTTTTGATTTTTTCAATGCCATAAAAGCGCAAGGACGATATGTCTGAATTATGTTTGAGAAAGAAGTGTTTTGAGACATTAGACATGCTAGGTGTCAAAGGACCTGCAGCATGCCTGATATGCTCCTGCATTCTCTTTTTTAAGGTGCGTTTAGTGCTACCTACATAATCCATTTTGCAAGTAGTGCAGGTGACTCTATATATAATGAAGGTACTATCGCAGTTAATAAACTCGCGAATCATATGGATTTTACCATCTATTGTGCCTTCTATTTTATTGCCCTTTGTTGCATAGGGGCACACCACACACCTTGCGTTACCGCACTTATGGAAACCTTTAATTTTCAGCCAGGTTGACTGCTCCTCCTCTACACAAACCATACTAGGAACAAGCAGGCTCGATAGAGTTGGAGCACATCGGGTGGAAAACCGGATCCCTGGTTTAATGATTTCCCCTACTACTGGATCTGCTGCCAGTAGAGGTAGATGTTTGTTCACAATTCTTTTGATTTCATTGAATTCCATACTATAAGTGGTGACAAAAGTCACCTGATCATGAGTACTGGAATGTTTCCTACCTGTTAACAGGTTATTGCGGTCCATATGATCGACCCGAGCCCGGGCTTTGTTCAGGAGCCAAGGTGGATATCCACGCGCTGTCAAGCGGGTGCAGACCCTTTCGGCTTCCCTCTGATACACTTGTAATGAGGAACTGTTCCGTTTCATACGGATCAATTCCCCAACTGGTATGGCAGAAATAGTATGCTTAGCATGGCAAGAATCAGCTCTTAAGATAGTATTGCCCGTAATATCTTTACGGTAAGGTTCTATTTCTACTTTTCTTGTTATGGAGTTACCCCGCAACAATAGATCCAAAAAGGGAACCTCCTGTTTACTGTATGTGTACGTAAATTTTAGATTGCAGTGATTATCATTCATATATTGTATGAATGCAAATGCCTCCTTTGGATCGGATTTCCAAACCATAATCACGTCGTCCACATACCTCCCGTACCATGAGAGGCATGTGGAAAACCGATTCTGGTCACAAAAAATGAAGTGCTCCTCCCACCAAAAAACATAAAGGTTGGCTAACGCAGGTGATGATTTGGCCCCCATTGAGGCACCTGTGCGCTGTAAATAAAAATCCTTGCCAAACAAAAAGTAATTGTGCTTCAAAACATAGCTGGTATATAGTCCTATTGGATTTTATATGTGAAATTTTTAATGATACATGTATTTTCCTGGTTTTACTTGTGTTGGATTGCACACTGACATAAGATGTCCCTCCCCTTCCTAATGGAAGGGATGGCCTTGCAGTATATAAGGCATTCTCATTTGAGTATTGGCAAGCTATGAGTAAGGGTATAGCAACCTGAAACGCGTCAGCCTTGTTCGGGACTGTTTTTCCATGTGCAATATTTCTATTTTTGTATATGTCCGTGTCTTTCTGCCACCATGAAGGTTTTTAACGAGGATTCGTGAATAAAGCTTTGAAGATTTCATTCAGCCGTGCTGGCCTTTTTCTACTTTTTTCTACTTTGGTTGGAGGTAGCCGTGCACGCCCCAGGTGAGCTGAGACTCTTTCCCTTTTTTTGATTATTATTCACTTGTGCACACCTCAGCACCTCGTGCTCCCTGGGTGAAACTTTTTGACTAAATATGTCGTCTCAAGAGGCAGTATTGGACAATATCGCACTATCTACACAAGCTCTTAGGAATGTGGATGATTGTACTGAACGTATTCATGCAGCAAAAGACTTATTTAATAGTGATAGTGTCAAGATGGACATTGATTTAAATTGTTTAATGCACCTTTTGGAAAAACTACAGACTAAAGAGACAAAACTTTGGTGGGATATTACTACGCTTAAAACATATATTGAAAAACAACTAGTGCCACGCGGTCTAAGATTGAAAAAGATACCTACCTCTATCTTCAATGAGAATTTTCAAACCAGATGGAACCTAATTTTAACAGACAGCTCCCTAAAGTTGATCGATCTCATTGTGGAGTTTGAAGAAATGGAATTAATAGAAGTAAAAACCAATATAAAAACAACCCAAGAGAAATTACAACCGTATGCTAATACCACTCAATTTGAAGAGTTTGACAAACGATTAAAAGAAAAAAGAAAAACATTGGAGGACATCATCAAACAAACTAAAAAAGTCAAATTCCAACGTGATGTGCATGATTTTCAAACAAATAATCAATATAATTGGGGACATTGGGAAAACGTTTTTAAAACTCCGAGATCGATCCTAAAAAAACACAATAAACGTGGCAAAAGAAATCAGACTTCCCAACGCGTTACTTTTGGTTCATCGGATTATGAAACGTCCGATGCATCGGAAATATCAGACACCACTGACACTAGTGGAGATTCAGAAACGCAAAATGTGAACAACAAAAATAAAAATCGCAAGGACAAAAAACAGTCAAAAAACGGGGTAGGCGTGGTGGCAGAAAGCATAGGACGAAGAGCGTCAGAACGCAACAAAACGAAGTGGAAAAACAACTAATAAATGACTATCAAGTTATCAACATTTCATCATACATCATATCAGCAGATGAAATCTCTGTGCTTTCAAAAGGGCTAGGCTTTTCTCCCACGCACCACTTTGATGTATACAAAACTATTTTGGATGTAAACAAATTTGTAAGACAGCTAACGGTGAAAAAACATTTTTTCAAAGGTGAAATAGAAGATAGTATTTTTCAGGATAATGAATCTTCAAATATTGTGGAACAGCTACCTATACAAAGCAATACAGAGTTACCAATTATGCGGACCCTTTCTGATCAAATGGCATACAGGGATTTATGCACGTTAGCAAGTAGTGGTCAAATCATTAAACCAGGGATCCGGTTTTCCACCCGACGTGCTCCAACTCTATCGAGCCTGCTTGTTCCTAGTATGGTTTGTGTAGAGGAGGAGCAGTCAACCTGGCTGAAAATTAAAGGTTTCCATAAGTGCGGTAACGCAAGGTGTGTGGTGTGCCCCTATGCAACAAAGGGCAATAAAATAGAAGGCACAATAGATGGTAAAATCCGTATGATTCGCGAGTTTATTAACTGCGATAGTACCTTCATTATATATAGAGTCACCTGCACTACTTGCAAAATGGATTATGTAGGTAGCACTAAACGCACCTTAAAAAAGAGAATGCAGGAGCATATCAGGCATGCTGCAGGTCCTTTGACACCTAGCATGTCTAATGTCTCAAAACACTTCTTTCTCAAACATAATTCAGACATATCGTCCTTGCGCTTTTATGGCATTGAAAAAATCAAAAGAAGTAAAAGAGGAGGTGATCTTATACGTATTCTTCATAATAGAGAGATTATGTGGATTTACTTGTTGAATTGTACATATCCGCATGGCCTGAATAATAAGA
The DNA here is from genome assembly GCF_029499605.1 of Hyla sarda. NCBI lineage: Eukaryota > Metazoa > Chordata > Amphibia > Anura > Hylidae > Hyla > Hyla sarda. Next base: position 370,154,242 of record NC_079191.1, read on the forward strand.
CGGACTTAATACTACACTACTAAAAAGTCCACCACTGGTTTTGTTTCTCATAGCTGGTATATAGTCCTATTGGATTTTATATGTGAATTTTTTAATGATACATGTATTTTCCTGGTTTTACTTGTGTTGGATTGCACACTGACATAAGATGTCCCTCCCCTTCCTAATGGAAGGGATGGCCTTGCAGTATATAAGGCATTCTCATTTGAGTATTGGCAAGCTATGAGTAAGGGTATAGCAACCTGAAACGCGTCAGCCTTGTTCGGGACTGTTTTTCCATGTGCAATATTTCTATTTTTGTATATGTCCGTGTCTTTCTGCCACCATGAAGGTTTTTAACAAGGATTCGTGAATAAAGCTTTGAAGATTTCATTCAGCCGTGCTGGCCTTTTTCTACTTTTTTCTACTTTGGTTGGAGGTAGCCGTGCACGCCCCAGGTGAGCTGAGACTCTTTCCCTTTTTTTGATTATTATATCTCTAATATACTTTAATTAAAAAAAGTGATTTTAAACAAGTTTAAAATCACTTTTAAATTCGGCCACTAGGGGTCGCCCTCCTAGTGGCCGAATGCATTCTGCAGTGACGTCACTACTGGATTTCGACTCATTTCAGCCTGGCAAATGAGTCGAAATCCAGTCACTGCGGTGCTCGCTCGCGCCTGTCAATCAGACAGGCGAGAGCGAGCACGCTGATAGCTGGGGCTGCGCGCATTGGCCAGCTCCACTGGCCTCGCGCGCGGCCCCGCCCCCCCCCCCTCTCCCCCCCCCTTACCCTGTCCGGAGGCCGTTACCCTGTCCGGAGGCAGCTCATTGATCCTCTGGTAAGTCTTCCTCACTGGAGGAATGGGGTGGGGGAAGCGGGGTTCGGGGGAGTGCCGCCGCTCAGCACTAGAGGTATGGGGGTGGGGAGCGGGGTTCGGGAGAGCGCCGCCGCCGCCGCCGCCGCCGCTGCTGCTGCTGCTCCCGAAGTAGCACTGCTTATTGTTTTCACCACAGGGTGCCTCCAGCTTTTTCACCACTACAACTCCCAGAATGCCCTGACAACCAGTAGATGTTAGGGCAAGCTGGGAGTTGTAGTGGTGAAACAGCTGGAGGCACCCTGTATAGTGAGCTAAGGGCGGAAGTGCCGGCTCCAGCAGGCATCAGTGACGTGGTGCCTGCTGGGGAAGTCTGCCTGGTAGTGAGCACACTACCAGGCAGACAAAAAGGGATTTTAATATAGTAAAAAAAAAATGTAAAGGGAGGGAGGGGGTTAGGGAGAGATGGGCAATAGGCAGGGACAGAAAGAAAGAAAAAATGGATGGTGGGAGCTACACTTTAAGTTTGGCATAAACAAAAAAAAGAATATGGTATTGTTTTGGAAGACATACTGAAAACCAAAATGAAACTTTAAACTAGTCTGACTAACTAACAATTTAAAGGATTACCTAACAAGTAAAGAAAAATTGTATGCCTATTAAGGCAAAGGTAAAAAAGGAAAAAAAAGAAAAAAGTTGACAATTGAAGGTGAAAAAAAATAAAAAAAATCTTAAGGAACAAGTTAAATTATGCATCTAGACATATATTTAAAATATAATTCACATAAAATAAAAAGAGAATGATGGCAAAGATGAGAACCATTTACTATTGGACTACTGACTTTGGGTTAGATTATAGCTATGACAGGGAACTGAAGGACCAAGTCAACATGGGCAACAAGGTTTCATCTGGCTCAATGGCTGAAGGTGGAGCTTTCTCTTTAGGTGAAGGATAGTGTTGCTCGCGAATATTCGCAATGCAAATTTAATTCGCAAATATTGCATATTTGCGAATTTGCTAATATTCGCAAATATAGCACTATATATTCGCAATTACGAATATTTTTTTTTCACAGCACACATCACAGTGCTCATCCCTCTCTGCTTCCAGCTTGTGTGGTGTAAAGAAGTCTCTAATACTACTGTGTGAGACTGGCATGCAAATTTTTGCTTATGCCAAAATTTGCATATGTGAATTTTCTCAAATGCAAATTTTTGTATGTTAATCTTTGCGTATGCAAATTTTCGCATATGCAAATTTCCCCATATGCAAAAAAAAAAAACGCGGATATTACGAATATGCGAATTTAGCGAATATATTAGGAATATTCGTCCATATATTCGCGAAATATTGCGAATTCAAATATGGCCTATGCCGCTCAATACTAGTGAAGGAAACAAAGGGGAAGCGCAAGGAAGATAGATAAGGGGCAAAGCAGAAGCATTAATCCTGGGGTCAGTATTCCCCACAGCTATTCAAGGAAACACATTTTGTGGCTGCCAAGCTAACTTTATCCATAGTTCCCATTTTCCTCCACTTGGCATGGTAGCTCAACTGGTACTACTCATTTCTTAGGAATTGACTGGGAGGCAACCATTTGGCTTAACATCTTATCAAGGGCTGCAACGGAGTAGAGAACTATTAGGATTCCTTATTTCTACATCACTTCCTTGAGGGCAATGCCCTTGCACCTGCCATTTATTGTATTTCTGTAATGAATCATTCTTCTGTTATGCTTCTATATGGTTGGATTAAAGAGGTACTCTGCTGCTCAGAGTTTGGAACAAACTGTTCCAAAAGCTGGAGCCGGCGCCGGGAGCTTGTGATGTCATAGCCCCCCTCGTGACGTCATGCCCCGGCACCTGGCGCTGTCTCCTGCATTCGGAACAGTTTGTTCCAAATGCTGAGCAGCGGAGTACCCCTTTAAGTATATTCCATATAAAAGTGATATTTTCATTAGACAGGCTCATTATCTGCACCAGTAATACCACGGGCACCACATGTACAATATGACAGTTACCAGGGTATAAACTAGAGGAATTATTCTCCATTACACCACTTGTGCAGCCCCTCCCTTACTGTGCCACCTAAGTGGAGCCTTTGTGCTTCTTGTGGAACCTCATGGATTGCCCTTTGGGTCATTGCCCTAAAAGGCCCAAGAGAATCAGATCCTGGTGAAGGGAGGGTAGAAAACATTGCTTATACTGGTAATGATGAGGGAGCATGCATCAAAATGACTGAAGAGTCATATCTCACTGTTACACTCGCAGCTCTAGAGCTAAAGCTAAAAATGTAGGATTTTTTTTAAACATATGCTATATATTTTGTCAATTATTAAGAGTTTTGATTGTATGTTTTGCATCTGCCTTGGTACAATGTAATTTTGATCTTGTAGCACATATATTTATAGTCTGTTGGAATATTACAATAGGCTTTTCATGGGTGTAAAACTACATGTTTGCACTTTTGTATATGTAAATCTTTAGCTTATCCACTTGTAAGTGTGACAGATTGCTTAGTTGTGATTGGCCATTTGACGTGCCCACTCCCCTATATACTGTAAGTGTGTTCATGCAACTATATTTTTATGTCATGAGTAAGGACTTTTTTTATGTACAAAACATGTCTGCATTTTCCATGTTTCTAAATGGATCAGTAAAGCTCTGGATTTTTTTTTTTTTACTGTATAGCAATTTATATCTTTCAGCAATGAAGGCTAATGTATTGAGTCCACATGGTGCTGTTTCTTTACTATCCATTGTGGCTAGTTAAAAGCAAAATCAAGTGGCCACTGCTAATCTATCATATAAAGAGGGGTTCAGCAAATAGCGTCCAATTAAATATATCAATCCCTAAAGGAAAATCCTGTAAGTGTTTACATATAATTTGTAGCTGAAATTGTGGACTTTGCTGACTGTATTATACATCCCAGATGCCAACAATATTATTTTAAAAGGAAGAAGGATGAGTAATCTCACTCCGTGATTGACATGAAACTCCTGCATACTTTTCAAAAAGACATTCTGTAGCATATAATACAGAATAATGTTTTCCCTTTTATAAATTATTAAAAACATATGAGTCTCCTTATGGTTATAAGAACGCAGCTGCTTGGTAACGTCTTGTTTTTATGTTCTTATATCAATAAGTCATATATGTCTAATCTATCCCACATATTATTTAATACTATTAATGCTTTTCTTTTAATGACAATTTATTTCATTATAAATAGAGACAGGACTCACAAACTATTATAGTTAATTCAAGATGAAGAATTAAGTGGGACATCTTCATGCGGCCTCGCTGTCACGTGCATTAGAATCCATCACATTATATAAGAGAACGTCATGTAAAGTTCTCTCATGGATGTCAGTCAGTTTAGACTCATAAACATCAAGACGTCACATTGTATCATTTACCTTTAATTGTACCGCTTACATTTATTATGCGCTATTTTAGTGCAGATTGATATACACTTTCTTCAGGAGAATACACGGTTATTGGCGGCTGCTGCTCATTCCAAGTTTCCTGTTGTAAAGATAATTATATTATTGTTAAAAACCAGCAGAGGTTTACTGGGAAGTAGAGTCGGAAACAAGCATCAGACCTGCTGGCCATGACTGTACATTTTATTAACCGTGTTGTTTACAAGAAAGTTTCTGAACCACTTCTCTATTTCTCCAAAAAAAAGATGAGCGAAGGGTTAAATGGTGGAGTGGTGTGCAAGTTCCCTTACTTTAGAGGTTGCCGAAATAATAGATGGCAATAGCAATGATGGTCTTATTGGCTGTAAAAATACCAAAACCAAGTGGCTCAACTCTAGTGTTGAGCGGCATAGGCCATATTCGAATTCGCGAATATTCGCGAATATATGGACGAATATTCGTCATATATTCGCGAATATTCGCATATTCTCGTTTTATTTTCGCATATGCGTAAATTCGCGCATGCGAAAATTAACATATGTGAATATTAGCATATACAAAATTAGCATACGCGAAAATTCGCATATGCGAAAATGTGCATATGCTAATTTTCGTATACGCGAATCTTCGCATATGCGAATTTTCGCCCGCCAGTCTCACACAGTAGTATTAGAACCTTCTTTACACCACACAAGCTGGAAGCAGAGAGGGATGATCACTGTGATGTGTACTGTGAAGAAAAAAAAAAAAAAAAAAACACGAATATTCGTAATTACGAATATATAGCGCTATATTCGCGAAATTCGCGAATTCGCGAATATGCGATATTCGCGAATAATATTCGAATTGCGAATATTCGTGAGCAACACTACTCAACTCCTGTAAAATACCAGACACTCGATTGACCATATTCAAGTCAATAGGATCTGTTGGGACCCGGCAGTGTCAGTTGTCTTCCAACCCTTTCAGGGTTCGTTTGATGCAAAAAAAAAAGAGCCCTAAACAGGTCAGAGCACATGGTCATGTGAACATAGCCTTACTTTACTACAGGGGAAGCTACAACCACACAATCTTTTCTAGGGAATCAAATCTGATGAATCCAAATTCGTTACGAATTTCAGGAAAAATGCAATTTGCAACAAATCCGAATATCGCCGCGATTCGATGAAACAAAAACTTAATTAAACTCCATTTAGTCTGGTCCAGGCTCCACTGCATCTTAAATGGAATATCCTCATGTGAGGACATGGGGCAAGGAACTCTGGGAAGGCGGGTAAGCAGGATGACCCTGATGAGAGTGGCGTGGGAGGTGGTGTTGCAAGCGTTTAGGCTCCTGAAGCAGAAACTGTTGAGGAACCTGAGGAGGACATCAGTGACGTGCAGACGCAACTCGATGATGATGAAGCCGATGGCACTTGGATCCGGATGCAGAAGGGGCTTCATCATCATCATCAGGAGAAAAGGGTTGCAGGTTGCCTGTGAGGCAGCAGCTGAGCCAGCAAGGTGGTAGCATGGTAGGAAGTCAGCATGGTGGCAGAAGTGGGAAGTCTGCAGCCAAGCGTGCCCCGGGTAGACGACCTGCTTTGCGGACGCCTACCTTCCCAGGAGGAAGTGGAACAGGGGTTCCCGGAGTGGGCGGCAGTAGCAGTCAATTAGTGCGGACTGTTGAGGGGAAAATCAGCTACTCGGTGTTGTGGCAGTTTTTCATCAAGCATCCGGAGGATGTTAACCTGGCCACATGAAAGATGTGTCGGCAGAAGGTGAAGCGTGGCAAGGGTCCCAATGTTGGCACCATGGCCCTGCGTCAACATGTGCAGTGGCCTGGGAGAACCATGGCTCCGATGTGGTGGTCCAGCCTGCTGCATAACACAGCGGCACGCCGCTCCCTCTTTCAGCCAGCCAAGGCTCCACCACCACAGCCGAAGGGAGCTGTGTGTCATACCCATCTTCTGTCACTCTAGATGCTCCTCCTCCTATTTCGAGTCAGTCATTCCACCAGCAATCCATCAGCGAATCCATGTCCAAGAGACAACAATATGCGCCCACTCTTCCGCGATGCAGAAGCTGAATGTGGTTCTGCAGTCCCTCCCTTTTCAAAATGGTGGATTCTGCACCTTTCAGAGAACTGATGGCTTGTACCGAGTCAAGGTGGAGAGTCCCCAGCCGTCATTTATTTGCGAAGAAGGCAGTACCAGCCCTGCACAATTTTGTGGAAAAGAAGGTGGGCCAGTCCTTGAGCCTGTCGGTGTGTACCAAAGTGCACGGCAGCGCCAACTTCTGGAACTGTAACTATGGTCAGGGAAAATACATGTCCTTTATGGCTCACTGGGTGAATGAGTTTCCTGCACAGCCACAACACCAACTTGTGACAGTGTGCAACTCCGCCTCCTCATCCTCCACCATGTCCTCAGCCTCCACTGCCCAGACAAGTCTCAGTGGCCCTTCAGCATACCATGTATGCAGGGCACGGGGGTGTCACACTGTTCTTCACATGGTTTGCCTTGGCGAACGGAGTCACACAGGGGAGGAACTGCTAGAAGTTATTCGTAAAGAAATCGGAGCATGGCTTACTCCACGAAAAATGGAAATGGGAACCATGGGGACTGACAACTGGAAGAACATCTTGCATGCGCTGCGACTGGGAAGGCTGAGCCATGCACCCTCCATTGAACACGTGTTGAATCTGGTTGTGAAGCGATTCCTGTTCCCCCCATTTGCAAGACACCCTAACAATGGGAAGGAAACTTTGCATGCTCTTCAGTCTGATTTGTGCCACACGTTGGAATTCCACCTTCCATATGTTGGACCGCCTGTATGAACAGAGAAAAGCCATCACCGATTTCTTGATGATCCAAGCGGATAGGGGTACTCCCCTGTGTAACTTCATTGTGAACCATTGGATGCTCATTCGTGACACCTGCTGTTTGCTCAGGCCCTTTAAGGAAGCCACATTATTAGTAAGTCGCCAGGATTATGGGATGAACAACGTCATTCCACTGCTTCATTTCTTACAACACATGTTGGAAACAATGGCTGGTCAGAGCATTGGAGACTTGGCGCCTACATCCCATGGCCGCATGAGCCCTGTGGGAGCTGAACTGGAGAAGGAGGAGGGGGAGGGGCACAGTGGAGCACAGTTTAGGTTTTGCCAAATGGGCAGTTTTTCTAGTCATCTGACAGGAGAGTAGGAGCAGGAGCAGCCAGAGGAGCTAGAGGGTTATAAGGAAGACAGAGGACCCAGACACACCGTGGCAGTATGCAGTGGAGATGGAGGCAGGGAGTCCCTCCGAGTCACTTGAACAAATGGCACGGTGCATGCTCACTTGCTTGCGTAGTGACAGCTGAATTCACCATTCGGCAGTGGGATGACTTCTGGATCTCCACCTTATTGGACCCTAGCTACCACCACAAAATAGGGGTCTTTTTTACACCCACTGAGAGAGAGGAAAAAGTGACCTACTACAGAGGCTCCATCCTCTCGCAGGTCTGAATCGGAGGGCCCCCAGTGCTCACCTTCCACTGCCATGGCTGCTGGGGAGGGGTGGGGTGGCAGGAGCAGTGCCAGCTCCATCAGCAGCAGCCTGAGTCTACAGTCGTTAATGAGTATCTTTCTTCACGCGCATAGTGAAGCAACTCAACAGCAGCAGGTACACCTGGAGCAGGACCTGAACCAGCAGGTGGTGGCATACCTTGACATGCCCATGCCCACACACCTTGAAGATCCACTGGACTTCTGTGCAGCCAAACTTGATTTGTGGCCACAATTAGCAGAGTTTGCCCTGGAAAAGCTGTCCTGCCCGGCCAATAGTGTGCCATCAGAGCAGGTGTTTAGTGCAGCGGAAGCCATAGTCACACCAAGGAGAATTTGTCTGTCCACGAAAAATGGGGAGAATGACCTTTGTGAAGATAAATCAGGCATGGATCAGCCAGGATTTCCAACCACCAATTCCTGATGCATCAGAGTAGATTGATCATGGTGCCACACCAACACTTCAGAAATATGGATAGTGCCAAACAGATTTAAGGCGCTGCTCCCCAGTTACAAACTTTCCTCCACATCAGACCTTTTATCACCCACCTTCGTCATCGGGTATTGGTATTGCCACCCACCGCACCACTCTGTCACCAGGTCATTTTCAGGACTCCTGATGCTGCTGCCAACTCCAGGCTGTCTCATTCATTGCCTATATGGTCTCCTCTCATGCTTCAGCCAACCCCAGGCTTCAAAGTTATAAAAATGCTAAATTTTCAAATTTTTCATTGAATTTTTGAATTTTTCACGACGAAAATGTACCACTAACATAAAGTAGAATATGTCATGAAAAAACAGTCTCTGAATCAAATTCATAAGTTCAAGCATCCCAGAGTTATTAAAGGGGTTATCCAAGAAAAAACTTTTTTTTATATATCAACTGTCTCCAGAAAGTTAAACAGATTTGTAAATTACTTCTATTAAAAAAATCTTCATCCTTCATCCTTCATCTCGGGAACCGCCCAGTTTAGAAGAGGCTTGCTATGAGGATTTGCTTCTAAACTGGGCGGTTCCCGAGACACATGTCATCAGATAGCACTTAGACAGAAAAGAACAACCTTAACTTCAGAAGCTCATAAGTACTGAAAGGATTAAGATTTTTTAATAGAAGTAATTTACAAATCCATTTAACTTTCTGGAGCCAGTTGATATCTAAAAAAAAGTTTTTTCCCTGGATAACCCCTTTAATGCTTAAAGTGACAGTGGTCAGAATTGCAAAAAATGCTTTGGTCCTTAGGGTCAAAATGGGCTCGGTCCCCAAGGGGTTAAGGGGTTAACAACGTTTTCGTTTTATAATTGATGAAAAGTGACTTGAAAAATTTTAAATAAACTTTTTTAGAATTCTAATAAATAATTTTGATACATAAAACCAGATAAGAAGTACCTAATGGAAGGTAACTCTTGTCACTACATTCTCGTGGCATGAAGGACGTTTCCAAAAACATGTCATACTGGATAACATATTATTTCACTAACACAGCACACTCACTATGCATGTTACGACAAGGCAAAGTGTTCTACACCCCTATTGAGACTCTCTGTAGCCCAGAAATAGACATTTTTAATTGCGTTTTTTGTGAATAAATTGGGACTGAACCAAATCGGGAAATTTGGCAAATCAGCCAAATCAAATTTTACAAAAATTCGCTCATCTCTACTCTTTTCAGTCACAATTCATTAATTCATTGAATCCAGAGTCATCATGTAGTTCCAAATAGGGTGAAACCAATAATCAAAAAAGGCAAAACTTTTTTTTTAGAAAAATAGGAATAAAAAAGGCTAATTTATTTGAATGTCAAAAGAGCGTGTGTTTAGATAAACAATATTGCCCTATTAACGCATATTGGCTTCCTCCTTTTGTAGACAAAAGATGTAAAGATGCCAATCTGTAAGCTAAATGCAACTTACAGGAAGTTGGCAAGACATACATTCCAAGGTCTGGGATAAGAAGGCTCACGGTACCATGAAAAATGTGAGCAGACTATATAGCAGCTTGACGGGGGTTTTAGTGTACCCTGGCACCCCCTTTTTCTCCCTTTGAGATTTTTGTGATGGGGGGCACTTTGGGATGGTTGGCATGGTAGAGGTTTTTTTTAACCCCTTAAGGACACATGACGTACTGGAACGTCATGTGTCCACTCCCGATCTATAACGCGGGGCCACGGCGTGGCCCCGCGTCATAGCGGTTCGGGCCCGGCCTCTAACAACGGCCGGGACCCGTGGCTAATAGCGCGCGGCATTGATCGCTGTGCCGCGCGCTATTAACCCTTTAGACGCGGCGTTCAAAGTTGAACGCCGCGTCTAAAGTGAAACCGAAAGCATGCCGGCTAGCTCAGTGGGCTGTTCGGGATAGCCGCGGTGAAATCGCGGCATCCCGAACAGCTGACAGGACAGCGGGAGGGCCCCTACCTGCCTCCTCGCTGTCCGATCGCCGAATGACTGCTCAGTGCCTGAGATCCAGGCATGAGCAGTCATCCGGCAGAATCGTTGATCACTGGTTTCTTATGAGAAACCAGTGATCAACATAGAAGATCAGTGTGTGCAGTGTTATAGGTCCCTATGGGACCTATAACACTGCAAAAAAAAAGTGAAAAAAAAAAGTGAATAAAGATCATTTAACTCCTCCCCTATTAAAAGTTTGAATCACCCCCCTTTTCCAATAAAAAAAAAAACACAGTGTAAATAAAAATAAAAATAAACATATGTGGTATCACCGCGTGCGGAAATGTCCGAATTATAAAAATATATCATTAATTAAACCGCTCGGTCAATGGCGTGCGCGCAAAAAAATTCCAAAGTCCAAAATAGTGCATTTTTGGTCACTTTTTATATCATTTAAAAATGAATAAAAAGTTGATCAAAAAAATGATCAATAAGTCCTATCAATGCAAAAATGGTACCGTTAAAAACTTCAGATCATGGCGCAAAAAATGAGCCCTCATACCGCCCCATACACAGAAAAATAAAAAAAGTTATAGGGGTCAGAAGATGACAATTTTAAACGTATTAATTTTCCTGCATGTAGTTATGATTTTTTCCAGAAGTCCGACAAAATCAAACCTATATAAGTAGGATATCATTTTAATCGTATGGACCTACAGAATACATATCAGGTGTCATTTTTACCGAAAAATGTACTACGTAGAAACGGAAGCCCCCAAAAGTTACAAAACAGCGGTTTTTTTTTAAATTTTGTCGCACAATGATTTTTTTTCCCGCTTCACCATAAATTTTGGGGCAAAATGACTGACGTCATTACAAAGTAGAATTGGTGGCGCAAAAAATAAGCCATCATATGGATTTTTAGGTGTAAATTTGAAAGAGTTATGATTTTTTAAAGGCAAGGAGCAAAAAACGAAAATGCAAAAACGGAAAAACCTCCGGTCCTTAAGGGGTTAAGGGGGGGCACTGCCCCTTTAACCCCTACAGGACCCATGATGTACCAGTACATCATGAGTCTGCTTCCGTTCTATAACGTGGGGCCACGGCGTTATAGCGGGTCGGGCCTGGCCTCTAACAACGGCCGGTATCCATGGCTATTAACCCTTTAGAAAGTTGAACGCCACTTCTAAAGTGAAAGTAAATTGTTGCCGGATAGCTCAGGGGGCTGTTTGGGATGTCCACGGCGAAATCACGGCATCCCAAACAGCTGTGACACAGCAGGATGGTCCCTTACCTTGCCTCCTGGTGCCCGATCGCCGAATGACTACTCAGTGCCTGAGATCCAGGCATGAGCAATCAAGCAGCAGAATCATCGATCAGTGGTTTCCTATGAGAAACCACTGATCAATGTAAAAGATCAGTGTGTGCAGTGTTATAGCCCCTATGGGACAGTGTAAATAAAAATAAACATATGTGGTATCGCCGCGTGTGGAAATGTCCGAATTATAAAAATATATTATTAAGGAAACCGCACGATCAATAGCGTACACGCAAAAAAATTCCAAGGTCCAACCAATAAGTCCTATGAATACAAAAATGGTACCGCTAAAAACTTCAGATCACAGCGCAAAAAATTAGCCCTCACACCGCCCCATACGCAGAAAAATAAAAAAGTTATAGGGGTCAGAAGATGACAATTTTAAATGTATACATTTTCCTGCATGTAGCTATGATTTTTTCCAGTAGTACATAGTTACATAGTTACATAGTTAGTACGGTTGAAAAAAAGACATACGTCCATCAAGTTCAACCAGGCAATTGAAGGGTAGGGGTGTGATTGAAGGGTAGGGGTAGTACGACAAAATCAAACCTATATAAGTAGGGTATCATTTTAATTGTATGGACCTACAGAATAAAGATAAGGTGTCATTTTTACCAAAAAAATGTACTGTATAGAAACGGAAGCCCCCTAAATTCACAAAATGTATTTTTTTTTTTTCAATTTTGTCTCACAATGATTTTTTTTTCCATTTCGCTGTAGATTTTTGGGTAAAATGACTGATGTTATAACAAAGAAGAATTGGTGGCGCAAAAAATAAGCCATCATATGGATTTTTAGGTGTAAAATTGAAAGAGTTATGATTTTTTAAAGGTAAGGAGGAAAAAAGAAAATACAAAAACGGAAAAACCCTGGGTCCTTAAGGGGCTAAGAAGGATCTTATGTGGGGGCGGGAAAAGAAATTTGCTGTGGGGAGTAAAGCTGGCAGAAGAGGAGTTAAAGGGGTATAAAAGGTGAGGTAGAGGCAGAGTTTATCCAGCGGTGGGAAAGTTAGGGAAGATTTTGTATCTCGGCAGGTTAGGGGGCAGGTTAAAAGGTCCTTGGAGGTGGTAGTTTCTACTATTATTCAGAGTAGGTGCAATGTGGACTGTTTTAGCTGGAATGTGCCTCCTGGTGGTGGTTCTGGGCCCCAGGAGTTTTGGCAGAGAACAGGTACTAAGTAGCTGAGAGTTTATTTTGTGCCTGGGGTTTTGGTGGTTCATGTATAGTGTTATGGTGGAGACCTCCAGGGGCCTCTTCTTGTCATTTATGGTTATCTTATGTAAACTTGTTGAGAATGTTAATAATGTTTATAACGTATTTATAGTTTTATTTATAATGTGTTAAATAAACGGTCTGAATCAGGGGAGTACCTAGAGCATTTGGCACCCGGGGCGGACCCTTTGTTTGGCACCCCCCCCCCCCCCCCACACACACACACACACGCACCCCCCTTAATTACACCCCTCCCCCCCTTAATTACACCCTTCCTCCCCTGCCCCTTAATTACACCCCCCTCCTCCCCTCAGGGGCTGACAACAATCGGGGCCCCCGGAACAAAAAAAAAGCTCCCCTGCTAGTTTCTACTGCTCGTCAATCTTCTGTCATGCCCCTATTCCACCCAAATCCCACACACAATAAACAAAAATGTATATATGTAAGAAACACTTTAACGTAGGTAAATTTCCATGACCAATAATACTGGTATACAAGGAGTACATATATACCACCGCACAATAACTGGATAATACGGCCATATTGTACTGAATAAAACCACTATACACAGACCAGTATACTATAAAGGATCTGTATACAATATAAGTGATTATATACAGGACCATATGGCGGTAGATATCAGCTGTACACAGGATGTATATACCATATAAGTGATTACAGTTACATTTTGGGACTCACAATTACGTCTTTTCTGATCAGCTGTGTCCTCTTTCCTTTTCTTCTCCGTCCAGATAAGACCACCATGTGGATCTCTTAACATCTGCAGGAAAAACATGTCAGACTCTGCATATATTCAGTGCCCTCCTCTACACAATCTTCCCATCTATAGGCCCACAAACTGTAATAATGCCCTCCTTGGTGTCCTGCACAGTAAAAGGTAGGTAGGTAGGTAGCCAGGTAACCCCCTCTTTCCCATAGGTTTATGCAGAGTTACATCCCCCCCTCTTTCCCATAGGTATATGCAGAGTTACACCCCCCCCTCTTTTCCATAGGTATATGCAGAGTTATACCTCCCTCTTTCCCATAGGTATATGCAGTTACACCCCCCTCTTTCTCATAGGCATATGCAGAGTTACACCCCCCCCCTCTTTCCCATAGGCATATGCAGAGTTACACCCCCCCCCTCTTTCCCATATGGATATGCAGAGTTACACCCCCCCCCTCTTTCCCATAGGAATATGCAGAGTTACACCCCCCCCCTCTTTCCCATAGGCATATGCAGAGTTACACCCCCCTCTTTCCCATAGGCATATGCAGAGTTACACCCCCCGCTCTTACCCATAGGCATATGCAGAGTTACACCCCCCTCTTTCCCATAGGAATATGCAGTTACACCCCCCCCCCCTCTTTCCCATAGGAATATGCAGAGCTACACCCCCCTCCCTCCTTTCCCCATAGGTATATGCAGAGCTACACCCCCCTCCCTCCCTTCCCCATAGGTATATGCAGAGCTATACCCCCCTCCCTCCCTTCCCCATAGGTATATGCAGACCTACACCCCCTCCCTCCCCTCCCCATAGGTATATGCAGACCTACACCCCCCCTCCCCTCCCCATAGGTATATGCAGACCTACACCCCCCTCCCTCCCTTCCCCATAGGTATATGCAGACCTACACCCCCCTCCCCTCTCCATAGGTATATGCAGACCTACACCCCCTCCCTCCCTTCCCCATAGGTATATGCAGACCTACACCACCCTCCCCTCCCCATAGGTATATGCAGACCTACAGCCCCCCATCCCCTCCCCATAGGTATATGCAGACCTACACCCCCCCTCCCCTCCCCATAGGTATATGCAGACCTACACCCCCCCTCCCCTCCCTTCCTTCTCCATAGGTATATGCAGACCTACACCCCCCCCCCTCCTTAGGTGTATGCAGGGTTAAAAAAAAAATTAAAAGGATGCTCACCTGATATCCCACGCAGCGATCTCCTTAGCAGGGCCCACGTCTTCTCCCCTCCACAGTACAGGCGCCGATGAGTGACGTCACCAGCGCCTGTACTGCGTGCTGCGTGGGGGCGGAGGTCACGTCTCCTCTGTGTAAGCTGCAGATGCGGCTCACACAGAGGGGACGCCTTCTCCTGTATGTGCGTGTATCGCGCATACAGGAGAATGTAGCACTGTCTGCTGGGGATCTGGGATCGAGTGTCCCAGATCCTCAGTAGTGGCGGCGGCGGCAGGTCAGTCCGCCCCTGGCACCCTCTTGTGAGTGGCACCCGGGGAAGGAGGAGTACCCCTTCAAGTATAATAAATGTTCAGATATTAGATGCCGAGCAGACTGCATTAATAATCCTATGTTTCCACTATTCAATCTGATAGCCGTGAAATATCCTTTACTGCTGCTAAGTGAACAGTTTAATGAGCAAAACTGAATCATGTTTTCCTATAAACTAAACTGTGTTAATGTCAATAGCTCCCCATGAGTATTTACTCTGTGCCATTCTGCGGAGGTCAAGATGATCTTTTCCTACCCTGTTTATTTCCATAGGAGAATATAGTGACTAATATAGATGAGACATTCAATTCATGGAATTTGTAATCTGTTCCAAAAGTCAAACTGACACGCACAATCTGCAGCTTGTAGAAGCTTACATATATATATATATATATATATATATATATATATATATATATATATATACACTAGATGATGCAAGACTATTCCACATCCAAGGCTCCCTATGTGTATTGCTCAACATGTGGTTTCATTTAGGCGGTACATGCATATGATACATTGCTATGGCACATGAGAATTCATTTGCTTTCTGCTATTTTTATGCTTAGATTGTCATTTGACGACCAGTTCAAGTAAATTATATATATATATATATATATATATATATATATATATATATATATAACTCAATGGGGGAGATTTATCATTAGGTGTCTATTGTAGACACAGATCTACCCCATTACACAAAATTTGCGCACGTCTTTTGATGAATTTTGTGCAAATATAGAAAGGCCCCCCTTGCTCTACCGTTCCCTTCTTTTCTACCGCACACTTCACAGAGCTATGGCGTTTTTCCACAGTACATTGCTCATATAGCTAGAAGTGCTGGAGCAGCAGTGTATGCCGGACAAAACAAGGCCGGGAGAAGCGCTAGTTTGCGCGAAAACTACCGTTTGTTCACCTCTGAGCGTACACATCTCTGCAGCCTGGATCCCCGGTTTTCCCATTCAGGAGCTTCGAGTCACTTACTGAATGGCGAGTGCAGGATATTTCTTGTATATTTTATACTCTCTATTATACAGTGTGCCGAACAAAACTCTGCACAATGGTAAAATCAAAAATCTTTATAAAATACACAAAGGGGGAGATTTTCAACAAATTTTGCGCCCAAAAATAAAAATCAATTCAACCACATTTTCAAAGAGCTTTGTGCCACAGTTTACACTGTTCACATCAGTTTTGTAAAAGTGGGTGTGTCCACGTATATTGCCTGCTTTACATGATATTTTCAAAGGGGTGAGAGTCCAGTTTACATCAAATATTTGTACAATGTAAAAAGAAGAAGAGAAAAGAAATTGAACAGAGCACTCACGTTCTTGACCTGTGTCCAAAGGCAGGAAAAGCCGACTTCAGTTGCGGTCTTCCATTTGCGGGGAGGCAGTAGATGGTACGGGGGAAAACGCCGGCCATGGACCGTATCACACCCACTGGCTTTTCGTTCAATTTCTTTTCTCTTCTTCTTGTTACATTGTACACAGAACTTTAAGCACGAGAGCACCTTCAGACAGTCTTTTTTGGTTTCCCCCAACCTATACAGGGTTTGCCTCATTAGCAACACCTGTTTTATTATATTGCTCCAGCTCACACAGTGCGGTTTACCGGTGCCGTCTACCCCTTTTTTTTCTTGCTCTATTTTCTTCTTACTGGATGTTTAATACATCAAAAATTTCACACCAGCTTTTTGATAGTGTAGAAATCACAGAAATGGTTGTAGTTTTATTGTTTTTGTTAATATAAACAGGAAGAATCCAATTTGACACCTAAATGTGCTATATTCCATCTTGGCTACATGGTGTCTCTACATGATCCTAACATAATAGCGGAGAGATCACCAAACTAACAACCATACAAAAAGAACCAAAAAGTGACTCTAATGTCGCTTGGAAAAATATATAACTTTATTAAATCACATTAAAATACAATAGAGTGGGACCATAATAACACTGGAATAAAAGAAGACCAAAGTACAGGCCGAGCAACAATGCAGAGAGCATGCACTATACACTAGATGTGGGAACAACTCTGTAGGAGTTAAATTGTATGCACCTCCACCTGAAGTAATGTTGTCCCCTGTAGAGACACTGGGAACCCCATTCGGATAATGTTCCTACCTGGGGAGAATCCTTCCCAGCAAACAAATCACCAACAAGTTAAAGTGCCATGGCTACCAACTATGACAAAGTATCAGTGCATAAGGTGCTTTTTGGGCTTACCCATGTTTAAAGTGCTGCTCTCCGCTCCCCAACGCCGTTTCGCTTCCTTTCTCAAGGGGCCGCTGCTTGTGAATTGTTTGCTGGGAAGGATTCTCCCGAGGTAGGAAAATTATCCGGCTGGGGTTCCCAGTGTCTCTACAGGGGACAACATTACTTCAGGTGCAGGTGCATAAAATGTAACTCCTACAGAGTTGTTCCCACATCTAGTGTATAGTGCATGCTCTCTGCATTGTTGCTCGGCCTGTACTTTGGTCTTCTTTTATTCCAGTGTTATTGTGGTCCCACTCTATTGTATTTTAATGTGATTTAATAAAGTTATATATTTTTCCAAGCGGCATTACAGTCACTTTTTGGTTCTTTTTTTTGGGGAAAAGGTCTTATTTAAGTAATTATTTTAAAAAAAGAAGTAATTATTATTTAAAAATGTTATTAAAAAAATATATCATTTTTTTTTTCTTGGTCACTGCACCTGCACTCACATTTAAGCTCAGAAATGTTTTATTTACACAGTTATTGTTTGTCTGGGCACTAGTAACCATGGAATATTTTGTGAGATGTTTTCGCCAGAATTTTCTGGGATGTAAAATTTGGCGCAAAACATTGGCAAACATACTGCGGTATTACAACTACTTCCCTCATGGGACAGACTCTGTCCCATGATGGGAGTAGTTGTAGTTTAGCAGTGTTGAGGGATGGCTCCTGCATCTCCCATCTGTCTCGGTAGAACCCTTTCCTACTTGTCCTTTTTGATGGTGTATTTTTGCATAAAAAAATTTATTTGCACAAAAAAATGTGTCTAAACAATAAAAAATGCACATGATAAATTAGCTTCCACTGTAAAATGCATTCCACAATACACACAAAATAGAGTACTTGCTTTTTGCTCTATCAAAAAAGATCCACAAAAAAAAACATAATGAAAGTCACTGCGCAAATTTTTGCGCAAAAAAAAAATACACAAGTAAAAGGGGTAAACTCAATCATAAATCTCCCCCAATGTGTATGGGTGTGTGTGTGTATGTTCCAGCATCACGTCCAAACGGCTAAAGATATTAACATGAAACTTGGCACACGTTACCTATATGTCAACAACAAACATAGGATAGGAAATTCAACCCTTACTCACCCCCATTTGCCAGGGTCAAGGTTTTTGTTTAAAGTCCCATACAAGTCTATGGGAAATAAATGTTACTGCATAACTTCCAAACGTCTGGAGATATTTCGATAATACTTGGTCACATGATACTTATATGTCCACTTAAAATATAGGATAGTTAATTTAACCCTTAACTACCCCCATTTGTGAGGGTCAGGGTTTTTGTTTAAAGTCCCATGCAAATCTATGGGAAATGTATGTTCCCACATAACTTCTGTATGGCTGGAAATATTTCAATAATACCTGGTACACATATTACTTATATGTCAAATAAAAATGTATCATTGTTAAATTAACCCTTACCTACACCCTTATATAAAAGATGGGTTTTTGTTCCAAGTCCCATGCAAGTATATGGGACTTCCAGTACCTTACTCCACATCTCCTGCATCTCCTGGTGAATGTGTCAGTCCGACTTGCAAGCCACATCCCATCTCACAAAGACATGCCCACTGTTTAAGCTCCACCCCTTTTATGCTCTACCCTTTTGGTCTGGCTTGCAAATCACACCCAGTCCCACAAAGCCATGTCCCCTTCTATTTTCAGCTTACAATATCTTCATCACAAATCAGTCCCACCTGAGGACAGGATATGAGGATGAGACATTAGGACGGGATATGAGGACGGGATATAAGGACAGCATATGAGGACAGGATATGAGGTCTGGATATGAGGACAGCATATGAGGATGTGATATGAGGTCTAGATATGAGGACAGCATATGAGGACGGGATATGAGGTTGAGATATGGGGATGGGATATGAGGACGGGATATAAGGACAAGATATGAGGTCGGGATATGAGGACGGGATATGAGGTCGAGATATGAGGACGGGATAGGAGGTCAGGATATGTGGTCGAGATATGAGGATGGGATATAAGGACCGGATATGAGGTCAGGATATGAGGACAGAATATAAGGATGGGATATGAGGTCTAGATATGAGGACAGCATATGAGGACGGGATATGAGGTCTAGATATGAGGACGGGATATGAGGTCGGGATATGAGGACGGGATATGAGGTCGAGATATGAGGACCGGATAGGAGGTCAGGATATGAGGTTGAGATATGAGGACGGGATATAAGGACGGGATATTAGGTCAGGATATGAGGATGTGATATGAGGTTGAGATATGAGGACGGGATATGGGGATGGGATATGGGTTGGGATATGACAACAATATATGAGGATGGAATATGAAGTCAAAAGCTTCCTCCTTTGTTGATTCTCCTCCCAAACAAGGATTAGGAAGGAAAGACCGGGCAACACCGGGTACTCAGCTAGTAAAAATATATAAAAATGCATGGTTACAGAGTAAGTAAAAAAGTAGTGGATGTATAAGTGTCTCTATGGCACAATGAAACCTCATTACTACATTCTAACAGAGCCCATTTAATCTACTTCCCATTACATCTAGATTAGTAGTCTCAATATTGTGGACCATTAGATGTCTGGGCATGCTGGGAGTTATAGTTTTGCAATATCTGGAGGTCCACAGTTTGGACACCATTAATATAGATACAATAGGATGTATCTTAAATGGGCTCTGTCATTTCAAACAACTTCTATCTATTTGATGGCCATTGGCTGTTTGGGCATGCAGGGAGATGTAGTTTTGCAACATCTGGAGCCCAACATCTGGAGCCCACTGATCTAGATGCTTAATAGATGGATATATCTAATAGATCTAAATAGCTTAAAGGGGTACTCCGGTGTAAATTATAATTTTTTTTAAAAAATCAACTGGTGCCAGAAAGTTAACCTGTTAAGGACACAGGGCATACAGGTACGCCCTTGTGCCCAAGTCCTTAAGGACGCAGGGCAAACCTGTACGCCCTGTGGATTTCCAGTGACCGGACCAGGATGCCTGCTGAAATTATTCAGCAGGCATCCCAACACATCACCCTCATATCGGCAATCGCCAGTCAATTCAGACCAGCGATTTTCAGCGATTCCGGGTCTTTCGGGTGTCAGGTGACCCAATGACCCGGAAAAAGAAGGTGTTCGGTGGTGTAGTATACACCACCAATCACCTTCTGTACTGTACTGGCAGGTGGCAGTGTTGCCACCCCCCAGGACAGCTGTGATTAGGCGGTCGGAACAGCCGCACCAATCATGGCAGTATGGGGAGGAGAGAGGAGGGTGGGAAGCATGCTGCTCCATTCTGCCCTCCACACTTCTGTGAGTTGGTGAGCAGGATGGAGCCCCGTGCTGCCATCTTCCCCCCCCCCCCCCCCCTCAGTAAAAAAAAAAGTGCCATCTGGCATCATTTTTGTGCCTCTAGCAGTTGGGTACAGCTAAGGTTAGGAGGTAAAAAAAAAAGATACATTTTTTTTTTTTGCACCTATAGGCGGTCCGTACCACCAGCAGCAGGCCAGTGCTGTGTGGACGGACCGTACCTCTGTGTGCGGCCTGCCCTGACTATTGACAGTGATTTATCACTGATCAGCATTTTTTGGGGGTTCAGGCAGGTGCTTTTTTGGGGGGGTGACGTGGGTTTGTGGGGGTCTGTGTTCAAGTCATAAGCCACTGTTCGGGGCTGAGTGTCTGCACACCCCACTAACTTTTGCGCCACCAAGCGCTAAAGCCTTTTTTCTTTTTTTAGTTTAGTTTTATTTTATATTTTGTTCTGTTAGGTGGTGTGTTAGGGTGTGTTAGGGTGGGTTAGGGCAGGTAGTCATGCACCACACTACAAGCAGAACGTACACGAATAAAGTTTTCTTAACATACACTCCCCCATCATCTAGTTCTGATGATGGACAACCAAGGCGGCGGAGACGCTGCCATGCGGGGCCGAAAAACCTCCTCTGCTCCTGACCCTGTGCCCCATGCTAGTACAAGTCCCCCTGGCACTGATACTAGTCAAACCCCCCAGCCAAGTTTACTGCTGACTGGTACCAGTGAACTTGTCTGGACTGAACCAGCGGACCACAAGCCCATAATTCCTGAGTTTGTTGCGTCTCAGAAATCAAGATTGACATTGTGGGGTTCCCTGAAATGGACTATTTTAGTTAATATTTCAATCTGATGGTTGACCAGACGAACCTCTACACCCAACAGTTCATCGCCGCAAACCCGGGCTCCTTTTTAGCTAGGCCCAATGGCTGGCTCACAGTCAATGCAGCCAAAATGAGGAAATTTTGGGACCATGTGCTGCATGTGGGTCTAGTCAAAAAAAACTGTATCAGGCCGTCCTGGAGTGGGAATGTCCTCTACCAGACACCACTCTACAGTATGGCTATGACACGTCCCCGGTTCAAGGCCATTCGGAAATGTTTGCATTATGCTGATGATGCAGCATGTACCCCCCTCTATTGATGAGTGTCTCATCTGCTTTATGGGGAGATTCAGCTTGCGACAATATATTCCCACTAAGCGGGCGAGGTACGGCGGGAAGATGTATAAACTTTGCGAGAGTACCTCCCGGTACACTTGCAAGTTTATAATGTACGAGGACAAGATTCCCGTATTGAACCCCCAGAATGTCCCCCCCACTCTGGGTGTTAGGGGGGAAATCGTTTGGGACCTTATGCACCCATTGCTAAATAAGGGTTACCATCTTTACATTGATAACTTTTATACTAGTATCACTCTGCTCACATGCCTCGTCACCAGATCCGTGCGGAAGAATCAAAGAGGCCTCCCGACTTATCCCTTCCAGACACCTATGCCCCGGGGTGAGTCCTGTGCCCTTACCCATGAAAACCTGTTGCTGGTCAGGTATAAGAATTAGAGGGTTGTCCTTATGCTTACCACAATTCATGGGAACGGCAGCACCCCTGTCCCTGTGCGAGGTACCACAACAACGGTCCTCAAGCCCGATTGTATTCTGATACAGGTGAGGTTGCCATGTACAACTCTTTTGTATTGTCCCAGTATGCTGGTAACACAGGGACATACCTGCAGTTCCAAGAGGAAGTTCTAAAGGCCCTAATCTTTGGCAACCGTCAAAGAGCAGGCCAGAGCACCTCTGTAACTGTGGTCGCCCAGAAAAAATGTGTGTCGCAATAGGGGGATTCGGAAGGACATCACTCAATGCAACACTTGCCCAGATCATCCGGGCCATTGCATTAAGGATTGCTTCAGGGAGTATCACACTTATAAATTTTTAATTCCTTTCCCTCATTTTAATTTCCCATAATTTTACCCCAATGTCCAGAGTACATTGTCTTCCAAATGTTAAACCCAAACCCCCCTAAACCCCCTCCCTCCAAAAAAAAAAAAACTCTTTACCAATACCTGTTACACACTGCGCTCCAGCCGCAAGCAACGGCCATGAGTGCAGTGTCCCTGTGTCCGCGACCGCCAGCGGGGCCGGGATTCGCATCGCGGTATGCGCACGCATGCGAATCCCAGCCCGTTTCTCACCACGCTCCACTCCTGCAGCTCCTTCTGTCTCTCAGCTCCGGCGTGCGTGTCTCCGTTCCTTAGGTCACGTGCCGGAGCTCTGAAATTTAAAGGGCCAGTACACCCATAATTAGTGAATACACCTGACACAACATTATAAATTGTTTGTACCTCCCACACTTCCCTGCCAGATCTTCAGTGACTATTGCCTGAGAGAAAGCATTCCTATTGCCTGTTGCCATACCCATGTATCCCAGACCTTCCTGCTACGTTTTTTGACTACGAATCTTTGCCGCCGGCCTTGACCTTCTGCTACGTTGACTACTCTTCTGCCTCTTCCTTTGGTACCTCGCCTTGCCCAGTTACCTGTGTGGTCGAGCCGCGTCGGGGGTAGCAACCTGGGTGTCGCCTGCCGCAGCAAGCCCATCCTGCCTTGCGGCGGGCTCTGGTGAAGACCAGCAGTACCTTAGACTCTGCTCCCCGATACGGTCCGAGTCATCAGCCACACAGGTAGAGGATCCACATCCAGCTCTGTTACAATACCCCTGATAATAACTTTTTTTTCAAAAAAAATGGGTCATGGGTCACAGTCAATAGCATTGGGGGTTTGCAAGTTGCCTCAGATAACAGAATAGGGATGGCCACACACATTCCCAGAATGATGATTCAGAATATAGGGTTTGGGGCGGGCATCAATTTTACTTTTGGCTATACTCTGGGTCATCATTTCAGGAAAATAATTGGCAAATCAGTAGTAAAGTTGCAATTTTCCTTTTCCCCAAACTACCCTTCATCCATTCCTTAATAAATAAATTTAGGGAACACCCATCTGTTCCAAATGTCCACACACACCTTCCCTAGGGGGTGTACTGTTTGTTATAGGCTCACATGTGGGTGTTCCTTTCTTGTATTTTCCTCTGAATGTATGTAACTGTTAGGTCCGTAAGAAACATTGGCCTCAAATGCGAAGAGTTCTCGCTGAGCTCTGTCGTATTTCCAGGCGACAATTCGGAGTCACATGTTAGTTGTTCCCAGAAAGATGAAGCAGAGAATAGGTTAAAAATTGCAATTTTCAACAGCTACCCTTCATCCATTCCTGGAAAATGAATTTTGGAAACACCCGTGCGTTCAAAATGTCATCTTTACCCCTATACCCATTCCTCAGGGTGGGTACTTTCTGTAGTAGTTTCGCATGCGGGTTTTTCTTTTTTTTGTATTTTCCTCTGAATGTATGTAACCGTCAGCTACTGATATGCCATAGGCCTCAAATGCAAACAGGCCTCTATGACTTCTAAACCTTTTTTGTGCGCCCGCCCAGCACATTACCCCATATGTGGATGTATTTCAGGAGAAAAATCCCTCCAAAATTTGTAACCCAATTTCTCCCATTGCCCCTTGTGAAAATAATAAAAATTGGGTAACCCCCGCTTTTTAGTGTAAAAAAATCTAATTTTTTATTTTATGGCCCACTGTTCAAAAAAAACAAAAAACTGTGAGGTGTAAGTACTCACTGCACCCCTTGTTACCTTACTTGAGGGGTGCAGTTTCTAAATTGTGGTCACTTGCTGTGTTTTTAATTTTTATTTTATGTCAGAACCTCAACCATTGCAGTGCAAATCACCACATTAGGCCTCAAATCACATTGATGCTGTCTCACTCCTAAGCCCTATTTTGCACCCGCAGAGTACTTTACAGCCATATATGGGGTATTTCCTTATTCTGGAGGAATTGGGGTACAAGTTTTGTGGGTCTTTTTTTCTATTACTACTTGTGAAACCAAAAAATGTGGGTTTTTACAGTAATTCAGTGTTAAAAATCTAATTTTTCACTTTTACGGCCCACTGTTCAAAAAAAAAAAAAAAAACTGAGATGTAAGTACTCACTGTAACCCTTGGTATGTTCCTGGAGGGGTGTAATTTCTGAAATGGGGTCACATGTGGGGGGTTTCTGCAATTCTTGCACAATGGAGGCTTTGTAAATGCACATAGCCCCCAACTTCAATTCCAACAAACTTCTCTCTCCAAAAGCCTAGTGGTGCTCCTTCTATTCTGAGCATTGCAGTGCGCCCGCAGAGCACTTTACATCCACTTATGGGGTATTTTCTTTCTCAGGCGAAATTGTATCACACATTTTGGGGGCCTTTTGCCCTTTAACCCCATGTGAAAATGAAATATTTGGGGTTCTGGCACCATGGCACATAGCCCCCAACTTCAATTCCAGCAGAATTCTCTCTCCAAAAGCCCAATCACTCTCCTTTTCTGAGACCTGTAGGTTCCAGCATAGCACTTTACATCCACATATGGGGCCTTTCCTCAATCGGGAGAAATTGGGCTTCAAATTTTGGGTTCCATTTTCTCCTATTACCCCATGTGAAAATGAAAAATTTGGAGTAACACCATCAGTTTAGTGTTCAAAATCAAATTTTTCATTTTTACGGCCCACTGTTCAAGAAAACTGGGAGGTGTAAGTACTCACTGTAACCCTTTTTACATTCCAGGAGGGGTGTTGTTTCCAAAATGGGGTCACATGTGGGGGGTTTCTGCTGTTCTGGCACCATGGGAGCTTTGTAAACGCACATGGCTCCGACTTCAATTCTAGCAAAATTCTCTGCCCAAAAGCCCAATGGCGCTATTTCTGTTCTGAGACCTGTAGTGCACCAGCAGAGCACTTTACGTCCACATATGGGGTATTTCCTTACTCGAGAGAAATTGGGCTTCAAATTTTTGGGTCCATTTTCTCCTATTACTCCATGTGAAAATGAAAGATATGGAGTAACACCATCACTTTAGTGTTAAAAAAAAATCTAATTTTTAATTTTTAGGTCCAAGTTCAATGCAAACCCATCAATCACCTGTGAGGTGTTAAGGATTACTGTACCCCTTGTTGCGCTCCTTGAGGGGTGTAGTTTGCCAAATAGTGTGCTAGTGGATTTTTTTTTTTTTTTTTTTTTTTTTTGCTGTTCTGGCACCATGGGGGCTTCCTAAATGCAACATGCCCCACAAAAACCATGGCAGCAAAATTTGCCATTCAAAATCCCACAGTTGCTCTTTCCTTCTTGAGCCATGTTGCAAGCCCTCAGAGCACTTTACATCAACATATGAGGTATTGCCATACTCAAGAGAAATTGGGTTACAAGTTTTGAGGGGCTTTTTCTCCTTGTACTCCTTGTAAATGTAGCCCATATGGGGCTACATAAACATGTTAGTGTAAAAAAATGGAGATTTAGATTTTTCTCCTCCACATTGCTGCTATTCTTGTGAAACACCTAAAGGGTTAACAAACGTTATGAATGTCATTTTGAATACTTTGAGGGGTGCAGTTTCTATCATGGGGTCAGAAAGGCCCCTCAAATCCACTTTAAACTTAACCGGTCCCTGAAAAAATCAGATTTTGTATTTTTCGTGAAAATTTGGAAAATTGCTGCTATACTTTGAAGCCCTCTAATGTCTTTACAAAGTATAAACATGTCAACTTTATGATGTCAACATAAAGTAGACATAATGGCCAACATTTATCATTGTCTTTAGACTGTTTTTTGTGTCTACAAGAGGCGCAAGGAAGGCGCAAGAAGGGTTTATTTGCGCCTTTTGGTTTACACATTTCTGCTGATTTTGAGTTGCAATCCACTGATTTTGGCAATACACATGATATGGAAGGGTTTTATGAACTGCGGGGGAGATTCATCAAAACCAGTGTAGAGAAAAAGTTGTGCAGTTGCCCATAGCAACCAATCAGATTGCTTCTTTCATTTTTGAAAAGGCCTCTGAAAAATGAAGGAAGCGATCTGATTGGTTGCTATGGGCAACACAGAAACTTTTCCTCTGGACAGGTTTTGATTAATCTCCCTCTGCGACTTTTTGTGAAAAGGTGCAAAAAAAGGTGCAAAGCCACTGAAAAGTCTCTAAAACTACACCAGCCCAGATTTAGCTTAGCTTGTTGGTGTATGTGAAGAGAGAAATTACAGAAAATATGTACCTGCACAAAATGTATTAAATACTCTGTGACCATTTAATAAATTTGGCGCTCCTACACATTATCAGCACACACAAAAAAGGTGTAAAAAAAATGCTTTACTTACACCTACAATGATAAATGCTTCACTTACACCTACAATGATAAATGCCGGCCATTGTATATGTGAATCAATATATAATGTATTTGTTATGTCTATTTTCCTTACAAGTAGAGAGTTTCAAAGTAAAAAAAAATGATACATTTTCAATATTTACTTGATATTTTGGCATATTTCACCAAAAAATTATACAAGTATGGACGAAAATTTACCGCTAACATAAAGTAGAATATGTCACACAAAAAAATCTCGGAATCAGAATGAAAGGTAAAAGCATCCCAGAGTTATTAATGCATAAAGTGACAGTGGTCAGATTTGCAAAAAAGGGGTCAGTCCTTGAGGTGAAAATGGGCTGCGTCCTTAAGGGGTTAAACAGATTTGTAAATCACTTCCATTTAGAAATCTTTATCCTTCCAGTACTTAACAGCTACTGTATAATACAGAGGAAGTTCTTTTCTTTTTGAATTTCTTTTCTGTCTGACCACAGTGCTCTCTGCTGTCACCTCTGTCCATGTCAGGAACTGTCCATAGAGGTTTGCTATGGGGAATTTTTCCTGCTCTGGATAGTTCCTGACATGGAAAGAGGTGTCAGCAGAGAGCACTGTGGTCAGACAGAAAATAAATTCAAATAGAAAATAACTTCCCCTGTAGTATACAGCTGCTGATAAGTACTGGAAGGATTACTATTTTTAAATAGAAGTAATTTACAAATCTGTTTAGCTTCCTGGCACCACCTATAAATGGGCACTGTCATTCCAAACAACTCCCATCTATTGGGCACTGGGAGTCTCACTTCTGTGCAATCTGCATTTCACTGCCTGTTGTCAGGGAAAGCTGTCTCTAAATCAGGACAGAACACAGGAAGTGTGGACAAGGATTATTGTGTGCTATATGAGAGAGAGCGAAACTGAGAAATCTTGAGCTGTGTACTTGCAAGCTGAGCCAGTGCACCTGTTGAAGATGGTCCATACTGTTCCTCAAAGGTAAATCAAAGCTTCCTTCTCATCTCTGACCACCAACAACGTTCAGGACAGAAGTGCCTCTTGTAAAAAGCAGTGTATCTACTGCAGTATGTCCACAGTGCTTTAGTGTAACCTCCTCCACCCTGGAGCATCTCAGCAACAGCAATAGAATCAGCATTGCTAAGTGTAACTCTTTCCTTGCTGTGATCCTACTACTGCTGTATCTTTCCTTTCTGATAACATTGCACTTTGCAAACCCAGTGTAGCAGTAACTAGTGATGAGTAGGAGGGGCCAAATTCTAATATGCAATATTTTGCCAATATATGGACAAATATTCGTCCTATGTTCACGAAATTCACATATTCGCTTTGTTCATTCTCTTTTTTTCCATGCAAAAATTAGAAATGAAATTCGAATAGTGCGCATGCACAATTATATCTTTCACCTAAAAGAAGGGAGGGATCAGTGTCCAGTCTGGAAGTGCCGATATTCGCATAAATTTGCATAAAAAAAATTAATAGTCTTCATTATGAATACCGTATTTATCGGGGTATACCACGCACCGGCCTATAACACGCACCCTCATTTTACCAAGGATATTTGGGTAAAAGAAGCTTTTTACCCAAATATCCATGGTAAAATGAGGGTGCGTGTGTGCGCGTGTATACCCCAATATACCCCCAGGAAAGGCCGGGGGAGAGAGGCCGTTGCTGCCCGCTTCTCTCCCCCTGCCTTTCCTGGGGTCTAGAGCCCTGCTGCAGGCCCTTCTCTCGCCCTGACAGCCAGGGAGAGAGAAGGGGCAGCGGCACCCATTGCCGGCGCCGCTGCCCCGTTGCCTCCCCCCATCCCCGGTGGCATAATTACCTGGGTCCGCGCTACTGCAGGCCTCCGGCGCGCGTCCCCTGCGTCGTTGCTATGCACGGCGCGGCGCACTGACGTCATGCGCCGTGCAGCGCATAGCAACGACGCCGGGGACGCACGCCGGAGGCCTGCAGCAGCGGGGACCCGACCCAGGTAATTATGCCACCGGGGATGGGGGGAGGCAACGGGGCAGCGGCGCCGGCAATGGGTGCCGCTGCCCTTTCTCTCCCCCTGGCTGTCGGTGCCGCTTCCCTCCCCCTTGCTATCGGCGTCGGCAATGGGGCGCCGGCACCGATAGTCAGGGGGACAGAACGGGCAGCGGCGCCGATAGCCAGGGGGAGAGAAGGGCCGGCAGCAGCGCTCTAGACCCCAGGAAAGGCAGGGGGAGAGAAGCGGGCAGCGACGGCCTCTCTCCCCCTGCCTTTTCTGGGGGTGTATTGGCGTATAACACGCACATAGACTTTAGGCTAAAAATTTTAGCCTAAAAAGTGCGTGTTATACGCCGATAAATACGGTATATATCACTATATTCTCAATATTTGCAAAATCGCAAAGCGCCCATTTTCGCAGTAAAAAGCACTAACTTCACCTTGTCATCACAGGTTAATCTAACAATACCAATCAGGTTTTTTTTTTTTTACACCTTCACTATGTCTGATGTGCATGAACTGTTACCACCATTTCACAGGATCACTGGAAAGTTCGTCATTTAAGGGGAACTCCTACGATCAGTCACTTATCCCCTCTCTTGTGGATTGGGAATTAGATCTTAAGTGCCGGAGTTTCCCTTTAATATTGAAAGGACTTTGGATGGAGTGGAGGTCACACCTGCACTCTGCTGCTCCATCGCTAAATATGCAAACTTGTGCTGGTCGTGCATACGACCTTATAACATAATCCTCCTAGCAATTAGAAACAATATATGACATCAGCTGACAAAATACTAGTGTAAGAAGGTGCGTATATAAAATTCAACTTTTAATAATTTTCTCTAAAACACCAAATCATAGTGACTGATTGAGTGGGTCATGCTCACTGGGATCAAAACTATAAGGCTAAGTTTCCACTTGTTTTTTTAGTTTTTTTTTAACAAAAACGCCAATAAAAAACCCCATTCTGCCGCATGGCGCTTTTTTTAGTGAAAAAACACGGCGGACAGATTTTAGCTGCAAGTCAATAGGGAACTGCAAAATGCCATATCCACTTGACGTTTTTCAGTTTGGCGTTTTTTTTTATAGTTTTGGCGTTTTTTTTTACTCCTCTTTTTCCTGCTCCTTGGCAGCATTTCAAAATCGCAGCATGTTGAGACTATGGTGTTTTTTCAGAGAAATTGTGGCACTTTTCTTCCTCAGAAGTCTATTGGGGGTGAAAATGCCAAGAAAAACACCATGTGGGATCTTACTTTGGTGTTTTTATTCTTTTTGGACTTCAACGATCCAAAAAAGGGAATTGAGATTATGAATATGAAATTTTGTAAGTTGCCATTAAAAAACAAAAACAAAAAATAAACCGTAGGGATGAAAAAAATTGTAGGGAATGAAATTCCCTTCTAAAAATCATAACTCTTTCAATTTTGCACCTACATACCCATATAAAGGCTTGTTTTTTTGCGTAACCAATTGTACTTTGTAATGACATCACTTATTTTATAATATAACCTGCAGAGAAACAATATATATATATAGACAAAGAATAAGTCAGCCAGCACTTTAGTTGATACCAAACTATTATATGGACCTGGCCTACAGGTGCACGCTACTAGGCTAGATATACAGCAACAGAAGAATGCAGCAGCACACTGCAGTAGCAGTATGCTGCTGCATTCTTCTGTTGCTGTATATATATATATATATATATATATATATATATATATATATATTTGCCAGTCAAAATAAAAAAAAGAAATGTAATTTTGTAACTTTTGGGGGCTCCCATTTCTACGCAGTGCACTTTTCGGTAAAAATTACACCTTATCTTTATTCTGTAGGTCCATACGGTTACAATACTAATTTATATAGGTTTTATTTGATTTTAATACTTTAAAAAATTATAAACTACATGCACCAAAATTTGTATGTTTAAAATGGACATATTCTGACATATTCTAACTTTTTTATTTTTCCGTGTACGGGGAGGTATGAGGGCTCATTTTTTGCAACATCATCTGTAGTTTTTATGGGTACCATTTTTGCTTTGATGGGACTTTTTGATCACTTTTTACTAATATTTTTATGGTATATGAAGTGACCAAAAATGCACAATCGACCTTGTGGCTTAGCTAACCTAATATTTTAATAGTTCAGACATTTACGCATGCTGTGGTACCACATATGATTATTTTTATTCTTTACTACATTATTTTATTAAAAAAATGTAGCCAAACATGCAATCTTCTGATTGCATACACTGATCAGTGTTATGACATTGCAAAGCACTGATCAGTGTAACAGGCATGGAGCAGTAGATCGCCGCCCGGACAACGAAGAGGAAGGTGAGCTGCCGGGATTCTTTTACTTTCCCTTTAGACGCTGCAATCAACTTTGATCACGACGTCTAAAGGGTTAATGCCAGTCAGCGGCCCAATCGGCCATGCCCGGCTGCCCATAGCAACTGGGACCCACCGGGTTTAACCCATTCTCCGGTGGTGACAACGGTTTAAACCCGTTAAACTGGACCAGGGCTTACAGGTATTCATATGCCCTGTGTCCCCAAGAGATGTAGTACCTGTACTAATAGACAGTAGTGTTGCTCGCGAATATTTTTCGCAATGCAAATTTTATTCGCGAATATAGCACCATATATTTGTAATTACGAATATTCTTTTTTTTTTTTTTTATCACAGTACACATCACAGTGATCATCCCTCTCTGCTTCCAGCTTGTGTGGTGTAAAGAAGGCTCTAATACTACTGTGTGAGACAGGCGTGCGAATTTTCGCACATGCAAATTTTTGTATATGCTAATTTTCGCATACGCGATTTTCCGCATATGCGAAAATAAAACGGGAATATTACGAATATGCGAATTTAGCGAATATATGATGAATATTCGTCCATATATTTGCGAATATTCGCGAATTCGAATATGGCCTATGCCGCTCAACACTAATAGACAGATCGCAGCGGATGTCACTCCCGACACCTATTGCAATCCTTCTGTATAATCTAAAGACAAGAATTAACAGTAAACCTGCAATATGTATACAGTATACACATTGCTGGTCCAATTAAAGGGGTACTCTGGTGGAAAACATTTATTTTTTTTTTAAATCAACTGGTGCCAGAAAGTTAAACAGATTTGTAAATTACTTCTATTAAAAAATCTTTATCCTTCTAGTACTTTTTAGCAGATGTATGCTACAAAGGAAATTCTTTTCTTTTTTAATTTCTTTTTTGTCTTGTCCACAGTGCTCTCTGCTGACACCTGATACCCGTATCAGGAACTATCCAGAGCAGGAAAAAATCCTCATAGCAAACCTATGCTGCTCTGGACAGTTCCTGACATGGAAAGTGGTGTCAGTAGAGAGCATTGTGGACAAGCTAAAAAAGAAATTCAAAAAGCAAATACAGCTGCTAATAAGTACTGGAAGAATTTTTAATAGAAGTAATCTGTTTAACTTTCTGGCTCCAGTTCATTTAAAAAAAAGAAAAAGTTTTCCACTGGAGTACCCCTTTAACTCCCTGCTGAGCGCTATGCACCATCCCAGCAAGGAAAGAGTCAACTTACACTGCTCGACAGTGTAGGTTAACCCTTTGTGTGGTATACAATATATACAAGTAAGAAAATAATATGTCACTCTCTGGTATATGGAAGGTGCTCGAGTAGGATCCCACTCCTCAGTGTACAAGATGAATAAACTCGGCACTCATATGCATTTAAATAATGTGAATTTTATTCCGCACATAAAGCAATCCAGACAGAATTTGACGTTTCGATCCATACAAGGGTCTTAATCAGATATCCGGGATTGCTGCGGAGGCTAGCGCAGGGAAGAATGGCCTTTCACTGGGAAAATTAGAAGTCTGTGTTGCGGTCTATCGAATTCCCATCGCGGTCATAGTCCGCAACACAGACTTCAAATTTTGCCGGTGAAAGGCCGTTCTTCCCTGCGCTAGCCTCCGCAGCAATCCCAGATATCTGATGAAGACCCTTGTATGGGTCAAAAAGTCAAATTCTGTCTGGATTGCTCTATGTGCGGTATAAAATTCACATTATTCAAATGCATATGAGTGCCGAGTTTATTCATCTTATACAATATATACAGCTATCTATAGATTCAACTACTAAGCCTGAAAATTCTTAGCTATTTTACCTCATTAGCTGTTTTATTAAAAGAAAAAAAAATCCAATTAATCGCCGATGTCCACCGAATCTGCTGTAATCCTCTGCATACACTGATCAAAAACAAGAAGAAAAAAAAAACATGAAAAATGGGTTAGTACATTATTGGAGCTCTCCCCTGGAGAGAGCGCCCACAATGCAATGTCTTCCCAAACAGGGAGCCTCCAGTTATTGTGAAACTAGGGGGCGGAGCTAAACATTCCCGGTGGGGACAGGAGCGAGGGAGGTAAGTGGACGTTGGCTTCTGTATACACTATATACAGCTATCTATAGATAGCTGAATATCCTGTATACAGCCCAAAGGGGCTATAGGAGAAGGGAGTCCTGTCAGTATAGTGAATGGATTCCCATCTCCTGTATAGTATACGCGGGTACACTATGCACCCCTGTATACTATATGGCCAGGGGAGGTGAGTAGTGATGCTAAACATCACTCCTCACCTCCTTACACTCTGTGTACCAGGCGCTCAGCATCTGACCCACTGAGTGGTACCTGAAGACAGTGAGAAAACTGCCACAGAGGACAAAATTAGCTGTTTATACACATCAGAAAAATCACCAGAAAAAACACCAGAAAAACTGCCAAAATGCAGGAAAAAGCTGTGGCAGATTTTCTGGTGTTTTTTCTGGTGTTTTTTCAGGTGTAAAAAAAAAAAAAAGTGGAAACTTAGCCTAGCCAATCCACAGTCAGCCCAATGAAAGATTTTAAGAAGCATGTAATGTAATTTATCTGCTAAAAAAAAAGTGCTAACGGCCCCAGAGTGCACCGAAATTGCATTCGCATCTCACGGGTTCCCAAGAACATATAGACAAAACAACATTCTTCCCAACGCGTTTTTTATCGCTAGTATTCACAATGTCCTCAGGGGAGGAATAATTGGGGATAGCCAGTGTGTCCAGGTGATCTAGATATAAAACAAATAGTCGTCCTCTAAGCCCCGGGTAAAATCACAGCACAAGTGCAGACTCTGCTGCTTCAGTCAACTCGCAAGGTAATGTTGAGAACTCTGCTGACAACAGTATTCGATGGAGTAGTTCTGTCCTCAATCCAATGGATTGAGGATAAGATATCTGATCGCGGGTGATCTGGCCACTGGGACCCCCGCAATCTCCAAGCGGCACCCCGGCGTTCTGAAAATTTTTGTTTCGGCAGCCACGGTTGGGACTTCACGCCATGCCCCAGTCATTCATGTCCGGCACAGCGGCCGGACCCCTCGCGATCAGACACTTATCCCTCTATTCTTTGTATAGGGGATAAGATGTCCAGGGGCGGAGTGCCCCTTTAAGTACACAGTTTCCAAATTAATTTGTGCTGGTTCACTCTCAGACAAGTCAAAAAGAAAATCCTTCATAACACTAAATGCATTCATAAGTTTATTACAATGAACACATTTACGGTAGTTATTTACTTAATTAACTTGCACAAATATGGAAGATTAATTGTGTAATTTGTCAGAAGAAATAGTCACCATAAAGAATTTCTGTGCACATGTCTAGCTACATCTAGGTAATTATAGTGAATTAGATGGCAACACCTGCCCGGGCAGCCAGTTGCCTGGTATTTATAGGTAGGTATGTATCTGAGTCAGACATGTAAACACAAGATAGGTAATGCTTTTCCAAATGTCATCTTTATCTCTCTGTCCAAACATGCTGCTTGTCCAATAAAATAATTACAAATAATACATATATTTATTCACTCAGCATCTTCCTTTCTATCGCTATGATAAATGTGTTTATGGCTTTAACCCCTTCAGGACGGAGCCCATTTTGGCCTTAAGGACCGGAGCGTTTTTTGCACATCTGACCACTGTCACTTTAAACATTAATAACTCTGGAATGCTTTTAGTTATCATTCTGATTACGAGATTGTTTTTTCGTGACATATTCTTCTTTAACATAGTGGTAAATTTTTGGCGATACTTGCATCCTTTCTTGGTGAAAAATCCGTAAATTTGATGAAAAATTTGAAAATTTAGCATTTTTCTAACTTTGAAGCTCTCTGCTTGTAAGGAAAATGGATATTACGAATAATTC
Organism: Hyla sarda; assembly: GCF_029499605.1. Taxonomy (NCBI): domain Eukaryota; kingdom Metazoa; phylum Chordata; class Amphibia; order Anura; family Hylidae; genus Hyla; species Hyla sarda. The sequence continues at coordinate 370,189,164 of NC_079191.1, forward strand.
TTTTTTTGGTTCACATATACAATATGTCTACTTTATGTTTGCATCATGAAATTGACGTGTTTTTACTTTTGGAAGACACCAGAGGGCTTCAAAGTTCAGCAGCAATTTTCCGATTTTTCACAAAATTTTCAAACTCAGTATTTTTCATGGACCAGTTCAGGTTTGAAGTGGATTTGAAGGGTCTTCATATTAGAAATACCCCATAAATGACCCCATTATAAAAACTACACCCCCCAAAGTATTCAAAATGACATTCAGTCAGCCTTTTAACCCTTTAGGTGTTTCACACGAATAGCAGCAAAGTGAAGGAGAAAATTCACAATCTTCATTTTTTATACTCACATGTTCTTGTAGACCCAATTTTTGAATTTTTACAAGGGGTAAAAGGACAAAATTTTTACTTGTATTTGTAGCCCAATTTCTCTCGAGTAAGCACATACCTCATATGTCTATGTAAAGTGTTCGGCGGGCGCAGTAGAGGGCTCAGAAGGGAAGGAGCGACAAGGGAATTTTGGAGAGTACGTTTTTCTGAAATGGTTTTTGGGGGGCATGTTACCTTTAGGAAGCCCTTATGGTGCCAGAACAGCAAAAAAAAACACATGGCATACCATTTTGGAAACTAGACCCCTCGGGGAATGTAACATGGGATAAAGTGAACCTTAATACCCCACAGGTGTTTCACGACTTTTGCAAATGTAAAAAAAAAAAAAAATTTTACCTAAAATGCTTGTTTTCCCCCAAAATTTTTATTTTTAAAAATGGTAATAGCAGAAAATACCCCTAAAAATTTGAAGCCCAATTTCTCCCGATTCAGAAAACACCCCATATGGGGGTGAAAAGTGCTCTGCTGGCGCACTACAGGTCTCAGAAGAGAAGGAGTCACATTTGGCTTTTTGAACGCAAATATTTCTCTGGGGGCATGCCGCATTTAGGAAGCCCCTATGGTGCCAGAACAGCAAAAAAAAAAACACATGGCATACCATTTTGGAAACTAGACCCCTCGGGGAACGTAACAAGGGGTTAAGTGAACCTTTATACCCCACAGGTGTTTCACGACTTTTGCATATGTAAAAAAAAAAATTTTTTTTTACCTAAAATGCTTGTTTTCCCAAAAATTTTACATTTTTAAAAAGGGTAAAAGCAGAAAATACCCCCCAAAATTTGTAACACAATTTCTCCCGAGTACGGCGATACCCCATATGTGACCCTAAACCGTTGCCTTGAAATACGACAGGGCTCCAAAGTGAGAGCGCCATGCGCATTTGAGGCCTAAATTAGGGATTGCATAGGGGTGGACATAGGGGTATTCTACGCCAGTGATTCCCAAACAGGGTGCCTCCAGCTGTTGCAAAACTCCCAGCATGCCTGGACAGTCAACGGCTGTCCGACAATACTGGGAGTTGTTTTGCAACAGCTGGAGGCTCCGTTTTGGAAACCGTGGCCTACCAGACGTTTTTCATTTTTATTGGGGAGGGGAGGGGGGCTGTGTAGGGGTATGTGTATACGTAGTGTTTTTTACTTTTTATTTTATTTTTTGTGTTAGTGTAGTGTAGTGTTTTTAGGGTACAGTCGCACGGGCGGGGGGTTCACAGTAGTTTCTCGCTGGCAATTTGAGCTGCAGCAGAAAGTTTGCGGCAGCTCAAATTTGCAGCCAGATACTTACTGTAATCCTCCGCCCATGTGAGTGTACCCTGTACGTTCACATTGGGGGGGACATCCAGCTGTTGCAAAACTACAACTCCCAGCATGCCCGTTGGCTGTCGGTGACTGCTGAGAGTTGCAGTTTTGCAACAACTGTAGGCACACTGGTTATGTATCACTGAGTTTGTGACCTAACTCAGTGTTTCACAACCAGTGTGCCTCCAGCTGTTGCAAAACTACAACTCCCAGCATGTACGGTGCATGGTGTACGGTGACTGCTGAGAGTTGTAGTTTGCAACAGCTGGAGGCACACCGGTCGTGAAACACTGAGGTAAAAAAAAAAACTCTGAGTTTCACAACCAGTGTGCCTTCAGCTGTTGCAAAACTACAACTCTCAGCAGTCATCGACAGCCAACGGGCATGCTGGGAGTTGTAGTTATGCAGCCAGCAGATGCACCACTACAACTCCCAGCATGCACTTTAGCTGTTTGTGCAAGCTGGGAGTTGTAGTTAGACAACAGCTGAAGGTACACTTTTCCATAGAAAGAATGTGCCTCCAGCTGTTGCAAAACCATAAGTCCCAGCATGCCCATAAGGCAATGCTGGGAGTTGTGGTGGTCTGCCTCCTGCTGTTGCCTAACTACAGCTCCCAGCATGCCCTTTTTGCATGCTGGGAGCTGTTGCTAAGCAACAGCAGGAGGCTGTCACTCACCTCCTGCTGCTGCCGGCACACAGGTCAGTCCCGCCGCCGCAGCTGCTCCTGGGGCCCCGATCCCAACAGGGGCGCCGGGGATCGGGGTCCCCAGCACCCGGGGTCGTCTTCCCGCACCCGCTCACGCCCTCCGGAAGAGGGGCGGAGCGGGTGCGGGAGTGACACCCGCAGCAGGCGCCCTGATTGGTCGGCCGGTAATCCGGCCGACGAATCAGGGCGATCGTGAGGTGGCACCAGTGCCACCTCACCCCTGCAGGCTCTGGCTGTTCGGGGCAGTCAGAGACGGCCCCGAACAGCCAGTAATTCCGGGTCACCGGGTCACTGGAGACCCGATTGACCCGGAATCGCCACAGATCGCTGGACTGAATTGTCCAGCGATCTGCGGCGATCGCCGACATGGGGGGGCATAATGACCCCCCTGGGCGATATGCCGGGATGCCTGCTGAACGATTTCAGCAGGCATCCGGCTCCGGTCCCCAACCGGCTAGCGGTGGGGGCCGGAATTCCCACGGGCGTATGGATACGCCCTCGGTCCTTAAGGACTCGGGATTCAGGGCGTATCCATACGCCCTATGTCCTGAAGAGGTTAAAGGGAACGAATTCTGAGATTTTACCATACAGTCATGGCCATAAACGTTGGCACCCCTGAAATGTTTCAAGAAAATTAAGTGTTTCTCACAGAAAATTATTGCAGTGACACATGTTTTACTATACACACGTTTATTCCCATTGTGTGTATTGGAACTAAAGCAAAAAAGGGCGGAAAAAAGCAAATTGGACATAATGTCACACCAAACTCCAAAAATGGGCTGGACAAAATTATTGGCACCCTTAACTTAATATTTGGTTGCACACCCTTTGGAAAAAATAACTGAAATCAGTCGCTTCCTATAACCATCAATAAGCTTCTTACACCTCTCAACCGGAATGTTGGACCACTCTTCTTTTGCAAACTGCTCCAGGTCTCTCTTATTGGAAGGCGCCTTTTCCAAACAGAAATTTTAAGATCTCTCCACAGGTGTTCAATGGGATTAAGATATGGACTTATTGCTGGCCACTTCAGAACTCTCCAGCGCTTTGTTGCCATCCATTTCTGGGTGCTTTTTGACATATGTTTGGGGTCATTGTCCTGCTGGAAGACCCAAGATCTCGGACGCAAACCCAGCTTTTTGACACTGGGCTGTACAGTGCGACCCAAAATCCGTTGGTAATCCTCAGATTTCATGATGCTTTGTAGACATTCAAGGCACCTAGTGCCAGAGGCAGAAAAACAACCCTAAAACATCATTGAACCTCTCACCATATTTCACTGTAGGTACTGTGTTCTTTTCTTTGTAGGCCTCATTCCATTTTTGGTAAACAGTAGAATAATGTGCTTTACCAAAAAGCTCTATCTTGGTTTCATCTATCCACAAGACGTTTTCCCAGAAGGATTTTGGCTTACTCAATTTCATTTTGGCAATACGTAGACTTGCTTTTTTATGTCTCTGTGTCAGCAGTGGGGTCCTCCTGGGTCTCCTGCCATAGCGTTTCATTTCAATTAAATGTCGACTGATAGTTTGCGCTGACACTGATGCTCGCTGAGCCTGCACGACAGCTTGAACACCTTTGGAACTTGTTTGGGGCTGCTTATCCATCATCCGGACTATCCTGCATTGACACCTTTCATACATTTTTCTCTTCCATCCATGCCCAGGGAGATTAGCTTCAGTGCCATGGGTTGCAAACTTCCTGATAATGTTGCGCACTGTGGACAAAGGCAAATCTAGATCTCTGGAGATGGACTTGTAACTTTGAGATTGTTGATATTTTTCCACAATTTTGGTTCTCAAGTCCTCAGACAGTTCTCTTCTCCTCTTTCTGTTGTCCATGCTTAGTGTGGCACACACAGACATACACTGCAAAACTAAGTGAACTTCTCTTTTTATCTGCTTTCAGGTGTGATTTTTATATTGCCCCCACCTGTTACTTTCCCCAGGTGAGTTTAAAGGAGCATCACATGCTTGAAACAATCTTATTTTTCCACAATTTTGAAAGTGTGCCAATAATTTTGTCCCGCCCATTTTTGGAGTTTGGTGTGACATTATGTCCAATTTGCTTTTTTTCCTCCCTTTTTTGGTTTAGTGCCAATACACACAAAGGGAATAAACATGTGTATAGCAAAACATATGTGATTAAAATCATTTTCTGTGAGAAATACTTAACTTTCTTGAAAAATTTCAGGGGTGCCAACATTTACGGCCATGACTGTATATAATGCATGGTAATGCATAATACATGGTAAAATCTTCCTTACCATCCCCGGGGGAGGTTCCTGTCCACAGGCTACCCCACCAGCCCCATAAGTAGTCCCCTGGGCAGTAGCTATAACTTACCTGGTCTCGTCTTCTCCGGCTGTAATCATACCCCCTCAGTGTGATTTACAGCAGGGCACAGCCTGCATCATTGCGCTGCTTTGCCTTTTTAGGGGGCAGTGCAGTGACAAAGGCTGTCAATCTGGGCTAGGTAAGTATAGCTCTCCACCCAGGGGACTTCTTACGGGGTAGAGAGGGGGAGAGCCTAGGTTGTGTACCTGTACTATTTAAACCTGTCTGCCTTCTCCAAAGGATCAGCACTATCCCTGAAAGGTAAAAATAAAGGATTTCTGCTAATCTCTAACCACCCATAAAGTTCAGTGCAACTGACCCCTTTGTTTCTAATACTGTATGTACACAGTGCTGCCTCTTGAATATAATTTACCCTCTCCCTCTAGCTTGTCATCATCAGCAGCACTAATCAGTGCTTCATGTAACCCCTGTCTTACTGTAATGCTCCTGTTGTCTCTTCACTTTCTGCTCACATGGCACCTTACAAAGCCAATGCCTTAGCAGCCCCTTCTTCCTTTATATGCCATCTATAGTACTGTACTGTAAATAATCCCACATCTTAGTGCCATCCTGTTCAGGTCAGTGCCATTTTGCAACAGCATTATATCATGGCATAGTAGTGAGGAGTAGTTGTTCTGCTGTGCTTTGATTAGCCAACAAGTAAGGTAAAGGAAGTTGCTCAGTGTGTACTGCAGGCAAAAAGCTCAGGTGTGGTCCTGCCCCCGGAAAAAGTAAGAATGAGAAGTAGTGGTGCACCATAGAGGGGTTTAATAACAACCATGGGGGAAATTTATCAAAACCTGTGCAAAGGAAAAGTTGCCCAGTTGCCCATGGCAACCAATCAGATCGCTTCTTTCATTTTGCAGAGGCCTTGTTAAAAATGATAGAAGCAAGCTGATTGGTTGCTATAGGCAACTAGGCAACTTTTCCTCTGGACATGTTTTGATCAATCTCCCCCATGAGAGTACAGCTCATTACCACAGAGACAAGGGTGGATGCAGAGCTTTATCTTTGTATATAGTATATATACTACTCAATATATATATATATATATATATATATATATATATATATATATATAGGGAAGGGGATAAGTATTCTCCTTAGGGAGCACCACTTCTGGTGTATAGAGATACACAAAAGGCCATTAGCACTCCATGGACTTTCTGGTAAAAGGAATATGCAAAGCAGCTCATCACACTACCTTCACAGGCAGCATTCCCTGAAATCAGCTGCTTTGCATATCTATATATATATATATATATATATATATATATATATATATATATATATGTATATAATATTATATATTGATAAAGGGAGGAATCCTGAAAGCTTGTCTCTTCTATTAGTCCAATAAAAAAAAGGCATTACAAGATCCTGCAACATTTTTTGATTTGCATCTGCATCACTGGACTAATACGGCTACTCAAATTTACTATATATATATATATATATATATATATATATATATAAATATATATATGTGGTGTCCCAGTACCGCATTCTATACGGTACTTGTTTATTTATGGGTCCCCATAGCCAGAGTCCCTAGGACTTAGGGATTCCTCTTAGCCAGTCTACCCCTAGTCACCTCTATTTTAGTGTATAAATCTCTAATTTATCCATAGGTTAATATAAATTGGATAGTATATGTAAATAAATGGTTAATTACTTGTTTCCATGGCGTCGCAGGGTCTTCGGGTCATGTGATGCGTTCTAAGCCTCATTCTGGATGCGTTCCAGGCCTCACTTTGGTATTTCTAGCCTTGTTTTGGTTTTATTGTGTGTATAGGACCTGTATAGGAAGTCAGATGATCACCCAGAAGCCTGTGAGACGGTGAGTGACAGCTGACCTCGGACCTATCAAATTAGGCTCCGTCCCCTGTCCATATAAGTGATGCGGCAGCCATTTTAGCTCTCTTTGTTCCTGGGTTGCCAAGTGAGCAACATCTCTCTATAGAACCTGCGCTGCTAAAAACCGTGAGTTAGGCCCAAGCCTCGCAGCAACGGACAATCCTTAGCAAATATAGAGTGTATCAATCCCCAAACACTCTGCGGGACCACCGGACCTAATCTACCCCTAAATCCGGACGGACCCACGCACCAATTACCTTGATTCTATTAACCTGCAAAAAACGTAAGGTCCGCAGAAACTGTCAGTCATTGAAGTCTATAGAAGTGTATTGCAGAGACTGTAACTGTATTCTGAATGTACTGCAAGTTCAAGAGTAAAGTTTACTTCAGTTCAAGTTTAACTTCAGTGTGGACCTTCAGTCATTACTTGCATACGCCTGTCGTTTCTGGGAAGGGCGGCGATAGGCCGAAGCTATACCTCAGTAATACCAGCCCTCACCCTGGCGTCACGAGTTATACAAAATATATAAAAGTTAAATACATGTAAATAAGTTATGAACAATGAAGGAAACAAACACCAATACAAATTAACAGGATATAAACAGTATGAAGATGGTATGCTTATCCTTCATGTGGTTATGCGAATAGTTGCAAACTCTCTTGTTGTAATAAAACATGATACCTTCTATATGTGTCTACCTTCTACATGTATCTCCCTCCTCATACAAAAAGATGTGTTTTATTATTTATATATTTGTGTTGTTATTAGTTTTTGTATTTCTTATTTTCTATTGTTGTTTATATATATATTGGAGAAAAATCATATAGATAAGGTACCGTAGAAATTTTCAGGGTTGCAAAATATTAACTGTTACGCCGAGCGCTCCGGGTCCCCGCTCCTCCCCGGAGCGCTCGCAGCGTCCTCTCATTCGCAGTGCCCCGTTCAGACCTGCTGACCGGGTGCGCTGAGATATTACTCCCAGCCGGGATGCGATTCGCGACGCGGGACGCGCCCGCTCGCAATGCGCATCCCAGCTCCCGTACTTGACCCGTTCTCCGTCTGTGTTGTCCCGGCGCGCGCGGCCCCGCTCCTTAGGGCGCGCGCGCGCCGGGTCTCTGCGATTTAAAGGGCCACTGCGCCACTGATTGGCGCAGCAGGCCTAATCAGTATCTTCACCTGTGCACTCCCTACTTATACCTCACTTCCCCTGCACTCCCTTGCCGGATCTTGTTGCCATTGTGCCAGTGAAAGCGTTTCCTTTTGTGTTCCTAGCCTGTGTTCCAGACCTCCTGCAGTTGCCCCTGACTACGATCCTTGCTGCCTGCCCTGACCTTCTGCTACGTCTGACCTTGCTCTTGTCTACTCCCTTGTACCGCGCTTATCTCAGCAGTCAGAGAGGTTGAGCCGTTGCCGGTGGATACGACCTGGTTGCTACCGCCGCTGCAAGACCATCCCGCTTTGCGGCGGGCTCTGGTGAATACCAGTAGCAACTTAGAACCGGTCCACCGACACAGTCCACGCCAATCCCTCTCTGGCACAGAGGATCCACCTCCAGCCAGCCGAATCGTGACAGTAGATCCGGCCATGGATCCCGCTGAGGTCCCACTGCCAGTTGTCACCGACCTCACCACGGTGGTCGCCCAGCAGTCGCAACAGATAGCGCAACAAGGCCACCAGCTGTCTCAACTGACCGTGATGCTACAGCAGCTACTACCACAGCTTCAGCAATCATCTCCTCCGCCAGTTCCTGCACCTCCTCCGCAGCGAGTGGCCGCTTCCAGCCTCCGATTATCCTTGCCGGATAAATTTGATGGGGACTCTAAGTTTTGCCGTGGTTTTCTTTCGCAATGTTCCCTGCATTTGGAGATGATGTCGGACCAGTTTCCAACTGAAAGGTCTAAGGTGGCTTTCGTAGTCAGCCTTCTGTCTGGGAAAGCCCTGTCATGGGCCACACCGCTCTGGGACCGCAATGATCCTGTCACTGCCTCTGTACACTCCTTCTTCACGGAGATTCAAAGTGTCTTTGAGGAACCTGCCCGAGGCTCTTCTGCCGAGACTGCCCTGCTGAATCTGGTCCAGGGTAATTCTTCTGTTGGCGAGTACGCCATCCAGTTCCGTACTCTTGCCTCCGAATTATCCTGCAATAACGAGGCCCTCTGCGCGACCTTTAAAAAAGGCCTATCCAGTAACATTAAAGATGTGCTGGCCGCACGAGAAATTCCTGCTAACCTACATGAACTTATTCATCTTGCCACCCGCATTGACATTCGTTTTTCCGAAAGGCGTCAGGAGCTCCGCCAGGATATGGACTTTGTTCGCACGAGGCGGTTTCTCTCCCCGGCTCCTCTCTCCTCTGGTCCTCTGCAATCCATTCCTGTGCCTCCCGCCGTGGAGGCTATGCAAGTTGACCGGTCTCGCTTGACACCTCAAGAGAGGACACGACGCCGCATGGAGAACCTTTGCCTGTACTATGCCGGTACCGGAAATTTCTTGAAGGATTGTCCTATCCGTCCTCCTCGCCAGGAAAGACGCACGCTGACTCCGCACAAAGGTGAGACAGCTCTTGATGTGAACTCTGCTTCCCCACGTCTTACTGTGCCTGTGCGGATGTCTTCTTCTACCTTCTCCTTCTCTGCTACGGCCTTCTTGGATTCCGGATCTGCAGGAAATTTTATTTTGGCCTCTCTCATCAACAGGTTCAACATCCCGGTGACCAGTCTCGCCCGACCCCTCTACATCAACTCTGTTAACAATGAAAGATTGGACTGTACCGTGCGTTACCGCACGGAACCTCTCTTAATGTGCATCGGACCCCATCACGAAAAAATTGAATTTTTGGTCCTCTCTAACTGCACTTCAGAGATTCTTCTTGGATTACCGTGGCTTCAACGCCATTCCCCAACCCTTGATTGGACCACAGGAGAAATCAAGAACTGGGGTACTTCTTGCCACAAGGACTGTCTTAAACCGGCTCCCAGTACTCACAGTCGTGACCCTGTTGTTCCTCCGGTATCTGGTCTTCCTAAGGCCTATCTGGACTATGCTGATGTTTTTTGCAAGAAACAAGCAGAGACTTTGCCTCCTCACAGGCCTTATGACTGTCCTATTGACCTCCTCCCGGGTACTACTCCACCCCGGGGCAGAATCTATCCTCTGTCTGCTCCAGAAATCCAAGCCATGTCGGAATACATCCAGGAGAACTTAAAAAAGGGGTTTATCCGCAAGTCCTCCTCTCCTGCCGGAGCTGGATTTTTTTTTGTCTCCAAAAAAGATGGCTCCCTACGCCCGTGCATTGATTACCGCGGACTTAATAAAATCACGGTAAAAACCCGCTACCCCCTACCTCTTCTCTCGGAACTCTTTGACCGCCTACAAGGCGCCCACATCTTTACCAAGCTGGACTTAAGAGGTGCTTATAATCTCATCCGCATCAGGGAGGGGGACGAATGGAAGACTGCATTTATCACCAACTGATGGACACTTTGAGTATCTGGTCATGCCCTTCGGCCTTTGCAATGCCCCTGCCGTCTTCCAAGACTTTGTAAATGAAATTTTTCGTGATCTTCTATATACCTGTGTTGTGGTTTACCTGGACGATATTCTGATTTTTTCTGACAACTTGGAAGAACACCGCCAGCATGTCCGCATGGTTCTTCAGAGACTTCGGGACAATCAACTTTATGCCAAAATGGAAAAATGTCTCTTTGAATGTCAGTCTCTTCCTTTCCTAGGATACTTAGTCTCTGGCCAGGGACTACAAATGGACCCAGATAAACTATCTGCCGTATTAGATTGTCCAAGCCCCTCCGGACTCCGTGCTATCCAACATTTTTTGGGGTTCCCCAATTATTACAGACAATTTATTCCACACTTTTCTGCTATTGTGGCTCCTATCGTGGCTCTAACCAAGAAAAATGCCAATCCTAAGTCCTGGTCTCCTCAAGCGGAAGACGCATTTAAACATCTCAAGTCTGCCTTTTCTTCTGCTCCCGTACTCTCCAGACCTGACCCATCTAAACCCTTCTTATTGGAGGTAGACGCCTCCTCAGTGGGAGCTGGAGCAGTTCTTCTACAAAGAAATTTTTCTGAGCATGCTGTTACTTGTGGGTTTTTTTCTAGGACCTTCTCTCCGGCGGAGAAAAACTACTCCATTGGTGATCGAGAATTACTGGCCATAAAATTGGCGCTTGAGGAGTGGAGGCACCTGCTGGAGGGATCCAAATATCCAGTTATTATTTACACTGATCACAAGAATCTCTCTTATCTCCAGTCTGCCCAACGTCTGAACCCTCGCCAGGCTAGGTGGTCGTTGTTCTTTGCCCGTTTTAACTTTGAAATCCATTTTCGCCCTGCTGACAAGAACATTAGGGCCGATGCCCTCTCTCGTTCTTCAGATGCCTCTGAAGTGGAAGCCTCTCCGCAACACATCATTCCTGCGGACTGTCTGATCTCCACTTCTCCAGCTTCCATTAGACAAACTCCTCCAGGGAAGACCTTCGTTTCTCCACGCCAGCGCCTCGGGATTCTCAAGTGGGGACATTCCTCCCACCTCGCAGGCCATGCGGGCATCAAAAAATCCATTCAACTCATCTCTCGATTTTATTGGTGGCCTACTCTGGAGACTGACGTTGTTGATTTCGTGCGGGCCTGTACTGTCTGTGCCCGGGATAAGACTCCTCGCCAGAAGCCTGCTGGTCTCCTTCATTCTCTGCCTGTTCCTGAACAACCTTGGTCACAGATTGGTATGGACTTTATTACTGACTTGCCCTTATCCCGTGGCAACACAGTTGTTTGGGTGGTCGTTGATCGATTTTCCAAGATGGCACATTTTATCCCTCTTCCAGGCCTTCCTTCAGCGCCTCAGTTGGCAAAGCAATTTTTTACACACATTTTTCGCCTTCACGGGTTGCCCACGCATATCGTCTCGGATAGAGGCGTTCAATTCGTGTCTAAATTCTGGAGGGCCCTCTGTAAGCAGCTCAAGATCAAATTAAACTTCTCTTCTTCTTATCATCCCCAATCCAATGGGCAAGTAGAAAGAATTAATCAGGTCCTGGGTGACTATTTACGACATTTTGTTTCCTCCCGCCAGGATGACTGGGCAGATCTTCTACCATGGGCCGAATTCTCATACAACTTCAGAGTCTCCAAATCTTCTGCTAAATCCCCATTTTTCGTGGTGTACGGCCGTCACCCTCTTCCTCCCCTCCCCACTCCCATGCCCTCTGGTTTACCCGCTGTTGATGAAGTGACTCGAGATCTTTCCACCATATGGAAAGAAACCCAAAATTCTCTTTTACAGGCTTCATCCCGGATGAAAAAATTTGCTGATAAAAAAAGAACTCCCCCCATTTTTGCTCCCGGAGACAAGGTATGACTCTCCGCTAAGTATGTCCGCTTACGTGTCCCCAGTTATAAACTGGGACCACGCTATCTTGGTCCTTTCAAAATCTTGTGCCAGATCAACCCTGTCTCTTACAAACTCCTTCTTCCTCCTTCTCTCCGTATTCCCAATGCATTCCATGTCTCTCTCCTTAAACCACTCATCCTTAACCGCTTCTCTCCCAAAGTTGTCTCTCCCACTCCTGTTTCCGGTTCGTCTGACGTCTTCTCGGTGAAGGAGATTCTAGCATCCAAGACAGTCAGAGGTAAAAGATTCTTCCTGGTTGACTGGGAGAATTGTGGCCCAGAGGAGAGATCTTGGGAACCTGAGGACAACATACTAAACAAAAGTCTTATCCTCAGGTTCTCAGGCTCCAAGAAGAGGGGGAGACCCAAGGGGGGGGGGGTACTGTTACGCCGAGCGCTCCGGGTCCCCGCTCCTCCCCGGAGCGCTCGCAGCGTCCTCTCATTCGCAGCACCCCGTTCAGACCTGCTGACCGGGTGCGCTGCGATATTACTCCCAGCCGGGATGCGATTCGCGACGCGGGACGCGCCCGCTCGCGATGCGCATCCCGGCTCCCGTACCTGACCCGTTCTCCGTCTGTGTTGTCCCGGCGCGCGCGGCCCCGCTCCTTAGGGCGCGCACGCGCCGGGTCTCTACGATTTAAAGGGCCACTGCGCCACTGATTGGCGCAGCAGGCCTAATCAGTATCTTCACCTGTGCACTCCCTACTTATACCTCACTTCCCCTGCACTCCCTTGCCGGATCTTGTTGCCATTGTGCCAGTGAAAGCGTTTCCTTGTGTGTTCCTAGCCTGTGTTCCAGACCTCCTGCCGTTGCCCCTGACTACGATCCTTGCTGCCTGCCCTGACCTTCTGCTACGTCCGACCTTGCTCTTGTCTACTCCCTTGTACCACGCTTATCTCAGCAGTCAGAGAGGTTGAGCCGTTGCCGGTGGATACGACCTGGTTGCTACCGCCGCTGCAAGACCATCCCGCTTTGCGGCGGGCTCTGGTGAATACCAGTAGCAACTTAGAACCGGTCCACCGACACGGTCAACGCCAATCCCTCTCTGGCACAGAGGATCCACCTCCAGCCAGCCGAATCGTGACATTAACTCATTAGATACAGGGCTGGTGTACTTGGGTCATGCGTGTGGAGAGCATTCTAATAGTGTAAAATCACATCCTGCCTTTTATTAAGGCCCATGGGATGTCTACTCTCCAGACGCATGATCCAGTAAACCTCCCTATCTAGAAGTTTCTGCCTGTGATCACCCCCTCTCACTGGTGCCATGACTCTCTCAATGCCCTGGAGCATGAGAGAGTCGTGGTTACCACCATGTTTTTCTGCACAGTGCTGACTTACCATGGAAACGTGTCGGGAGTTAAAGTGCTTGACATCTGATAAGTGCTTTCTAATTCTCACCTTCAGGGGGCAGGTAGTACACCCCACATATTGCATGTTGCACTCCCGACACGTTACCAAGTACACCACGTAGGGTGTGTTGCAATTTATGTACTGTTTAATTACATGCATTTCATTTCTCACAGTGGATAAAAATTCCTTGGATATCTGCATAATATTGCAACATATACAACTATTGTGGCCGCACTTGTATGAACCAGTGGTATTCAACCATGTGGTTGATTTTGAGTTGTTAGAGGAAAAAAGGCTTGGAGACACCATTTATCTTATAGTCGGCGCTATTCTAGGGACACACCTGTAACCTCCACTCAGCGCAGATCTGTACATAGGATCACCGCTAATAACTGGCATATATTTATGAATAATTTTTGTGATTTCCTTGTACTGTGCACTGTACTGAGTGACAAAGGTGACAGGTGATAGGTCCTCCTTCATTTTGGTTTTGTTGTGTAACAACAGGTCAGATCTGTTTTTGGCTTTAGCCACATTAATGGCATGTGTAACATGCCATTTTTTATATCCTCGCTTTACTAATCGTGCCCCCACAGCATTGGCTTCTATTTCAAAATCTGCATCCAGTGTGCAATTACGTCTGGCTCGTACCAACTCCCCCACGGGCAGATTCTTCGCCACATGGGGGGGATGGCACGACGCCGCATGTGAGATGGTATTAGCAGCACTGGGTTTACGAAAAGATTATTTAACTATTTTGGCTGCTGGGGGGGACCCCGTCAGGATCACATCCAAAAAAGAAACCTCGCTACCACCTTCCATAACTGTAAAATGCAGGTTAGCCTAATTTGCATTGAGGTATGTCGAGAAAGCCTTAATGGCCGTTACATCGGACCCCTAAATAAACAGGAGGTCATCGATGTAGCGGCCATACCATTGGATGTGAAGGCTGAAGGGGTTTTGGGGGGAGAAGAGTGTCTCCCTCTCCCACCAACACATATAAATGTTGGCGAAAGAGGGGGAGAACTTCGCCCCCATCGAGGCTCCGGTGGTCTGCAGAAAAAAGTCGCCCGTCACGCTTAAAAAAATTGTGGCTGAGTAAAAATTTCACCACCTCGACGATAAATTCCTGCAGACCCCCGGAGTAACCCGAGTATGGCCGCAAAAACCAAGATAACGCAGTCCCCGCCAGGTTGTGGGGTATCACCAAATAAAGTGATGTGACATCGGCTGTAACCCACATCCACCCCTCCTGCCATTCGATCTGATCGAATATTGAAAGTAAATAGCCCGTATCTTTAATGTATCCTGGCATCTCCGCTCTCAATGGTTGTAACATGGAATCTACCCATGAGGATAAGTGCTTATTGAGAGAAGAGATGCCGGCGACAATGGGGTGCATGGGGGGAGGGAAAACCTCCTTGTGGACTTTGGGGAGGGAGTGAAAAATAGGGGTCACGGGATGTTGGACAAAAATATATTCGGCCTCCTTAAGTGAAAAGAAGCCTCCCTCCACTCCAAAGTCCACAAGTTGCTTAAGTTGTCGCTTAAAGGCAGGTGTAGGATCATTGGGCAAGGGTCTGTACGTAGTGCGATCTCCCAACATATCCTTATTGATTTTTTCGTACAAACCCTTGTCCACCACAATGATAGCTCCGCCCTTATCAGCTTGTCGGACGATAATATCGTTCAACCTTTTCAACTCCTGCAGAGCGGATCGCTCAGCACGGGTTAAGTTGTCATATGTATCCTTCTGTGTAGCCGCCCTTCTCGACAACTGCAGGAGTTCCCACTCCACCAGCTCCTGGAATTGGTCAAGGACCGGAGTTCTGGAGCTGATGAGGTAGAACCCAGGGTTACTGGTGCCGAAAGAGGGCGGCTGCACTTCGGGTAAACTGTGTGATGTAAGGTGTTGTAAATCAGATAGTGTAATTAAATCACCAAACATAAAGGAATTACCACGAGACCCACTACCCCTATCTATCTCCCGTGCCATGTCTGCCTGATCACTATTTTCGTCAGTATCAAATTCCTATCTTGGGCAGAGGAAAAATGCTTGTGGACTGTTATGTTGTAAATTTATTAACATCAATGATTGTCCTAAATAAGTCAAATTGGCATGTAGGGGAGAAAGAAAGTCCTTTGGATAAAGCGGAGGTGAGTGCTGGGGAAAGAATCTTGGCGGACAGATTAAATATTGGGATAGTTCTTACCTCCTGCGGCTGTACCTCGTATCGTGGCGTTGCTGGACGATGTTTACACCCGGCTCAGCGTTGTTTGATGACGCTTTCTTCTTCCGTGTCGACTTAGATGATGTCGATAGGGGCGTGGATACAGCCGCAGGAGTTGTTGCCTCAGCTACCGGAGATGGATCGACTGGAGCCGGGATTGACTCCAAAGAACCCTGTTCCGTGGAGCTCAAGCTGACCTTTGCTTCTCTTGACTTGTGGTGTCTTCGTCCTCTATTTCTCAGGATGGACCTTGGTGTAGATGTTCTTGAGTCCATCCTAGGCCACTGGAACACCGTGTTACTCCGGTAATCTTGCAGCTCTCTCATAAATGTATTCTGTTTAATTTCAGTGATAGCATTTTCCAGTTTAGTTAGGTTCTCCTTCAATCGGATTTCAAGCTCAGCATAGGCGGTGTGTTCCTTATATTTTGTAACGGAAATTTCGATAGTAGAAATCTTTTCACCAACCTCTGTAAGAGCCTTTTCTTCATGCTTTATGATAAGCGTCATGAATCGCAGCGAGGAATCGGTCAGCAAAAGTTCCTACTCTTGTTTAAATTCATCTGAAAATATAGTACCGCATATCCCAGCGTATAAGACGACTTTTTAACCCCGAATTTTCTTCTGAAAAGTCGGGGGTCGCCTTACACGCCAGGTATTGAAGTCCGGGATAGGAAAACTTCTGATTATCTGCCCAGGCCGGCTCCCATGTGTGGCTGCAGGCGGGGGCCGGCCAGAGCAAGTAAAAACTAATACTGTATACTAAAAACCAGGGTGCCTCCAGCTGTTGTGAAACTACAACTCCCAGCACGGCAAAGGCTGTCCGGGCATGCTGGGAGTTGTAGTTTTACAACAGCTGGAGGCCCCCTGGTTTTTAGTATACAGTATTACTTTTTACCTGCTCTGGCCGGCCCCCACCTGTAGCCACACACGGGAGCCGGCCCGGGCAGATAATCATAGGTATTCCTATGCCGGACATCCCTGTGTCCCGAAAAATATTTTCAGGACATAAGGATGTCCACCGGTCCCTTACCATTCCCCGGCGTCCTCCTGTGATCCTCCTTTGGTCTTCCTGTGGTCCGGTCCTCCGTCTCTATGGTTGTACGCACGGGACGTCAGTGACATCACGTGCCTACAACCATAGAGGCAGAGGAGCGCAGGACCAGGAGGACCGCAGGAGGACGCGCGCCGACCGGGGCCTGGTGAGTGACCGTCCATGCTATCTTAAGTGATCCGGTCACCGCTCCCCGGTCCCGGCACCTACTGCTATGGTCCATAGGCCATAGCAGTAGATGGTGACCCGGGCCGGAGGAGCAGTGATCGTAACACTGTGGGGGCAGACCAGTACAGACATACAGCTTCCAGCCATACACTATATATGGCTGGAAGCTGTATGTCTGTTGGGGGGAGCTGCCAATCTAATGTGGGGGGAGCTGCCTACTATTGTGGGGGGAGCTGCCTACAAATGTGGGGGGAGCTGCCTACTATTGTGGGGGAACTGCCTACTATTGTGGGGGAAATGCTGACCTAATGTGGGGGAATTGCCTACAAATGTGGGGGGAGCTGCCTACTATTGTGGGGGAACTGCTGACATAATGTGGGGGGAGCTGCCTACAAATGTGGGGGGAGCTGCCTACAAATGTGGGGGGAGCTGCCTACTATTGTTGGGGGAGCTGCCTACAAATGTGGGGGGAGCTGCCTACAAATGTGGGGGAGCTGCCTACTATTGTGGGGGAACTGAATACTATTGTGGGGGAATTGCCTACAAATGTGGGGGAGCTGCCTACTATTGTGAGGGAACTGCTGACCTAATGTGGGGGGAGCTGCCTACAAATGTGGGGGGAGCTTTCTACAAATGTGGGGGAGCTGCCTACTAATGTGGGGGAACTGCTACTAATGTGGGGGAGCTGCCTACTAATGTGGGGTAACTGCTGACCTAATGTGGGGTAACTCCCGACTTATTGTGGGGGAGCTGCCTTCTATTGTGGGGGAACTATACTGCCTACCTAATGTGGGGGAACATGATGCCTACCTAATGTGGGGGGAACTACAAGGTACCGTACATTGCGGTAGGAGGGGTAGTCTTATATGGCGAGTATATCCCAAACTCTATATTTTAACTGTAAAAGTTGGGGGTCGTCTTATACGCCAAGTCTTCTTATACGCCGGCATATACGGTAGTTGGGAACTTCCTGATCCGGAGGCCCCTTGGGATCATATGGTTTTCAATGTATTTCTTTAGGGTGGTTACATCCCACCAGATCATGGACTCCGAACTCAGGGCTTCCTCCAGATCCCTCATTAGAGTCTGCAGCTCCAACGTGTCCTGAGTCGTTGTGTCTGAGTCATTAAACATAAGCCGTATCTTTTCTGAGCGAGCAAGGCGGTAATCCTCGGGAGCCCCATTAATATTAATAGTGTTATCCATGATATTCAACAGTCCACACCAGCACTGTGGTAATGGGGCAAAAGAGGCATGGTGGAGGGAGGGCACAGGAGACAGTCCAATCAAAGCCACAAAGAAATAAATCCAGCTCATCCCTCCAATATCCGCCGGCCGCGGCACGGACTCAGCCCGGACGCTGCTGATATGAATCCAAGAGAACCGAAAGAAATTGTCCAGCGCAGCCAAAAGTTCAAATGCTTATTACTTTATTCCAGAACACAACGACATACAGGGAGATAGGAGTGACGCGTTTCGATCGACTAGGCGATCTTAATCATACTGATACGGCTATCTGAATGTTGGGAAACCTATATAGGGGAGATGTCATAGGCGCATCCAAAGTAGACACACCTGATTACCAGACACTCCCTCAGACAGGAGAGAAACACCTTTGTCCCAAGAGTGGTGATGTATAAAAAAACAGAACTTATCTAGACATGAAACATCACCTGTCATGGGCCAATCTCAGTGTACATTCATAATCATAAGATTCCATATATAACAAAATAAGTGTTATCATAAAATCTTATACTGTTTATATCCTGTTAATTTGTACTGGTGTTTGTTTCCTTCATTGTTCATAACTTATGTACATGTATTTAACTTTTATATATTTTAAGATTTTATAACACTTATTTTGTTATATATGGAATCTTATGATTATGAATGTACACTGAGATTGGCCCATGACAGGTGATGTTTCATGTCTAGATAAGTCCTGTTTTTTTATACATCACCACTCTTGGGACAAGGGTGTTTCTCACCTGTCTGGGGGAGTGTCTGGTAATCAGGTGTGTCTACTTTGGATGCGCCTGCGCCTATGACATCTCCCCTATATAGGTTTCCCAACATTCAGATAGACGTATCAGTATGATTAAGATCACCTAGTCGATCGAAACGCGTCACTGCTATCTCCCTGTATGTCATTGTGTTCTGGAATAAAGTAATAAGCATTTGAGCTTTTGGCTGCACTGGACAATTTCTTTCGGTTCTCTTGGATTCATATCAGCAGCGTCCGGGCTGAGTCCGTGCCGCGGCCGGCGGATATTGGAGGGGTGAGCTGGATTTATTTATTTGTGGATATATATACAGTGACCCCCCGACATACGATGGCCCCGACATATGATCAAATCGACATACGATGGCCTCTCAGAGGCTATCGCATGTTGATGTCAGCATCGACATACAATGCTTTTTTATGTCAGGGCCATCGCATTAAGTGCTATCCGGCAGCTCCAAATGCTTAAGCTGCTGTCGGATACCAGCTTAATGTTCCCCGTGTGGTGCGGTAAGTATTACTTACCCCTCCACGATGCTCCGGGGTGCCCTCCGGGTCCAGCGCTGGTCTTCCGGTGTCTTCTCAGCCCTCTCTGATGACGTCAATACGCTGCTGCGCATGTCATCCAATAGGAATGGCGTACGCAGCGGCGTAATGACATCGCTACACAGGCCCAGTAAGGTCTTGCGGAAGAAAGCACAGGACCGGAGAAGACAACAGAGGACCGGAGAAGACAGCGGAGGACCGGAGAAGACAGCGGAAAGCCCAGCGGAGGCCCGGGGACACCATCTCAAGCGGCGGGGACAGGTGAGTACAGCTTCCTATACTTTACATTGCACGAATCCCTCAACATACGATGGATTTGACAAACGATGGCTCGTTTGAAACGAATTACCATCGTATGTTGAGGGACCACTGTATATACATACATATATTACTGTATGTTCCCTTATCAAAACCTCCAACAGTACAGTGCATCTCTTACCAGTCCTCCCACTTGAAATGTGATGACTAATAAATAAATGGCTAATAAATTAACTACAGAAAACAGGAGGCATCCATACACTCAGATGGGGCAACAATGCAGTATCTTCTAACTGTATGGTGATGAAAAGATGAGCAGAGATAAACACTAAAGATGTTGCAGCAATGGCACAAGTGCTGTGGCCCCTTGAAAAAGCTGATCGGTGTCGTTGCTGGGAGTTGAACCTCCACTGATCTAATATTGATGACCTATCTGGAGCATCAGTAGGCATTCACGTTTTTAAGGCAGGATAAGTTTTTATTTGGGTAATGGTGACTCATCTCCCCCAAGTTTTCTTATTTGGCAGTAATGGCATTATTTTGTCCAACAGTAATATTTGAAAACTCTGTAAGTCTGTAAATCATAGATCGGCCAAACTATAGAAACAGAGCTTTAGTGTTAGTTTCAGGTGGTCACAGTAATGGCTATAACATGTGATATCTGACAGACCAGTATAGGAGAGGAGAAACATGAAGGCTGCTTCTTAAAGGGGTACTCCGCTGCCAGACATTTTATCCAAAGGAGAGGGGATAAGATGTCTGATCGCGGGGGTCCCACTGCTGGGGCTCCTTGCAATCTTCCGCAGCACCCCAGGGTTCCTGCAGCAGTGTTTGTGACATCATGACCATGCCCCTCATGACATCACGCCCCCTCTATTCATGTCTATGGGAGGAGGTGTCGACTGACACGCCCCCTCCCATAGACATGACTGGGGGGGGCGTGGCGTGACATCACAGCTTCCGGCTCCGAGCGTTCTGAACAAAATGTTCAGAACACTGGAGCACCGGAATACCCCTTTAAGGGGACATCTATGTCTAGAACATAAGGCATTGGTGGCTGATATACTGTTATGGGGGATGCCTGAAGCTATTTCACTATTATGGGGATACTTGTGCCTGGCAAACTGTTATTAAGGGGTTATTTTTTGGCAGATACTTGCCAGCCTTGCCACAAACACATTACATTTTCTACAAATGCTGTGAAAAGGAGTGGGATGGATCCAAATGGGAATCCAAAAACATGTCTATCCAATATACTTATACAGTGTCATGTATTGTGGACTATCAGATTATCATATGAAAGTACTTACTGCACAGTTCTTTTTGGACAGGGTAGAGGATTTATCTTTATATTGATGGGTCTCCCAGAGTGCAGATGGATGGTGTATTAGAATAATGATTATGTGACTATTGGATAGTAACATTTCAAAAATATGTTTAAAATTCTCCTCTTCTAACTCCCTATAACTTTCTTAATCTTTTTGTAAGTGCAGCTGAAAGAGGGCTTCCTTTTTGCACCTTGATCTGTAATTTTTATCAGTACTACTTTTGCGTATATGTGACATATATTTATTTTGATTATTTTTCATGTTAATGCCGTTCACAGTACAGGATTATACACATTGTATTTTCACAGTTCAGACATCTCCACATGCAACCATTTATTTTTATTTTCTTTTTACAGTTTTTTTTATTAGTAAAATGAGGAAAAGTGTTTAATTAAGCTTTTTTATTGCGAGAAGGGCTCACTCACTTTTCTTTTACTTTTTATAACTTTTTTTTTTTTTTTTAGATTCTTTTAATTTTTCCACAGGGTATTATTTATAGCAATCCACTAATTGCTGTTACTGTTCAGTGCTATGCATAGGCATAATGCCAATCAGTGATATCTGCAATCCATTTGTACAGCCCGCCGGAAGGCAGATTATACAGATAGATAGCAGCAAAGCAGCATGGAGGAGGTAAGGCGGCCTATTTCCGCCATCTTGACTCACTAGAACCCCGCAATCGCAATGTGGTTGTTCTGATGAGTCCCCTCAAGCCACACAGATACTTTGGATGCAGTAATCAGTATTGATTATGTCATCTGAATGATTAATGGAGGACATCAGTGTGAATGCTAATACTTATGCTAATAAGTATTGGAAGGCTGTTTTTTTAAATAGAAATAATTTACTAATCTATATAACTTTCTGGCACCAGTTAATTAAAAAAAAAATAATAATTCTCTGGAGTGCCCCTTTAATAGTCAGCTTTCACCAGAGCAGTATAAGGCATGGGAATTAGCAGCTCCTTCTTTATACAATACAGGACAAACAAACAAGGTTAGCATTTCGAGCTGTTATTTTCTCCACCTCATTGAGATGTACATTGGAAAGAAATGCCACTTTCCTACCTTTAATTAAATGTCAGCATCCAAAATAGAAGCCGCAATAAACCCTCAACTTAATGTCTCTTATCTTAATATAGAAACAATTAAAAAAGTGATCAAGCTCTAAAACCAGAATATAAGCTTAAAAGATGGTGTAATGGCTCCTTGGGGTAAACAAAGTAATGGGAAAGAATATGGAAAATAGGACATGAAACTGCTTAACATCTACTCACAGCTAGTCAAGTAACAGTCTGTGACGCATAACACAAACAACGACATTACTTGTAGTCCCACAACGACAGTGTTTTATAAAAAAAAATAGTCCTCTTTATTTAGACATTTATTTAAAATAACTGTAGGAATCCATACAAAAATTACACCAAAGACAGTAGCAGGCCGACAGGTTTCCAACACTTAAATTAAATGTGTCACTTTGCTTATTTTTTTTTTTTCTTTACTCATTAAAGCCAAATACTGAAATATGTTATTTTTCCTATCTGTTTCTATTTTCTAACGTACCCTTTTTATTTCATTTTTAGTACATTAATATGGGGCTTCCATCTTGCCCGAACAGCATTGTGAGATATGCTTTATTGCAAACCCCATAGATGTAAACACAATAGACTGACCTGAACCCTATTGACATGAATGGGATAGTTTTCTAGGCATACTCTATGACCTGTGCAGAGGTTATTCCACATGGAGTTTTAGATATATTATATATATATATATTTTATATATATATATATATATATATATATATATATATATATATACACTGGTGTCACCATTTACTGTAATTGTGTCTGTGATGATAAGGAGGAGACTGCTGGAAAGTCACCTGTACAGAACAGGAAGTCGTAGCTTATTATTAGACCTAGTGGCCAGACTGTAAACTGAAAAATTTCAGGATTGTTTTACAATATAGATTGAAATATCAGGAAAAAAAACCACTTTGAATGAATTGATAATTCTACACATTATAATAGAACATCATAGTGCTTTCTTTTTTTTAAATGTAGTAAAGAGGCTCGTTCGTCAGCTTATCCCTGGGCCTATTACACAGAGTAATTATTGACCTTTCTGGACAGTAATTGCTCCATTTCATAGGGCCCTATGAACTACATAAAATGCTGTAAAATAATGTTATAATTAACACACATATATATATATATATATATATATATATATATATATATTTTTTTTTTTTTTTTTTTTTTTTTTTTTTTATTGAGGGCATCAGTTGAAACATCTCTTTGAAATTACAACACAACCATATTTGACAATCATTTAGGCATGGGCACAGCAAGGGCACAGCATGTAACATGCTGAATTAGGAAGGTCAGGTATATCCAGCTCACCCCCAAAGCACTCGCACGGACAGGACTAGGACTTGTCCACAAATATGCAAAGAAGAGGAGATGTCCAGCGCACACATGTATAGAGGAACTTCTTTTATTCAGTTGCCATGGGATACATCAGGTACTCAGGTAACGTAACGCCCTGCGGGCCGAAACGCATCAATTTGTAGCCCAATTTCTCTCGAGTAAGCACATACCTCATATGTCTATGTAAATTGTTTGGCGGGCGCAATAGAGGGCTCAGAAGCGAGCAACAAGGGGATTTTGGAGAGTACGTTTTTCTGAAATGGTTTTTGGGGGGCATGTTGCATTTAGGAAGCCCCTATGGTACCAGAACAGCAAAAAATCCCCACATGGCATACCATTTTGGAAACTAGACCCTTTGGGGAACGTAACAAGGGGTAAAGTGAACCTTAATACCCCACAGGTGCTTCACGACTTTTGCATATGTAAAAAAAAAAATATTTCACTAAAATGTGTGTTTCCCCCCAAATTTCACATTTTTGCAAGGGTTAATAGCAGAAAATACCCCCCAAAATTTGTAACCCCATCTCTTCTGAGTATGGAGGTACCCCATAAGTTGACCTGAAGTGCACTACGGGCGAACTACAATGCTCAGAAGAGAAGGAGTCATATTTGGCTTTTTGAGAGCAAATTTTGGTCGGGGGGCATGTCGCATTTAGGAAGTCCCTATGGTGCCAGAACAGCAACCCGCCCCCCCCCCCCCCCACATGGCATACCATTTTGGAAACTAGACCCCTTGAGGAATGTAACAAGGGGTACAGTGAGCATTTACCCCCCACTGGTGTCTGTCAGATCTTTGGAACAGTGGGCTGCACAAAATTTTTAATTTGCACAGCCCACTGTTCTACAAATCTGTCAGACACCAGTGGGGTGTAAATTCTCACTGCACCCCTCATTACATTCCGTGAGGGGTGTAGTTTCCGAAATGGGGTCACATGTGGGTTTGTTTGTTTTTTTGCGTTTGTCAAAACCGCTGTAACAATCAGCCACCCCTGTGCAAATCACCTCAAATGTACATGGTGCACTCTCCCTTCTGGGCCTTG
The DNA here is from genome assembly GCF_029499605.1 of Hyla sarda. Taxonomy (NCBI): domain Eukaryota; kingdom Metazoa; phylum Chordata; class Amphibia; order Anura; family Hylidae; genus Hyla; species Hyla sarda. The sequence goes on from NC_079191.1 coordinate 370,213,561, forward strand.
TTGTGCACCCCCAGAGCACTTTGCGCCCACATATGGGGTATCTCCGTAGTCGGGAGAAATTGCATTACAAATTTTGGGGGGCTTTTTTCCCTTTTACCTCTTGTCAAAATGAACAGTATAGGGCAACACCAGCATGTTAGAGTAAAAAAATTATTTTTTTACACTAACATGCTGTTGTAGACCCCAACTTCACCTTTTCATAAGGATTTAAAGGATAAAAAGTCCCACAAAATTTGTTAGGCAATTTCTCCTGAGTACGGCGATACCCCATATGTGGCCCTAAACTGTTGCCTTGAAATACGACAGGGCTCCAAAGTGAGAGCGCCATGTGCATTTGAGGCCTGAATTAGGGATTTGCATAGGGGTGGACATAGGGGTATTCTACGCCAGTGATTCCCAAACAGGGTGCCTCCAGCTGTTGCAAAACTCCCAGCATGCTTGGAGAGTCAACGGCTGTCCGGCAATACTGGGAGTTGTTGTTTTGCAACAGCTGGAGGCTCCATTTTGAAAACAGTGGCGTACCAGACGTTTTTCATTTTTATTGGGAGGGGAGGGGGGCTGTGTAGGGGTATGTGTATATTTAGTGTTTTTTACTTTTTATTTTATTTTGTATTAGTGTAGTGTAGTGTTTTTAGGGTACAGTCACACGGGCGGGGGATTACAGCAAATTTCCTGTAATTCCTGTAATTGCTTGGAGTTGTAGTTTTGCAACATCTGGAGGACTACAGTTTGCAGACCACTAATACAGTGGTTCCCAATCAGTGCCCTTCCAGATGTTGCAAAACTACAACTCCCAGTATGCCAAAGCTGTCCAGGCATGCTGGGAGTTGTAGTTCTGCAACATCTGAAGGGCCAGATGTTACAGAACTACAACTCCCAGCAAGCCTGAACAGTAAGGGCATGCTGAGGATGTGTAGTTTTGCAACATCTGGAAGGGTACAGTGGTCTCAAAACTGTGGACTTCCAGATGTTGCAAAACTGCAACTCCCAGCATGCCCAGACGCCAAGGGCTGGCTGGGCATGCTGGGAGTTGTAGTATACAGGGTCCCATTACAGCAATGCATGCCGCTTTACGGCGACGTGCATTGCTGTAAAGGGCCCGACCGCGGCTGAAGAGGAACTCACCTGTCGCCGCCGCCGCCTTCATCGCCGGGATCCGGGTCTTCAGGGACAAGGTAAGTACGTACCGGGGCCGGGCCCCAGCACTCCCCCGTCCCCAGCCGCGTCCTCCGGTCTTCCTCCCGTCCTCTCCAGACTTCCAGGGGCCGAGCTGGGCGTTAGGAAGTAACCGCCCCCCCCCCCCGCGCGATTGGTCGGTTAGCTACCCGATGGATCGCAGGGAATAGGAGGAGGCGGCAGGCTTGCCACCTCACTCCTAGCCTCCAGCATGGTCCTGGCTGTCTGTGACAACCGGGATCATGCAAAATTACCGGGCGGTCGGGTCCCAGAGACCCGATCAGCCCGGTATCGCCACAGATCGCAAGGGCGATTTCCCTTGTGATTTGCGGCGATCGCCGACATGGGGAGCCTACATGGCCCCCCTCGGCGTTTGCCCTGGATGCCTGCTGAAGAATTTCAGCAGGGATCCGCTTCCGATCTCCGCCCGGCGAGCGGCAGAGACCGGAAACACAACAGGATGTTCTCTAACGTCCTTGGGCATTAAAGCCCAGGGTGCGGGGACGTTAGAGAACATCCTATGTCCTACAGAGGTTAAAGGGGTACTCCGGTGGAAAAACAATTTTTTTTTTCCTTTTTAAATCAACTGGTGCCAGAAAGTTAAACATATTTGTAAATTACTTCTATTAAAAAATCTTAATCCTTCCAGTACTTATTAGCTGCTGAATGCTACAGAGGAAATTCCTTTCTTTTTGGAACAGTCCACAAGTATATCCAGCTCACCCCTAATAGGTTTCCACTCACGCGCAACGGACTCAGCCCGGACTAGGCTGTGAGCATACAAGAAGAAGGAGAATGTCCAGCGCAGTAGAAGCTCAATTGCAGATAAAATTTATTCTGACACGACAGTACAGGTAAAAGAACAGCAGTGACGCGTTTCGACCGCTTAAGTGATCTTAGTCATACTGGTATTGGTATACTGGTAAAAATCTTAATCCTTCCAGTACTTATTAGCTGCTGAATGCTACAGAGGAAATTCCTTTCTTTTTGGAACACTGATGACATCACGACCACAGTGCTCTCTGTTGACATCTCTGTCCATTTTAACAACCGTGCATAGCAGATGTATGCTAAGGGCAGCATGGTGGCTTAGTGGTTAGCACTGCTGCCTTGCAGTGCTAGGGCCTTGGGTTCAAATCCCACTAAGGACAACAAAAAATAAAGACTTATTATTGTTATAATAACGTCAGCAGAGAGCAGTGTGTTCGTGATGTCATCAGAGAGCATTCCAAAAAGAAAATAATTTCCTCTGTAGTATTCAGCAGCTAATAAATACAGGAAGGATTAAGATTTTTTAATAGAAGTAATTTACAAATATGTTTAACTTTCTGGCACCAGTTGATTTAAAAAAGAAAAAAAAATAGTTTTTCCACCGGAGTACCCCTTTAAGGTTGTTCTTTTAAAAACTTCTAGAGTCGCAATTTTTAGGTAAATGATGCCTGCGGATGCGTTACTGCAGTCCCTAGAGTGTGCCTCCAGCTGTGCCCGTGTGTCCTACGTGCAGCAACAATCCGCCACTATGAGCAGACACAGAGGGAGCTACGGATGCGCAGCGCCCCAGACATCACGGCTGCTCCCCCTGCTCCCTGAGCTAGGCCGAGAGTAGCCGCGATGTCTGTAGTACACTGCGCATGCGCACACGACTCGCAGTTCCCTCTATGTCTGCTCATAGCGGTGGATTTCTGCTGCGAGCAGGACACACAGGCACAGCTGGAGGCACACTCTATGGAAGGGCAGAAGCGCATCTGCAGCGTCAAATATGCTGCTAATGCACTATATGTGACCCTACCCTAAAGACGATTTATGTTAGGTTTCAATGACTGGTTTTAAAGGTGTACTCTGGTGGAAAACATTTTTTTTATTTTTTAAATCAAATGGCGCCAGAAAGTTAAATAGATTTGTAAAATACTTCTACTTAAAAATCTTAACTTCCTCTGTAGCATACAGCAGATAATAAGTAATGGAAGGATTATTTTCTTGTTGAATTTTTTTTCTGTCTCACCACAGTACTCTCTGCTGACACCTCTGTCAATGTCAGGAACTGTCCAGAGCAGGATAGGTTTGCTATGGGGATTTGCTCCTATTCTGGACAGTTCCTAAAATGGACAGAGTTGTCAGCAGAGAGCACTGTGGTCAGACAGAAAGGAAATTCAAAAAGAAAAGAACTTCCTGTGGAGCCTACAGCAGCTGATAAGTACTGGAAGGATTAAGATTTTTAAACAGAAGTAATTTACAAATCTGTGTAACTCTGGCACTAGTTAATTAAGAAAACATTTTTTTCCAGTTGAGTACGCCTTTAAAATGGAGCTAGCCATGGCTTATACCAGTAGTCTCAAACTGCGGCCCTCCAGATGTTGCAAAACTTCAACTTCCAGCATGCCCGGACAGCCAACGGCTGTCCGGGCATGCTGGGAGTTGAAGTTTTGCAACATCTGGAGGGCCGCAGTTTGAGACAACTGGCTTATACACTAAGCTAGGCATCAAAATTTTCAGGTTTTAGCCATGACAAAGTTAAAAATAAAAATGACTCCAGGTTCTGCTGTCTAAATAAAATCAAAGGTATTTGTATGTGAGAAAGCATAAAAAGCATCACGAAAAATACACAAATTACGGCCATTATGGAGCTGTCACATTTCAAAATATGATAAGACGAGTGGCATCCACACTGTCTTTCATTGACTTAGAATCTACTAAAAGCAATTTAGGCCTGTCAACAGACTGGCAATCACTGGAAATGCCAGGGGAGAGAACACAATAGCGGCTGATAAAAGGCTAACAGTCAGAGGTTGCCTGCTAAATTTTTGTCAGTGTCATTATATGCATAGAAGAAAAAGGGTCTTTTTCGGGAGAAATCAAAATGTTTTCCAAAATGACATTTTTGTCCTCAAGTTAACCAAACACAAGAACGTGCTGAAATTGTTCTACAATCGCACAATCCAGGCTTAGGCTGCATTCACTTTACATTTGGTTGCTACAGCTGCCGAATCCAAACGGGAAATTGCCAAACCGGGAATTCCCATATCCATGCCGGATCGACCTTAAAGGGGTTCTCCCTTGTTTATACTGTTTTTTGTTATTTTGTTTGTGTGTTATGTGTGTATAAGTATGTGTTTTTTTATGTGTGTTGTGATTATGTATATATGTATTTTCTTACCTTTTGTGAAGATCCGGAAGCTGGCCCCTTTTTCTTCCAGTGGCTTGCTGTGCACCTCGGCCTCCGCCATGTTGTGTTCGGTAAGTGGGATGTCGGGGGGGGTGTTCTTGCTTCTGTCCTTCCTATCTTCTGACGTCCGAGGCAAATCTTTTCTTCCTGTTTCTTCCGTGGCTCAGCGACGAATCTGCGGCCTCTTCCGGCGCATGCGCAGGTATTTTTTTTTCACCAATAAAGTTTTTTTTGTCTAATTTACAAACTGTCTGCGCATGCGCGAGTACGCAAGTGCTACGCTAACAGCGTAGTGTACGTTAGGTCTACGCTGATAGCGTAGCTTTGCGCAAGCGCAGACAGTTTGTCAATTAGACAAAAAAAAACTTTATTGGTAAAAAAATAAAAATACCAGCGCATGCGCCGGAAGAGGCCGCAGATTCGTCGCTGAGCCACGGAAGAAACAGGAAGAAAAGATTTGCCTCGGATGTCAGAAGATAGGAAGGACAGAAGCAAGAACACACACCCCGACATCCCACTTACCGAACACAACATGGCGGAGGCCGAGGTGCACAGCAAGCCACTGGAAGAAAAAGGGGCCAGCTTCCGAATCTTCACAAAAGGTAAGAAAATACATATATACATAATCACAACACACATAAAAAAACACATACTTATACACACATAACACACAAACATAATAACAAAAAACAGTATAAACAAGGGAGAACCCCTTTAAAACCCATTCACTTTAATGAGCCGACTGGTGTCAGATAGTGACTCCAGTCGGCTAATTTTTGCCCCATATCCGGTTTTGTGACCGGACTTAAAATCGTGGTATACTAAACCGGATACAGGGCAGAAATTTGCCTACCGGGGTCACTATCAGACTCCAGTCAGCTCATTAAAGTGAATGGGTTTCGGAGCCGGTCCAGTTGGGATACGGGAGCTCCCGATTTTGCAATTACCCAGTCAGATTCGGCAGCCGTAGCAACCAAATATAATGTGACTGCAGCCTAATACTACCAATTTAGCAACACTGACGGTTCAGTTTTTAACCCCTGTATACCGGCTCTTTTTGGAGCACCATTTTTCATATACTATTAAAGTTATTTTTTGTGCCTTTCTGTGACATAAGGACTGTAATAGGAAAGCCAAAGGACTGTTATTTTATTGATTTGTTTTTCACAAAGTATTTCCTTCTAGAACGGGCATAGCTGTCCTAGTTACAGGGGAACCAAGGGAAAAATACAAAAGGACCAAGATGCTAACTCTCTAATCATTCTAGTTCAAATCCAAATATGCAAGTTATTTTATTGAAGTTCTGGCATAACATGTTTCAAGGCTATTGTCTCTTCCTCAGATGCACAATATACATATACATGATAGCGTTTCCATTTAAATAGGAAAATACAGATATTGTTGTTCACCTGGAAAACAGGCAGTAGTGTTGAAGTGCATTATGCCAAACTTGAATAAATATTGTGCATATTTACAAATATATAATTTGGATTGTAACTCGAATTCTTGAAGCCTTAGCACCTTGATTGTGGCTTTTTCCTCCTCGCCTTGTCATCTTTACAAGGCGTTATTTTTGTAGACACTTTTAATGGGTTATCCAGGAATAGAAAAACAAAGCTAATTTCTTTCAAAAACAGCTACCCATCTGTCTCCAGCTTGGGTGTGGTTCTGCAGCTCAGTTCCATTGAAGTGAATGGAGCCAAGTTGTAATACCACACATAACCTGGGGACAGACGTGGAGCAGTTTTTGAAAGAAATTAGCTCTGTTTTTGTATTCCTGAATAACCCCTTTAATAAAGAATACTGTTTTTTATGTCATCGAGTACTGGATCATCTTATCTTGTTGTCCTTTTGCGTAGGCTTCATTGTCATTTTGAGGAGAATGGTATCTAATAGAGAACATGAGAGGTTCAATTTGATATGAACAGTAACACTTGATCCAGATGAACAGAATTGTGAGATTGTGCTTAGTGTATAAAATTGTTTTAAGGAATATATAAGCAGGTTGATGGTTTCATGACAATGGGGGTTTAAAGGAGTACTCTGTCAAATTTTTTTTATTCTCTCCATATGCTCTGACTACAAATTTACCTTGACTAACCTCCCTCCACTCCCCCGATGCTGCTGTTCCATCCTCCAGTGCAGTTTTGTTTATGCTTCTGGAGCCTGACACACAACAGTGCAGCTCAGCTAATTTCTGGCCACAGTGTTGTCCCGCATCTGCCAGTAATTAGCTGAGTGGCAGTGTGATGTATTGAGCCCCAAGACAGGTCTTCTTCCTGGCAGTGTGATGTATTGAGCCCCAAGACAGGTCTTCTTCCTGGTGACGGGGACAAATACGTCACACTGCAGCTCAGCCTTTTACTAGCCGAGGCAGGACACCACAGAAGATGGGACAGGGATGCCAGCGGCACTGGGGGAGCAGAGGGAGATACGTTTTCATTTTATTATTGCAGCAGCCTGGGCATATGGAGAGCATAACATTTTTTTGCCAGCGTACCCCTTTAACCACGCAGGACCTATATTTACGTCCTACGCCAGCTCCCACGATATGAAGCATCACGTCGGTCCCGGCGCTCATCAACGGCCGGGACCCGCAGCTAATACCACACATCGCCGATCGCGTCGATGTGCGGTATTAACCCTTTAGAAGAGGCGGTCAAAGCTGACCGCCGCTTCTAAAGCGAAAGTGAAAGTATCCCGGCTAGTCAGTCGGGCTGTTCGGGACCGCCGCGGTGAAATCGCGGCATCCCGAACAGCTTGCAGGACACTGGGAGGGCCCCTACCTGCCTCCTCGGTGTCCGATCGATGAATGACTGCTCCGTGCCTGAGATACAGGCAGGAGCAGTCAAGCGCTGATAACGCTGATCACAGGCGTGTTAATACACGCCAGTGATCAGCATAGGAGATCAGTGTGTGCAGTGTTATAGGTCCCTATGGGACCTATAACACTGCAAAAAAAAAGTACAAAAAAAGTGTTAATAAAGGTCATTTAACCCCTTCCCTAATAAAAGTTTGAATCACCCCCCTTTTCCCATAAAAAAATAAAACAGTGTAAATAAAAATAAAAATAAACATATGTGGTATTGCCACGTGCGTAAATGTCCGAACTATAAAAATATATAATTGATTAAACCGCACGGTCAATGGCGTACGCGCAAAAAAATTCCAAAGTCCAAAAAAGCGTATTTTGGTCACTTTTTATACCATTAAAAAATGAATAAAAAGTGATCAAAAAGTCAGATCAAAACAAAAATCATGCCGATAAAAACATCAGATCACGGCGCAAAAAATGAGTCCTCATAACGTCCTGTACGTGGAAAAATAAAAAAGTTATAGGGGTCAGAAGAGGACATTTTTAAACGTATACATTTTCCTGCATGTAGTTATGATTTTTTCCAGAAGTACGACAAAATCAAACCTATATAAGTAGGGGATCATTTTAACCGTATGGACCTACAGAATAATGATAAGGTGTCAGTTTTACCGAAATATGCACTGCGTAGAAACGGAAGCCCCCAAAAGTAACAAAATTGCGTTTTTTCTTTGATTTTGTCGCACAATGATTTTTTTTCCCATTTCGTCGTGAATGTTTGGGCAAAATGACTGATGTCACTGCAAAGTAGAATTGGTGCCGCAAAAAATAAGCCATAATATGGATTTTTAGGTGAAAAATTTAAAGGGTTATGATTTTTAAAAGGTAAGGAGGAAAAAACGAAAGTTCAAAAACGGAAAAACCCTGAGTCCTTAAGGGCTTAATCTTCTGATATAACATTGTAGAGATCTATCTGTGATTACGGGGTGTATGGTGCAGGGCAGATGTTGCTACCTTAGGGGCAGATGGCATTAACCCCTTGTATTCGTGACGCCAGGGTGTGGTTTAGCCTATAACCACCCAAAGGTATACCGCTGGATCCTGGGCTAGGCACGGGGGCAATAAAGACTTTGATGCAACGTTACGGACAGCGGTAGCTTTACTGAGGGTAGACAGCTGGTAAAGTCTATACAGTTCAGCCAGGGCCCAAGGAGGTGACCAGTGACACAGAGACCATAAGGGCTTGCTGGGACTTGTAGTAGGATTGGACAATTGAATACAGACCATGCTGACTTGCAGACCTAGCTTACTTGACTTGATGGTGGCTGAAGGACTTGACTTTGAGGTCTCCAACACTCTAGACACACACACTAGGCACGACTGCACTGGACCTTAGCTTAGCAGGGCAGAGCTCAAAGATAGAGAGAGAAGCTAGCTCCACCCAGAGCTTATATGGGGGAGACTATAAGGGAGCCCATAGGTCACTCTTGGAATCACCTGGTCACTGGTACCTCATGGGTAACAATCACATGGTATAACTCTTAAAGCAACACTACATTTTATAACACTTTACATGGTAAAACATATTTACAATGGGGAAACAAGTTCAGGGGGCCTTGGGGACACTGAAGGAGGTTGCCTGACAGGACAGCAGGAGCACAGGGTAACACCTCCCATACTGGGCCACCACATATTAGTTAACCATGTTGTTCTGTAACATACCCAAACATATTTGGCCATGGCTAGATCCAGAAAACAATACCCTGTTGATGAGTTAGAACGGCTTACCTTCTTTACAATGAACATGTGATTTGGGTATTGCCATATAAAAAATAATAGAAAATGGGAAAAAATACTCAAAATTATGGGAAAAAAAAGACCAAGGGTAGGTTAGACACCTATTCCCACCATCAACAGACCAGCCACCATGCTATATGGGGAGGATTGCACAGGTACAAAAAACTGATGAACAACTATTTACAAACCTAGCTGCTTGTAGTGTTGTTTTTACACATGGATAAGGCATACAAAGAGTGCCTGTAGCACACCATGCTGGCTTACACCCAAACTATTCAATTAGGTGGGATGCCCAGCATTTGATATGTACATCACACAAAGACGCACTGGCTCCCTGGGCTCTCCCAACATCCCAAGGCCAGACCACATCATGAACATAGTCCCGTACAGTACTTAGGCCCTGTCAGGTTGAGTCCCTCTGTGTCCTAGAGGCTCTCATGCAGTGTCTCCCCCATTGTAATGTATATAATGTATAGTGTTGTGTGTGTTATGTATAAAGGACCTTTAAGGACCTTTGCGTTAGTCAAATGATGTGTTCACATGATGTGTTTGTTACACAGGGAGCACCAGCTAACCAGGTGACCTGCAGCTTGACCTATGGGCTTCTGGCTCAGCCCCCCTTTATAAGAGGGGCAGCCATTACAATCTCTCTCTTAGATCCTGAGGCACAGTAAAGACCAGATTTCTCAGAGCTAGTGTCCAACTTTTTGTCATGATGTGGTCTGGCCTTGTGATGCAGGGAGAGTCCAGGGTGCAAGTGCTTTGTGTGGTGCACTTATTAGATGCTTAGCAGCCAGCCTGATCAAATAAGATGGGCATCGCTATCATGTAACTGGCACCCTGTATATGCCTTATCTGTGTGCAACTGTAATACTAAGTAGCTACCCCCCTCATGAAAAGTAGGCGTGCCAGTGTTTGCTTATCAGTATTTTGCACCTGTACGACCTCTCCCATATAGCATTGTACATCATGGTGGTGATAGGTGTGTAACCTGTCCATGTACCAGGAAGTATGGCCTCTTTTATGTCATTTGGTAATTCAGCTTACATTGGACATGTCCTCTTTTTTTCCTTATATCTGTTAGAGCAAACCTACAGAATGTGTACCTTCATATACATTTGGAGGCAAAGTATGAGCTCATAGACATAGGTGCAGTATAATGGGCCAATACCAAATAGATCTACTGTATATTACCACTAGAGTTGAGAGAATTTTTGAAAAGTTCAGTTCACTGGACTTGCCGAACCTTTTAGAAATCTGAAATAAGCCCCTAAATACATTTATAACACTGCCTAACACCTCTAAACCCTTGTCGTATCTATTACAGCTTGCCCATTTTTAGGCTTATTCACACCAAAATAAAGCAGCACAAAGTATCCCTGGTTGTCAGTAGATGCCTGCCAATGTTAATATGCACACAGAGGCATGGGAAGAAGCAGTGGCTTTATCCCAGCGTGCCAAAAATGATCCCTTTTCTGGGAGTAGCAAGAGGTTCTTAGTCTAGCAAGTGAAGAAGACAGCATGTATTCTTCCAAGCAATCCAAAAATTATCCCTTATTTAAGAATAGTAAGAGCAGGGCTTAAGTCCTGGGGGGGGGGGGGAGTGTGTTCCTACTGTGGAAAAAGTGCAGGAACTCAGTTCCCATGCATTCCTGCAAGACTTGAGTAAGAGGTTCTTAGTCTGAAGACAGCATGAATTTTCCAAGCGTTTAAAATTTTTTTGGGCTTAGCAAAAGAATTGGCGTTCTAAAATAATAAAGACTGAAAAAGAAATGGCTCTTGTATGAAAAGCGGAAACAATTATCCCTTTTCTGGGAATGATGGGTTGTGTATGTGTAGGCCTGGCTGGAAGTAGGGTGATGGTGGATTGGTGTTACTAATAGTAGCCCACATACAGCAGGTGGTGGCTGACTGATCTTAATAGCGTACAGCATGAGATAGTGGACAGATGTTAACAGCGTACAGCATGAGATGGTGGACAGATGTTAACAGCGTACAGCATGACATGGTGGACAGATGTCACTAGTATAGAGCATGAGATGGTGAACCAATATCACTAACATCCAGCAGGGGTGGTGGTTGTACTACCTAATCAGTGGCATCTGGAACAGGAGGTTTAAATTAATCACTGATCCATGCTTCATTCATTTTAGTCAAAGTAAATTTTTCCAAGCTGCTGGCTGACAATCTCGTTCGCTTCGGGGTGACCATGCCAACTGCTGCGCTGAACACTCTTTGAAATGACACTAGAGGGTGGACAAGACAGAACACTCATGGCAAACTGGGAAAATTCTGGCCAATGGTCTAATCTGGTAAGCCAGAAGTCCATGGGGTCTGGGCTCTGAGTCCCTCCATCCCTCCTTCTTTCATCATCGCCAACAGCCTCTGCTCCAAAAGGAATATCAGAGGCATTACAGTGCCAATGCCACTATTTTCCTTGCTTAATAACAACCTTTAAGGGGTGACCCCCCTTGCGGGGAAAACCCTTACTAGAACCCTCCCTTTAAAAATATATCTTTATTTCTCTTTATTAAAATATATAGTACCCCAAGAAAATGTAAAAATTTGCAGTGGTATTGGGTGACTGAGTTTAGAGTGTGGGGTTCTCCCACTCTCTGTAGCTAGGTCAGATCCGGACTGCGGTGTCTATTCATTCATGTGATGCGGACCATTGGTGCCTCCAATGTCCGTTATATCACCGCGGTCCCTGACTCTATTAATGTCACTGATACCCTATAACCACGCCACTAAAACACTAGACTGTGAGCCTCCCCGACGTTTCGGTGACGAATCACCTTTGTCAAGGGTTGCAAGGTTACTGAGCTCCCTAATGCCCGGTGGGTGTTTATATAATCTCTGGTGGCCGGTACATCCTGTACGCTGAATACCCAATCCCTGGGCTACACATCATCTTCTCTAATCTCGCGTTGTTACCATCCACCAATAAACTACCTCCCTGATGGCTGATACTCCCTGTTCACTAGATAGCCAATCCCCGGGTCATCTTCGCTCGCATCGCGTTATCTCCATCAGCCAGTCGTGTGCCTCACTCAGCATACTGCGTTTGTTTACATGTGCGGTCACTACTACGTGATTCCACGCATGCGCGTACATATTCTACTGGCGTATTATGTCTCCAGCTTCCCGTAATTCGCACATGCGTGAGAACTTAACATCGATGTGAGTATGTGGCTTCAGTATAAAGTGTCTATGACTTGCCTTTTTATCTATTTTGCGCATGCGGGAAAACTTAGTGCCGGCATCTCCATCTGTCATACACTCTGCATCGCTTACTGCGCTCGCTATTTGTACTTAAACTCGGAATCATTCACATTAATTCATATGTTATTTGGGTAAGTAAAATACCTCCTGGTCATTATATCAATAGTCAGGGAGTATTAGGGATGGATGTATAGTGTGGGTATTACTATAGATGGATTTGTAGTCTACTCTAGACTTATTACTAATAACACATTAGTAAGAATATGAAATACCCTGGATTTCCCTAGGGATGACAAAATGGAATAAATAGGTATGACATTCTAGATGGAGCTAGGAAGTGAGGTTCGAGTACACTGGTGCATAGGTGGAACTTCCTAAAATTTGGCATTTCTTGGCAACTCTTGGCCACTATTGAACAATAGGGACATGGATAGATCCTCCTATGTATCAAATAATGATTTAGTAGTTGTTCCATAATCATCCATCCGGATTCTGGACCGAGTTCCTCCGGTTTCTCTCTTTGTGATGCTTTCAATGCTCCATTACATAACATTAGCTTCCAAAACCCTGAGCTCCAGAAATTTTCTTGCTGTTGCATGAGAAAGTCGGTCTCTGTTTGCACTGCTGGTTGAGGTGGTCCAACATGTGTAAAGTGGAGTTCCTCTGTGTTGGAAAATCACAAATAAGGTGGTGTTGGGAAAGATCATTTTGCCGCTGTAGGTGAAGCAAGTCATGTTCATAAGCATATGAACAACTAAACCGAACACAAATTTTCCTACACATAGACACCACTGGCTTGACACCTGGACAAGATGTCAAGAAACATTTGACCACAAGGAAGAGTGTGTCATGCCACCTAGACGTAGCGCTTTGACGATGTTTGTGCCGTTATCGGCAACTGCGTTTCCCAATGTCAGGTCACGACTTGGGAACCAGTGTGAAACCTTTTGTTGCAGACAGGGCAGCAGCTCCTCCACTGTGTGGCTTTTTCTGCCCAGACTTACTTGGTGTAACACAGCATGGCAGCGATTGATTTCGCAGCGAAGAAAGGAAAGTGGGGGAGGAGGAGAATAAGCTACGCTCTTCCATGTGGGGTGCAAGATGTCCGTGGAGGAGGAGGATAGGCGGGGGGTGTCAGCAGTTGAACCTGATCGACGCAACCGCTGAGGTGTCACTACACTTGTTGCAGTGGAGCCTTGTTCTGCAGGATGTTGACCCAGTGGGGCGTAAAAGTCATGCCCCTGGTTGTAGCTACTACTCCACGTATCAACTGTGGCATGCACTGTTCTGCACACAGACAAGCTCATGGAGTGGCCCACTCTCTCCTTCACATGATTGTGCAAAGCGGGGACGGCATTCTTTGCAAAAATTCTTGGCCAGGTACGAATTGAGGCACACTACAACAGGGTGACTGGGAGAATACTGTTGTCTGGAGGACGTGGATTCTCCAATGGATAACTGACGGGATCGGGGGGGAGGAGGAGGGCCAGACACATTTGAGGCAAATTCCAAAAATGTGCTGCCTATGGAAGAGGCCTGGCTGTTAGACAGTTGAGAGGGATCTGGAGGATCGCCAGTAGCAGCAGCAGCATTTTTCCTCACGTTGTGGGGCATCTTGACTGTCCCACATGGCCTTGATAATCCATATGCCTATGCAGAGACATAGTTCCTACAATCGGACCCTGGCCATTGCTTATTTTCTGTTTGCAGAGACTTTCTGTATCAGGTAAGGTATAAAAGAAGTTCCACACATGAGAATATCGGACAGGGACTATACCACCTTACTGTGCCCCTCCTTTGGATGTTTTTTTTTATGGAACTTGAACATGCAGCAGCATCGCCATCACCTGAGTGCCCTTTGAATACGCTTTGTGGGTGGCACAGATCAATGAACCTCACTGGCTATTGTAGCTGGTTCAGGAACACTATTTAACTCAGGTATATGCAGGTATGAGCCTTAAAAAGGCTTTGGATTTGTGGTAGCAAAAGAGGAGCCCTTCAGAGGCTGTGAATAAGATGTCCCCTTATATGCCGTTTTGGTGTAAGGAGCCCCTATAGGATTCTTGTATGGGGATTGAATCCTATTCACACACACACACACACACAAAGTATCTCTTTCTAATCACTAACTGTCCCTATTTCTTCTCTCTTTGTAATCCGTATCTCAGTCTCTATCTTTCTAACCACTAACTGCCCTGATGTATGACTCTTTCCCTCTCTTTCTCCGTCTCCTCTGTGCAGAAGTTCCAGTGCTCTGAATGCTGAGGGTGATGTCAGTGCCTTTTTATCTATGTCCCTGGCTGCGTCCTATTGGCCTTTGTGCTGCAGATTTTATTCGGGTCACAAATTAGAGATGAGTGAGCCGAATCCGGCAAACCTGAATTCTGCTTGCTCATCTCTATTTTGTGGTCATGGCTAAAACGTACACGAACTGCGTGAGATCAATTACCTACAATAACCAATAATTTGTAATAATGATAATAACGATGTCATAACGATACTGGTAATGATGCTAATGGTAATAACGATAATATTAATAGCCATAATGATAACAACAATAACACCAATACTACTAATATAACAATAACAAGAATTATAATAACATACTTACAGTGGTCAGAATTGTGCCCAAAACTGTGACCTTGAATGTCACAGAAGTTGAAGCGTGGCAAGGGTCCCAATGTTGGCACCATAGCCCTGCGTCAACATATGCTTCGCTACCATAAAACGTCCTGGGAGAACCGTGGCTCCGATGTAGTGGTCCAGCCTGCTGCATCACCCAGTGGCACTCCGCTCCCTCTTTCAGCCAACAAAGGCTCCCCAACCTCAGCCGAAGAGAGCTGTGTGTCATAACCTCCTTCTGTTGCTTCAGATGCTCCTGCTCCTCCAACTTTTAGTCAGCCATTCCACCAACAATCCATCAGCGAACAGAGGTCCTCTGACAGTGTGCGACTCTGCCTCCTCATCCTCCACCGTGTCCTCAGCCTCCACTGCCCAGACAAGTCTCAGTGGCCTTTCAGCATACCATGTGTGCAGGGCACGGCGGTGTCATGCTGTTCTTCACATGGTTTGCCTTGGCAAACAGAGTCACACAGGGGAGGAGCTACTAAAAGTCATTCGTAAAGAAATCGGGGCATGGCTTACTCCACGAAAACTGGAAATGGGAACCATGGGGACTGACAACGGGACAAACATCATGCATGCGCTGTGACTGGGAAGGCTGAGCCATGCGCCCTGCATGGCGCACGTGTTCAATCTGGTTGTGAAGCGGTTCCTGAGGTGTTCCCCCCATTTGCGAGACATCTTAACAATGGGAAGGAAACTTTGCATGCACTACAGTCACTTGTACACCGCAAAGCACACCCTCCTTGAGTTGCAGTATCAGAACGGTATCCCCCAACATAGTCTGATTTGTGACATTGCCACACGTTGGAATTCCACCCTCCATATGTTGGACTGACTATACGAATAGAGAAAAGCCATCACGATTTCTTAATGATCCAAGCGGATAGGGGGACTCTCCTTTGTAACTTCAATGTAAACCAGTGGCAGATCATACGTGACACCTTCCGTTTGCTCAGGCCCTTTGAGGAAGCCACATTATTAGTAAGTCACCAGGATTACGGGATGAATGACATCATTCCACTGCTTCTTCTACTACAACACATGTTGGAAACGATGGCTGGTCAGGACAATGGAGACGTGGCGCCTACATGTCACGGCCACATGAGTCCTGTGGAGGCTGAACTGGAGGAGAAGGAGGGGAGGGGCATAGTGGAGAACAGTTTAGGGTTCGCCAATTGGCGGTTTTTCTGACAGGAGATGAGGAGCAGGAGCAGCCAGATGAGCTAGAGGGTTATGAGAAAGGCGAGATAGAGGACCCAGACACACCGTGGCAGTATGCTGTGGAGATGGAGGCAGGGAGTCCCTTGCACAAATGTCACGATGCATGCACAGTTACTTGCGTAGTGACAGCTGAATTGTCCCCATACGGCAGTGGGATGACTTCTAGATCTCCACCTTATTGGACCCTCGCTACCGGCACAAAATGGGGGCCTTTTTTTACACCCACTTAGAGGGAGGACAAACTGACCTTCTACAGAGACATCCTACGTTGTCAGTTGACCGGAGCCTATCGGTGCCATCATCAATCCTCTCGCATGTCTGACTCGGGGGCCCCCCTGTGTCCACCTTCCACTGCCATGCCTGCTGGGGAGGGGTGGGGTGGCAGGAATAGTACCAGCTCTATCAGCAGCAGCCTAAGTCTACAGTCACTGATGAGTAGCTTTCTTCACCTACATAGTGAATCAACTCAGGAGCAGCAGGTAAACCTGGAGTAGGACCTGAACCAGCAGGTGGTGGCATACCTTGACATGCCCATGCCAACACACCTTGAAGATCCGCTTGACTTCTGGGCAGCCAAACTTGATTTTAACCTGGAAAAGCTGTCCTGCCGGCCAGTAGTGTGCCTTCAGAGCGGGTGTTTAGTGCGGTGGGGGCAGAGCCGGCCTTAGGTGTTCAGGCGCCCTGTGCGAGCTAAACTTGTGGCGCCCCCCCCCCCCCCCCCATTACCCCATAGACACACACAAAGAGGAAAAAAATCTTTGTAACAACAAACACTGGGAGTTGTCGTTCACCAACACCTATATTGTATCTCAGTAGTTGTAGTTCATGCACCAGTGTTTCCCAACCAGGGTGCCTACAGATGTTGCAAAACTACTACTAACAGCATTCACTGGTTGGAGAACACTGGCATACATACATAAAAGGGACTACAACTCCCAGCATGTGTCATTCAGGAGTTCCCCCTCACACATAGAAATCATGCCAACTTGTAACCTCCCCGTGGTAAGTTAGGTCCTCTGAAAACAGAGAAGGGGGGAGAGGGGAGGGAGCTGTGTACGGGGGAGGGAGCTGTGTACGGGAGAGGGGAGGGCGCTGTGTACGGGGGAAGGGAGGGAGCTGTGTATGTCCTCTCTCCCCCTGCTGTGTCTTCTTGTCTAATGCAGAGCTGGGTCCTCCATCCTCCGAGAGGGGGAGATAAGGGGGTGTGGCTTAATTATCTCATGCAGACGTGCGACTTCGGGCTCTGCCCTCTCTCCTACCCGCTCTAGCTTCGGAAAACTTCGGGGAACAGAGGGAGCAGTCCGACTTTTGCATGGGTTTGAACAACTCACCTCACATCGGCCTGTTACACTGCGAGCTGTGTCGGCTGCCCGTCGCCCCTGTTGCTATGGCACCCTGTGCGGCCGCACAGCTCACACACCCCAAAGGCCAACCCTGGGCGGGGGCATAGTCACCCCAAGGAAAACTCATCTGTCCACGAATAATGTGGAGCAACTGACCTTTGTGAAGATGAATCAGGCATGGATCAGCCAGGATTTCCACCCACCAATGCTTGATGCATCAGAGTAGATTGACCATGGTGCCACACCAACACTTCACAAATATGGATAGTGCCAAACAGATTTAATGGGCTGCTCCACAGTTACAAACATTCCTCTGCATCAGACCTTTTTTCACCCACTTTCGTTACCGGGTAATGGTATTGCCACCCACCGCACCACTCTGTCACCGGGTCACTGTCAGGACTCCTGATGCTGCTTCAGCCAACACCAGGCTGTGCCATTCAGACACTATATGGTCTCCTCATGCATCAGCCAACTCCAGGCTGTGCCATTCAGCCCCTATATGGTCTCCTCATGATTCAGCCACCTCCAGGCTGTGTCATTCAGACAACATATGGTTTACAGATGCTGCTCGGCCTGGGAAATTACCTTAAATTTCAATTCCAGGTTGTGTCATTCTGCCAAATTATGGTCTCCTCATGCTGCTGCCTGCTCCAGGCTGTGTCATTCAGATACTATATGGTTTAGTGATGCTGGGCCTGGGAAATTACCTTAAAAGGTTTATTGTAGCACTAGCTACCATATATCTTCAATTTAAATTTCAAAATTCATCTTTTAATCTTAGGGATTGTGAGGCCCTATTGTCTCCTCCTTCTGCCAACTCCAGGATGTGTCATTCAGCCACTAAATGGTTCCTCATGCTTAAGCCACAACCAAGCTGTGTCATTCAGCCACTTTATGTTCTCCTCATACTTCTAACACCTCCACGCTGTGTCATTCAGCCACTATATGGTCTCATGCTGCCAACACCTCCATGCTGTGTCATTTAGTCACTATATGGTCTCCTCATGCTGCCAACACCTCCACGCTGTGTCATTCAGCCACTACATGGTCTCCTCATGCTTCAGCCTCATCCAAGCTGTGTCATTCAGCCACTATATCAGTGATGGCGAACCTTTTTGAGCCCGAGTGCTCAAACCGTAATGCATGCCAACTTTTTCCCCTCAAAGTGCCAGTGCAGCAATTAAATCGGAATACTGAGGTTTAAGTTTAGAAAAAAAACAAACGCTCATACAGTTGCCATAACTAATTAACATCTTTTGTTAACATTCTAGTAAAGAAAACACACTGGTGGTTGGTGGTGCATTACCTAAATAAGCTCTTGTTTTTGTTAATGTTATATTTTAAAGGAAAACTGTCCGCTTTCTCCCCCTGCACTAACCAGTGGTACTGACTGCTAGTGCGGGGGACGCTGATCAGTTTGAGCCTTACCGTACCCGGCTCCGCCATGCTGTTTCTGCCGTAATCTTTTGTGACGTCACAGTGCCAGTTAGCCTGATCGGTGCAAGTTAGCACCTCATTTTTAATATATTGAAAAAAGAAGATTATGGCGGATCTGGGCACGCACGGTAAGGCTCAAACTGATCAGCGTCCCCTGCACTACCAGCCAGTACTGCTGATTAGTGCGGGGGAGAAAGCGGACAGTTTTCCTTTAATAGTTTGCATATTTACGCATGCGGCGATTTTTTTTTTTTGTAACATTGTTTTATATAAAAATGGGGGAAAAGAGGGTCGATTTAACCTTTTATTGGGGGTGGGGGGGGCTTTAGGACTTTAAACATTATTTTACATTTTCTTTTTACAAATTTTTTTAGTCCCCATAGGGCAGAGTTTTCCAAACGGTGTGTCTCCAGTTGTTCAAACACTACAACTCCCAGCATGCCCGGAGTTGTAGTTTTGCAACAGCTGGAGGTGCCCTGTTAGGAAAAAACTGCCATGGGGACTGTTCTACTACCTGCACTGCAATCTATTCATTGCAGGCAGTGATCAGTGTTATCGGCGCTCCATTACTACAGCCTGCAAAGGCTATCAGCATTATTGGAGCGCCGATGGGACAGGATGAAGGCAGGTAAGTAACCTCCGTCTGTCCTCTCAGCTGATCGGGACCCGGCAGCATTATGCCGCCGGTGTCCCGATCAGCTCCACTGAGCTACCGGCAGTCACCAGCATTTTAGACCCCGCGATCAGCTTTGATTGCCGCGTCTAAAGTGTTAATGCCGGACATCACTCGGATCGGTGATGTCCGGCATTAGCCAGCATGAAGAGAGCTCAGCTCTTGAGCTCTCTTCATACGCCCACTGCACGGCTGCGCCGTTTATTAACGGCACCTGGCCGTGGTGGGGTTAATTCACCTCCCAGCGCTGCGCACTGCTGGGAGGAGACAGTCACAGTCGGCCACACAGTGAAGGGAACGGGCCGCGCTGCAGGGAGCTAACTCACCGCTGGAGCCCGGCTCTGCTCCCTTGTTTGTCTGCTCCCGTGCGGCCCCGCCGGCCCCTTCATTGTGCGACCGATTGTATAAGCATCCATGGCGAACTATGGCCGCGTTCCCACAGAGGGGGCTCGGCGTGCCACCTGTGGCACGCGTGCCATAGGTTCGCCATCACTGCACTATTTGGTCTCCTCATGCTTCAGCCACATCCAAGCTCTGCCATTCAGCCACTATATGGTCTCCTCATGCTGCCAACACCACCAGTCTCTGTCATTGTGCCGCTCTGCGGCAGGGATACTAATGATGCCTGTAATCTGCATGTCATACTGAATAATAGAATTGTTTCACTGCCCCAGCACACTGCATATGCATGTTAGAACAAAGCAAAGTGTTCTACACCCCAATTGAGGCTCTCTGTAGGCCAGAAATAGCTGTTTTTAATATAAATTCGCCGCTAATAAATTTGATTTGAAAAAAAAAATTGGGGAAAATTCGGCGAATCGGACAAATCGAATTTTTCAAAAGTTCTCTCATCTCTACCTATAATGATATAAGTAAACATACCGTATGCTATGAGTGTAATTGTCGTGAAACTGCTATAAGCGTATGTACAGTATACAACTATAACTTGTGAGCCTTGTAAATTCTACGAGCATTTGTGCAGCACAAAAGCTACGAGCATTAGAACAGTGTGAATGCACAGCATAGATGTTACGCACTAAATGACAGTGTAAATACCATGGGCGTGTGAATAATTAAAAGCTAAGGGCGTATGTACAGTACCAAGATCTGCACTTGTGTACTGCATAATGCTATAATCGTATGATCAGTATGAAGCTACGAGTGTATGAGCAGTAAGAGCGCATGTGTAGTGTAAATGCTAAGAGCATATGTGCTATAAATGCTATGCACCCATGTACAGCATAAATGCTATAATTGTATAGCAGTCAATACGAATGCTGGGAATATATGAAACGATTTATAAGTGCTACGAGCATACGAGCAGCAAAACGCCACTGATATGACCAGTGTAACAAGGCATGAAAAGAAAACACTACGATCATATGCATAATATTAACCCCTTAACGACCAAAGATGTAAATTTATGTACTTGTGCTGTGGTACTTAGCGCACCAAGATGTATATTTGCAGCCTGTACATGACCGCGAGCATCGGAGCGATGCTCGGATCATGCGTCCCTGGTCCCGGCTGCTGATCGCAGCCAGGGACCCATCGGAAATGGCCGACATCCGCAATCACGCAGATGTCTGGCATTAACCCCTCAGATGCCGTGACCAATACAGATTACAGCTACTGCGTTGATCCAATCATCCAGAACGGCGCACAGAGGTCCTCTCACCTGCCTCCGCCGCCTTCCACGGGTCTTCTGCTCTTGTTTGAGATTGAGCAGACCAGAGCAGAAGATGACCGATAACACTGATCAGTGCTATGCCCTATGCATAGCACTGAACAGTATTGGCAATCAAAGAATTGCTATAAATAGTCCCCTATAGGGACTATTAAAGTGTAAAAATAAAAGTTAAAAAAAATATAATTTTTGAGAAATCCCCTCCCCCAATAAAAATTTAAAATGTCCTTTTTTCCCCATTTTACCCCCATAAAGTGTAAAAAAAAAATTATTAATTAACACACATATTTGATATTGCCACATGCGTAAATGTCCGACCTATTAAAATATAATGTTATTGATCCCATATGGTGAACAGCGTGAATGTAAATAAAAAGAATGCAAAAGTTATGCTTTTTTTCTAAAACATTTTTTTTATTCCAAAAAAAATTATTAAAACATTTATAAAAGTTTTATATACACAAATGTGGTATCAATAAAAAGTAAAGATCATGGCACAAAAATGAGCCCTCATACAGCCGCTTATACGGAAAAATGTAAAAGTTATAGGTTGTCAAAATAGAGGGATTTTAAACATACTAATTTGGTTAAAAAGTTAGCGTTTTTTTTAAGCGCAACATTAATAGAAAAGTACATAATCATGGGTATCATTTTAATCATATTGACCCACAGAATTAAGAACACATGTCATTTTTACTGTAGATTGTACGGCGTGAAAACGAAATCTTCCAAAATTTGCTAAATTGCGGTTTTCTTATTAATTTCCCAACACAAATAGTATTTTTTTTTTTTGGTTGCACCATACATTTTATGGTAAAGTGAGTGATGTCATAATGCAGGACAACTGGTCGCGCAAAAAACAAGCCTTTATCCTGGTCTGTGGATGAAAATATAGAAGAGTTACGATTTTTAGAAGACAAGGAGGAAAAAACCAAAATGCTAAAATAAAATTGGCCTGGTCCTTAAAGGGGTTATCCAGGAAAAAAACTTTTTTTTATATTTATCAACTGGATCCAGAAAGTTAAACAGATTTGTAAATTCTATTAAAAAATCTTAATCCTTTCAGTATTTATGAGCTACTGAAGTTAAGGTTGTTCTTTTCTGTCTAAGTGCTCTCTGATGACACGTGTCTCGGGAACCGCCCAGTTTAGAAGAGGTTTGCTATGGGGATTTGCTTCTAAACTGGGTGGTTCCCGAGAAACGTGTCATCAGAGAGCACTTAGACAGAAAAGAACAACCTTAATTTCAGAAGCTCATAAGTACTGAAAGGATTAAGATTTTTTAATAGAAGTAATTTACAAATCTGTTTAACTTTCTGGAGCCAGTTGATATATATATAAAAAAAGTTTTTTCCTGGATAAGCCCTTTAAGGTCAAAATGGGCTTGGTCCTTAAGGGGTTAATACTATGTACTAGCGCATGTACAACATGTAATGTGAGCGTATACATAGTATGAATGGTAAGAATGCTATGAATGTACAGTACAAGTGCTATGAACGTATGTACAGTATGAGCTATGTACAGTAATGCTAAATTTACACAGAAAAACTACATACAGTAACAATGCTATGAGCATATGTACAGTATAAATGTTGAATGTATTGAGCGGCATGTCCACAAGGCAACCTTCCTACTAGTAGGCAGCAGTACAGTGAGGAATGGAACTCATCATCCACAATGCAATCTGTCCGTGGCACAAACTCCTATGAGCCTAAAATGCAGTTTGATGAAGGACCAATCCATGAAACTGTAACACGTATACTAATAGCCATGAAACAAAAATACACTAGGAATGTTGTGGCCATAATACATAACCTCTGTAAACGTAATAAATTTTCCACGTGTGACCATTTGCGAACTATATACCCCGTACTACATGTAAACACAATGAATGCTGTAACCATATGTATACGCACTATCTATGCCCCATAAAATGAAAACATCAAGCAACAGATGCAATGTAAGAAATGTGCACATATTCTAATTGCATAACATACATGCACCCCAACATCACTGCACATGTGATATTCTAAATGCTATAAGTTAATGTAAAAACCTGTGCACGGTATATATGCAACACCCGTGTGCCTGATACACGCAACTTCACTGCATAGCAGAGATTTAAAAGCATTGTTAAAAGTTCTATAAGAGCATAATGTACTTGCAGTACCCTTTCTCAAGCCATGGCTGCCTTTTCCAGCATGCGCGGCCCTGCCAGAAATACTGTAGTCCTCAACCTTCTGTCTGACTGTCGAGACCCGTTCTACTATTGCGTACCAGAGCAGAACAGGCCCTGCGGCACAAGTTATGATTGCTCGCCCATAGCGCATGCTTGCGCTCTTTATCGCAGAACATACATTACCCCTGTGACGGTGAGCTGCCGAGTATGCAGCATGAAGCAGCCTGTGGGCTATGCGGGATGCAGGGACTGCGCCACCTGTACTGGGCTCCGAGGCAGCGAGGCTCTGCTAGTGTGAGCGGCCGCCGGAGCTCCGCAAAGTGGCGGGAAATTCAAAATGCCGTCAAAACATCCGGGCACCAAAATGTCCGACACGCCCTTCCAGTATGCAGGAGGGTGTTATATATTCATACGCCTCTCCCACAAATACAGCCTAACAGACTTTCACTACCACCATGTAAATGAGGCCTACCAAAAAGTTTCTGTTTATTTTGGAGTTCTGACTCTGGAAAGGTACTCTGGGAAGGCAGTAACACCTGGCTGTGTAGGAGAACCAATGGGTAAATGAGTAAGGCCGGGTTCATACTACAGAATCTGCAGCCAGAAAACTTCCGGTTGGAGATTCTGAGTGCGGCCAGCTGGAGAATCAGTTGGCGCTAGGACCATACGGACATTGCCGTCCCAATAGACTGCAATATCTGCGGTGCAGATGCCACCAGAACATTGAGCAAGTTCAATGTTCTGGCAGAATTTTTTTAACAGAATTTTCTGACAGAAATTTCGTAGTGTGAACCCAACCTAAGTGTATAGAAAAATACAAATAAGAGTTTTCAAGTCAAATCATTAAAATATTTGAGGCCTAGTAAAGCAAATATTTTATCATCATAAATTACACTTATCATTATAAAATAGACCAATTCAACTGTTCCTATAATAATGATAACATATTTAACTACACACATATCTTTAAACAGACAGGATCATTAGAGGAACAAATTATCCACTTTCATTTATAGCTAAAAGCATTGACCTGGATAAAGAACATGCAAGTCCTGAAAATAACTTGGAATAGCTGTAGTTAGATGTAAAGTAAATTTCCAAATGTCATTATATATTGGTTTACAATATTATAGAAATGATAAAATTGTGGTAGCCCAAAACAGGAGATGTTGCCCCGGACCCTTTCTGTCCTGTTAGGCAGCCTCCTTCAGTGTCCCCAGGAGCCCCCTGCACCTGTTTCCCCCTATACATATGTTCTGCAGTGTATTGTGTTATAAAATGTGTTGTATCTTGAGTTATGAATTATGTCATGTGATTGTCACCCAGGAGGTACCAGTCACCAGGTGATCCCAAGAGTGACCTATGGGCTGCCTGCTAGTCTCCCCCATATAAGTCCTGGGTGGCGCTTCTCTCTCTTGGAGCTCTTAGCTCTTGCTTCCTGCTGAGGTCCAGTGCAGTGGTGTCTAGTGTGTGTGTCCAGAGTGTTGGAGGCCTCAAAATCTAGTCCTGCAGCCACCATCAAGTCAAGTAAGATACAGTCCCAGCTTTGTGAGTCAAGTCAGTCCCTGTAATCGTTCAAGTCAGCATGGTCTGCATTCAATTGTCCAGTCCTACCACAAGTCCCAGCAAGCCCGTAACCCCTTATGGATGGAGGGCGTACCTGTAAGACCCTGTTTTAGAGTCCTTAAGGACAGAGGGCGTACAGGTATGGGAATTTCGGTCCCCACCACTAGCCGGTCGGGGACCGGACCAAGATGCCTGCTGAAATCATTTTGGTGATCGCCGCAAATCACCGGTCAATTCAGACCGGCGATCTGTGGCGATTCCTGGTCATACAGGTCTCTGGTAAAATAAGGGGAATCGGGGGGTGTCCAAGACACCCACGATCCCCCTGAAGGGATAGGAGTGAGGTAGCAGGGGTGCCACCCCCCCTATCAGTGCTATTGGTCAGTCAGAAACAACCGACCAATAGCAGATCGGATGCGGGGGGTTAAAGTTTGGTTCCCCCTTTCTGCCCACCCACAGTAGTCTTGGCAGAATGGGGGAACTGTCCTGTGACCGGCGCTAGAGGTCACTTACCATCGGCGGTGATCAGCAGCGACAGCAGGCGGCAATGACGTGCGGCTGGCTCCCTGGTGCAGACTACGGAAGCCGGTTAGTTGCCTTTTAACATCTGGAGGGCTACAGTTTAGAGACCCCTATACAGGGGTCTCTAAACTGTAGTACTCAAGATGTTGCAAAACTACAACTCCCAGCATGCCCAGACAACTGTTTGCTGTCTGGGCATGCTGGGATTTGTAGTTTTGCATCATCAGGAGGGCCACAGTTTGGAGATCATTGTGCAATGGTTTCTAAACCGTTGCCCTCTAAATCTTGCAGATGGCTGTCTTGCCATGCTGGGAGTTGTAGTTGTGTACCTCCAGCTGTTGTATAACTACATCTCCCAGCATGCTCTTTGGTGATCAGTTTTCCGCCGCAGCTCAAACTCCTAGCATGAAACTCACTGTAAACCCCCGCCTGTGTTAATGTACCCTAAAAACACTACACTACACTAACACATATTAAAAGGGTAAAACACTACATATATAACCCCTTAGACTGTCGTCCCCCCCCCCCCCAATAAAAATGAAAAACATATCGTACGGCAGTGTTTCCAAAACGGAGCCTCCAGCTCCAGGGGGGTCCACTGTTCTGGCACCACGAGGGGCTTTGTAAATGCTCATGGCCCCTGACTTCAATCCCAAACAAATTCTCTCTTCAAAAGCCCAATGGCACTCCTTCTCTTCTGAGCATTGTAGTGCGGCAGCAGAGGAGCGTGACCCCGTCCCCTAGGGCATGTGCGCGCCGGAGCTTTAAGATTTAAAGGGCCAGTGCATCCATTAGTGTAGTACACCTGTGGCTCATTGATAAATTCCTCCTCCTCCCACACTTCCCTCCCAGATCTTTGTTGCCTTGTGCCTGAGAGAAAGCATTCCTGAGAGCTGCCTTGCCGTGTATCTGATCCTTTGCTCTGTGTCCTGACCTTGCTCCTCTGCCACCTGCCTACTGACCTCCTGCTACGTCCTGACTACGCTACTGTGCTGCCTGCCCTGACCTTCTGCTATCCTGACTATGAGTTGCCTTATCCCTCCTGTGCCTCACATCTCCTCAGCCGCCTGTGTGGTCAAGCCGTGCCAGGGGTAACGACCTGGGTGCCGCCTGCGGCAGCAAGTCCATCCCGCTTTGCGGGGGGCTCTGGTGAAAACCAGCAGCACCTTAGACTCCGCTCCCTGGTACAGTCCGAGTCATCAGCCACACAGGTCCAGCGGATCCACATCCACCGATGTTCCTGTCTTCTGAAACGTGAGTGTTACAATGTGAATCATTTTAAATTGCAATACTGCTAATGGAAAATATGGAGGTTCTTAGTATTTAAGTATACTATTTCATCAAATAATGTGTACCATCCCACCATGGTAAGGTGACCTCATTGGGACAGTTCCTAAACGTTAGACAGGCCTCTCCTGGGCTAGCACTAGACCTAAAAATTTTAGGAATGAAGGATGCAACAACTTCCAATTTAAAACCCCCTAGGGGGATGGGTGGAGTGCACAATGTAGATGGAGGCAGCCACTTCCACCACATGTAAAACATCAAAAACTAAAAATTGGTTAGCACATCCAAAAGAACTAATATAAATATGAAGGAGCACGCTGCCATAATGTAAGTCTATAGGACCATCTCAGTCCCATAGACAAAAAGTGTGTGGGGGGGGGGGATTAAGTGGCAATGCACTTTTTTGTGTTTCTTTTAGTTTTCTATAAAGGACAGATATACTTTAAATGCTATTCTGATCACAGATATTTAAGACATCTCCCTTAGATATGCCATAAATACATTACAGGTTTTGGATGTCAACAAATTGAAAGAGAAGAGTTCAGTCCTACTGCAAAGGAGAAGAGAAACTGGTTGTTGAACAAGTGATTCAGACAGTTTTATACAGTGTCCATAGTGTACATTGTAAAGGCAAACAGTACCCTTGCAGTGCCACAAATCAAGAGATGATGGTCCAATCAAGTTACTGAAACAGCCCTATTCCCCACTATAATGGATGATGTTTTGCACATGCATAGCTGTCTCTCCCCTAAGGATATGTTCACATGTAGCATATATGCTGTGGGTTTTATGTAGCATTCAATTATTTATTTATATAGCATAAAATCGGCAGTATAACATCTGCACCATATACACTTCATGTAAACTCCTTTTTGCTTTGCAGTTTGGTTCTGATAGGCCCGACAAGAAATTCAGGGCCCCCTGATTTTGTTATAGATGTGGGTCCAAGCACTGGGGCTACCATGAATATTTATTGTTGGAAAATCCCAATAATAACTGATTGCATATGAGTAATTGTAACTAAACACCTAGAGCACCTACAGTCTAATCTGATGCCCATTTTTAACATAGCTGAATTTAAGTGTAACTGTAATTTTAAACATGCTTATATAAGTCAATAATGCAAACAAATATAATAGATCCTATCAGAGGAATATGCTTCCTTCTGCACTTATTTAGAAGCTTGGTACAACTCATCCAGCTACTTTCCACGGGAAGTTTTAAGTGGCTGAGAGTAAAAGGTTCTGCATAGTGCATAAATGTGTATGGGGTTCTAGAGAGTTATTGCAAAGGTGTTTATGAGTATTGCACCATGTTCAGTGCATACAGTGAGTGTAAAGGGTTAATGCTTCTGCATTTACTGTAACTTAAAGAATTATGTTTTGGTTACAGGACCTCCCAACCAATGGATGTAGGAGAAGCCCCTAGTCCAATCTCTTTCTTACAAGAAATGGGTGGACGCAACCTGAAAAAATCAGTCTAGGCATGACTTTTGCCAGAGTCAGTAAAGTGTAATATTTCCTAGCATTGATAATGCTAGGCATACTTTCACCTAAGCCACTATTTCTACCTAGGTTAAATCCTAGCTACAATCAAGTAAATAATCCTGCTCTTGTACACACTGTGAGGATAGAAATGCTACGTTCTACATGTCTGACAGGGAGAATATCATCCACACCAGAGAGGAGAAGGCTGAACAAGGACCTCTCTGCAATACACTAATCCCTTTGTCAGAGTTAGTGCCGATTGGCTAGCACATCAGAATGATTTCCCTAGGTATGTCCTAGGTGTATCTTGTTGCAGAACCAGAGTTGTGTGAGTAAAGTAAATGCTACATATTGCACCACAGTAAGCCAATCTGTGGAGATCCTCATCAGTAGTTTCAATAATTTTGGACTGAGAATGTGAGAACATGTAAACGTATACGTCTGCATATAAGTCAAGGGACAGTGGTCACATTTCCATTCCAAGCTATACCAAAGAAACTGTATTTTGTTGGAATTGCACAAGAAGTTTGTGTAAAGTTGTTACAGTTGTTTTATGGATCCTAGGGTCATATATATATATATATATATATATATATATACACAGTGACCCCCTCGACCTACGATGGCCCCGACATACGATAATTTCAACATGCGATGGCCTCTCAGAGGCCATCGCATGTTGAAGGCAGCATCAACATACGATGCTTTGGTATGTCGGGCCATCGCATAAACGGCTATCCGGCAGCACAGACTGCTTCAGCTACCACCGTGAGGATAGAAATGCTACGTTCTACATGTCTGACAGGGAGAATATCATCCACACCAGAGAGGAGAAGGCTGAACAAGGACCTCTCTGCAATACACTAATCCCTTTGTCAGAGTTAGTGCCGATTGGCTAGCACATCAGAATGATTTCCCTAGGTATGTCCTACGTGTATCTTGTTGCAGAACCAGAGTTGTGTGAGTAAAGTAAATGCTACATATTGCACCACAGTAAGCCAATCTGTGGAGATCCTCATCAGTAGTTTCAATAATTTTGGACTGAGAATGTGAGAACATGTAAACGTATACGTCTGCATATAAGTCAAGGGACAGTGGTCACATTTCCATTCCAAGCTATACCAAAGAAACTGTATTTTGTTGGAATTGCACAAGAAGTTTGGGTAAAGTTGTTACAGTTGTTTTATGGATCCTAGGGTCATATATATACATATATATATATATATATACACAGTGACCCCCTCGACCTACGATGGCCCCGACATACGATAATTTCAACATGCGATGGCCTCTCAGAGGCCATCGCATGTTGAAGGCAGCATCAACATACGATGCTTTGGTATGTCGGGCCATCGCATAAACGGCTATCCGGCAGCACAGACTGCTTCAGCTGCCACCGGATAGCCATTTACGGTGCCCTGTGTGGTCCGCTGATGATCACTTACCTGTCCTCGGGGCTCCGGCGCATCCTCTTCGGGATCCTCTGTATCGTTGGCGCTCTCCATCGTCGTCCTCACGTCGCTGCGCACGCCGTTCCGTCATCCAATAGGAGCGGCGTGCGTAGCGACGTGATGGCGGAGACGGAGAGCACGGATGCCAGGGAAGGCCTTGCCGGAGCGTCGGGGACACGATGGACAGCGACATCCCGGGCAGCGGTGACGAGCGGTGACGGTCCGGAGCGGCGGGGACACGTGAGTACAACTTCCTCTAACAGTGGTCTACAACCTGCGGACCTCCAGATGTTGCAAAACTACAACACCCAGCATGCCCGGACAGCCAACGGCTGTCCGGGCATGCTGGGTGTTGTAGTTTTGCAACATCTGGAGGTCCGCAGGTTGTAGACCACTGTCCTATACTTTACATTGCACGGATCCCTCAACATGCGATGGTTTCAACAAACGATGGTCCGTTTGGAACGGATTACCATCGTATGTTGAGGGACCACTGTATATTAAAATAAAATTGGAGTACCCCTTTAAGTTTAATAACAAGTGTTTCCTTTATCTTTAAAAGAAATAAGCCAACATTTATTTTACTCTGGAAAGGTCACAGAGATATACAAGAGAAGATATTCAAGAGGAGAACATTTTTTCCTAGTTTATCCTTTATCCAGCCTTCATATCTCTTGTTCTATGGTCCTCAAAGAGCAGTTTTCGTGTATTTTTGTCAGTACAGCTCTGTAGGTAGTTGGGTTCGTCTTCTGCCGATCATGAGTCATGACCTCGGTGTTAGAAGCCGAGTTGCCTTCAGCATGTTACCGGGGATGAAATCATTTCCTGCCATCTAGGTTGGCAGCTTTCGCATCTTTCACTTCACTTTACCCGGAGTGACTCATGCCGTGTCCTTTAGATTTTCGTCTTTGTGCTCGTTCAGTTCATTTTTTTGATAACCAGAACATTTAGTACTGGAGCCCCCCTTTCATAGGCCGTCAAGTACTATTAGTGACCATACAGATATCGCTATTTCATTTACAGTCTCAATGACATCCCATTGAGCAGCTTGTTACAGCTCATAGCACTTAGGATATTGGGCTGATTGATTTACCGCTCCCCTTGTCCATAATTATTGTTTGGAGGGTTGTGATATATCTGCATAGTTAAAGCACAACCGTCATGAATTTTTAACCCTTCAAACTAATACCAGGATGATAAAGTCACAATGCAGCCATACCTTTGGCTGCTGTTTAGCATTCTCGATCAGCCTGAAAAAATGCTTTCTTGTGGGGTCAGCAACAGTGGGATAGACGTGGCCAGGTGTTTACAATGCCTATCCCCTGTAGGTCAGCTGTAGGACACACAGGTCCGAAACACATGCACCCCTTACTCTGCGTAAGCGCCTGATCCCGATGCCTCCCAGCTTGGCACGCCTGCACAATTCTAGAGGCAAAGAGCTCGCTCACTCTCTGCCTCTAGCACTGCGTGGGCATGCTGTGCTGAGATGAGTGGTGACCTGTGGGGTATTGCAAACCCCTGGCTATGCCTATCCAACTGTTGCTGAACCCTGCAAAAAAAACGATATCATTCTGGTATTAGTTTGAGGGGTTAAAAATTAGTGACAGTGGCCCTTTAAGTCATGAATATTATTATTACTATTAGCATCATTTACATATCTTATACATATAATACTGTATGACAAACGATATTACTGTATTACTATTTTTTACTACTAGTGATTAGTGTTGCTCGCGAATATTCGCAAAGCGAATTTTATTCGCGAATATTGCATATTCGCGAATTCGCAAATATTCGCGAATATAGCACTATATATTCGTAATTACGAATATTCGTTTTTTTTTTTTTTCGTTTTTTTTCCCACAGTACACATCACAGTGATCATCCCTCTCTGCTTCCAGCTTGTGTGGTGTAAAGAAGGCTCTAATAGTACTGTGTGAAACTGGCGTGCGAATTTTCGCATATACGAAAATTAGCATATGCTAATGTTCACATATGCGAATTTTGCGTTATGTTAATTTTGATGTGAATTTTCGCATACGCGATTTTTTTTCCTGCGCATGCGAAAATAAAATGAGGATATTACGAATATGCGAATATTCGTCCATATATTCGCGAATATTCGCGAATTCGAATATGGCCTATGCTGCTCAACACTACTAGTGATATAGTGTAGAAAGATTAAAGGAAATCTTTAACCAGTGTCACCTGCACTAACCTGTCGGTACCGAGGTGACACTGATGACAACGGTATTTACCTTGTCCCGTTCTGTGGCGGGGATCTCCGGTAATCTTGGCCGTAAGCTCCGGGCACCCAACTTGGGGCATGGGCGGAGCTTAGTGACATCACCGCTGCTGCTCCCTGCTGGGTCCTGCTGCTAGAGAACAGCCACAGTGACATCACTAAATTATGCCCGTGTCCCAAGCTGGGCCGGAGCTGAAGCTTAGCCAAGATTACCAGAGATTCTCGCTACGGAACGGGACAAGGTGAGTACCGTTGTCGTCAGTGTCAGTATCTGTCGGTACTGCCAGGTTAGTGCAGGTAACACTTGTCACAGATTTCCTTTAAGGCTATGTTTACACGGGCAATGTCTGCACGGAAAATTTCTATGCGGACATTGCCCCAACAGCGGAGTGACGGCAGAACATGCCAGCGGTACGACCGCTCGGAAATGCGCTGTCACATAGACGGCAATGGATTTCCATGCAGACTCTGCAGAAAGAATAGACTTGTCAGATTGCTGCAAAATTCCGCATGCAGTTATGTCTCAGGGTGCGTTCACACAAAGTAATTCAAGAGGAATTTACTCGAGTAATTCCTCTTGAATTCTCTGCTCCAAATTAATTCACATCTCCTCTGCCCATTGACTTTAATGTTTTTGCTGCTGTCCTGTTCACACTGCGGAAATTCTGCTAGCGGAATTCCGATGCGGAATTCCGTTCCGCTTGAAGAATGAGCGGAATCCGCTAGCAGAAATCAATAGACGTCAATGGTAAAAAAAAATTCCACCCGACATCGTTTTCGCGCAGAATTTGCGCGGAAATGGCTGAAAAACCCTTCACTTCTTTCTCCCCCATTTCCGCACGCAATTCCGCGTGAATTTTGCGCGCAAAATTTTTTTTCTGGCCGTAAATTTTTCTGCGTGAATTACTCTTGATTTACTCCGTGTGAACGCACCCTCAGGCAGACATGTAAATTTCTGGGAGTTGTAGTTTTGCAACAGCTGTAGATACCCTGTTTGAAAAACACTGATGTAAATGATTACAGGTGCGAACTGATTATGCGCTGGGTCTTGCCACAAGAGGGCGTAAAAGTGCTTCTTATTTGTCCGTTGGCACCTGGAGCACTCCTACATCAAAGTAATCCTAGTATACAGGGGGTAAAAATATATCCTAAGTAAATAAGTGATGCAACCTATATGATAAGAATATCATATAAAATTAGCATATAAAACATATCCCCTGGAGAAAGCACATTAAAAACAAATCAAAACTGTTATATATATAAACTCAAGACATAATGTACTCCTGAAGGGCCATAGCTGTAGTAATAGTCTCTCAAAGAAGACAATTTTATTTTCCAATGTAACCTATGTGTTGCAAAAAAAAAAAAAAAAAAAAAAACTGTCAAAGTTATGGATTGTTTGAAGTTTTAACATCCAAAGCAAGAATTCAGGAGCATTATTCTAGCATCGCTTTGCAAAGATCATAGCTGTTTCCTCTTAAAAGCTCACACTATCTTTGCATAGCAGAAAGGAGAAGATTCTGTGCTGTGATTGGCCAGACAGGTAAAGGATGGCAGTGATTGTGTCTGTAGAACTGGCAAACAGCTCAACTCTGGTCCTGCCCCCTGAGATTGAAAGAATGAGTAATAACTGTGTACAATGGAAGGGACTCTCAGGGGCTCTGTAACAAAAGTAAAATCACCAAAATCCATTTGTTACTACTTTGAAGGGTTAAAGGAGTTATCTACTATAAGGGTATTTTTAGCTTGTCTTGGTGCTAAATGGCTATGTTATGAGTCCACCATAACGCTGCTGCTTTCTTTTTGTGAACTGGCTATTTCCTGTTGGAGTTCCCTCCCTCCAACTACAAGTGTCTCGGGCCACACTGCAACCTGGGAAAACCTGAGACGATACATTTTGTATGCTGTTAGCAATCAACATCAGGGCAAAGATCACATAAGAATTGCAAGACCATCTATGAAACACAGACACTATATTGTGAGCTACACTAGCTTTACATCCCCTGTACCACAATCAAATAAACTGGTCATCTTTTCCTCTGCACAAGTTTTGATGAATCTCCCCCCCCATGAGATTTAAAGAGCCTGCATGGAAAATGATGTCTCTTTATTGGAAAATACAGGACTGATATGCAGGAAGCACAATAGAAATGGAGAAAAGAAAACCTTGACAATCCAGTAATGATTCCTTTTCCAAGAGATCTTTGCAATAACATTAACATTCAGCCACAAAGTGGATGCAGTTTGCTAAGGGCTTATTCACACAACAAAATCTCTGCCTTTAGACATTTTGGGCGGAGATTCCATCTGGTTCAGCCGCCAGCAAAACAAGCCATTGCTAGCACCACTCAAAAATGCATTGTCTCAATAGACAGCAATGCATTTAAAGGTAGCATGTCATGAAAAGTGCACTGCGTAGAAACGGAAGCCCCCGAAAGTTGCAAAATGTTTTTGTTTTTGTATTGCTGTAGATTTGGTGCAATTAGTACAATTACAATTGGTGGCACAAAAAAACAGCCCTCATATGGGTCAGTAGGTAGAAAATTAAAAGTGTTATGATAATTAGAAGTTGAGGAGGAAAAAACGAAAGTGCAAAAATTTTAGAATTTTAGAAAACACAGTTCTGTATATAGCGATCCAATTCATTGATGTTATTTACAATGAACTAGGCCAATTGGTACTCATTCAACTCTATTTATAATACCATGGAAAAACATTTTGATTTTATAAATATATAATAGGAAATCCAGTAAAAAAATATTTTTTAACTGGCAATTTAGATACATATTCTTCTTCACAGTATGTAATGACAATTGTGGTTAGTGAAACTCAAAAAAACTGAGCAGGATTGGAGAGTGACAACAGAGGCAGAGATAAAAAATGGGTTCACAGTTATTGTCCCTCCCCCTCCTTCTGTTTATATTCGGCAAAGGGTGACAATATGTTCAAGAAAAGCACCTCCCACGATACACCTTGGTCCTCAACCATGCTTGTCAACATTCTTCATATCCATACCAATTGTGGCACTTCATTTATCTCTTTGTCATGGTTTTTATTTATAAACTACTATAGTAAATGGGATACTCTAAATATATATATTCAATAAATGGCTTTTAAATAATACAGACTAAATGTCATTCACAACAGATTATTATTGAAGGGAAAAAAAAGCTAAAAGACCATTTATCATTTTGTTATCTGACTGCAGATCGTGACAGTTATGGTGCATGCATAAAAGCCTTTCTGTTTGCAATGAACCTCAAGGACATGAATAGAACATGAAGATGTGGAGGGGACCCCTGTAACCCATAGAGACTAAACCAATGTATTCATATGATAGAGCAGACAGAGTCACGAAAAGATGGTTATATGAAATTCAATGACATTTCATTAGTGAGAAAAGACACAACATATGAAATAGTCTCTAGGAAATATTTTCATCAGTTTTTCATGGACATGAAGTGCAAAAAAATTCAATATACTGTGTAATCTTATTTCTGCATAAGCCATTTTGCTTTGGGATGGAAAGATTTTCATCAGAATGAAATCTCAATAATTTAAAGCAAATGGTAAAGCGAGATCTTGCCTCATTGTGCATTATATATGCGCCAGCCTCAATAGAAATATTACACTTTTCCAAATAAAGTCCAGACTGGAATTGTATATCGGAGCTCTATCTGCATCTTCACTACATTACATTTTTTGCCACATGAGTAGAAAACCGCTCTCCCTGCCTACTTGCCCATCCACCCTAAACAGTGGATTGACAACTGGGCACCGGTCCCTCCCTGAGCTAAAGTGCAGGAGCCTAATAAAACCACATACTAATAAATAGTCGGTCACAAACCAGAAACATAACAGGAACATAGAACTCAATAGTATAAGTTCAGAGAACACAGATAAGTGAGCAGCACAGGAGACACAATGGATCAACGGTCATGAATAGAGGACACTATAAATCAGCGGACATGAACAGAGGACTCAGTGGTCGTGAACATAGGACACTATAAATCAGCAGACATGAACAGAGGACTCAGTGGTCGTGAACAGAGGACACTATAGATCTGTTGTCGTGAACAGAGGACACTGTAGATCAGTAGTCATGTACAGAACTCCAAAGATCTGAAATCAAGAACTAATAAAAATAGAGTTCAAAACACCAGACAGGAAAACGGATTAGTCAACAGACTTTAGGAACAGACAGGAATATAGCATAATCCCCCAGAACATCCAGTAGACACAAAGTCCCCATGGACTAGAAACAGGGATCTATCGCTATTCAGGAATATTCGCATTCCCTATGCAAAAACTCCAGTAGACTCAAAGTCCCCATGGACAGGTAATAGGGATGCCTAGATACGCAGGATATATTTATAGAACACTGTTCACACTGAACACAAGACAGGAATAATTGCAATCCCTTCAGAACACCTACAGTAGACAAGGAGTCCCATGGAGCGGTAACAGGGATGCCTAGATACACAGGCTATATTTATAGAACACTGTTCACACTAAACACACAAACTGGACACTCCACTCCACTATAGGAGTAGCCATTAATAATAAATCCAAATAGACTATTGGCCAGCGGCACACTCCACCATGTGGTCAGGATGCTGGCCCAGTAGGAAAACAGAAATATAAAACACAGAACTTCACATAAACTGATACAAGAGAAAAAACAGTGTGAACAGACACATAGCAAAAGAACATACAAATCCTAAAACCGACTATACAAACACAGCTTAAAATCCACTAAGAGCATGCCACATAACCATGGCTAAAACCAAAACATACAAGGTGCATGCTAAAACAGAGAAAGTAGATTTGAAAGCTCAAACAAAGAGTGTTTCACCAAGCCTCCATTGGCAGCATAGCCAGCATGTTAGGAGCTAGACATCAGGAAGTCCATCAGTAAATTAAGTCAATCACCAGCACTGAAGCTAGTCAGTGCTGAACTTAAATTGACACACCCTAAAGGCAATTGGACAACAGAGGCTGAGACATTAACTCTTCCCTGACCGACCAGGAAACATAAAACTGTTCACACATATCAAATAGCTGTGTGTGAACACAGACCAGGACAGACATGACACATATTTTTCATCTGGTTCCTTTCCTAACCCACACTTTATAGGCTTTCATTATATACTACAGTAGTACATAAAGTATTTACCCGTTAAGAACGCAGGGCGTATGGGTATGCCCTTGCGTCCTGGTACTTAAAGACGCAGGGTTTACCTGTACACCCTGGTCCCATTATCACGCTTTGAAGCATGCTCTCAAGCTGAGCACACTTCATACCGGGTGAGTCCTGACTGCTATCAGTAGCCAGGACCCAGGGTTAATGACGGACATTGCCGATTTGGCCAATGCCCAGCATTAAACCCTTTAGACGCTGTGAACAAAGTTGATTGTGGTGTCTGTATTGTTAAAAAAAAGATCCAAGCAGCTCAACGGAGCTGATCTGGACCATGAAATTGCGATGTCCCGATCAGCTGAGAGGACAGCAGGAGGGCCCTTACCTGCCTCCTCGGCTTCTCCTCTGATGCTCCCAGCCAGCCATGGCAGGCGGGAGCAGCAGAGCACCGATGACACTGATCAATGCTGATTCAAAGCTTAAATCCGTGTGTAAATGTCCAAACTATTAAAATATAAGGTTAGTTAAACCGCACAGTCGATGGAATACACGTAAAAACAAACCAAAGTTGTACATTTTTGGTCACTTCTCATACCATAAAAAAATTTAGAAAAAGAAATAAAAAATAAAAAGTCCCATCAAAACAAAAAAGGTACCAATAAAAACTACAGACCATGGTGCAAAAATTAGCCCTCATATAGTCCTGTATGCAGAAAAATAGTAAAAAGTTTCAAGGGTCAGAAGATGACAATTTTAAACATACTCATTTTGGTGCATGTAGTTATCATTTTTTTATGTAGTCAAATAAAATAAAACCTACATAAATTGGGTATCCTTGTAACTGTATGGACTTACAGAATAATTGGTGACGCAAAAAAACAAGCCCTTATATGGGTCTGTAGGTGCAAAATTGAAAGTGTTATGATTTTTAGAAAGAGAGAAGGAAAAAACAGAAGTGCAAAAATGAAAAATGGTCGGGTCCTTAACCTCCTGAGCGGTAATCCCGAGCGTGACTCGGGGTTAATTTTCCCTGCCAGGATCGGTAACCCCGAGTCACGCTCGGGGTATAATTGCAGAGTTCCCGGCCGGGCTGCATGATATATCGCAAAAGCAATGCGATATAGCGATGCGGCCCCCGGGAAAACTTGCGATTATCTGCTCTGGTCGGCTCCCGTTGTGGGGGCCGGCCAGAGCAGGTAAAGAAAAATACTAAAAGTCAGTGTTTCCCTATCAGGGGGCCTCCAGCTGTTGCAAAACTACAACTCTCAGCATGCCCGAACAGCCAAAGTCTGTCCGGGCATGCTGGGAGTAGTAGTTTCACAACAGCTGGAGGCCCCCTGTTAGCAAAAACACTGAGCTAAGTGTAAAAGAAAGAAGTAGTAAAATAAAAAAAAACTTTTGCTCACCTAGTCCCGGTCCCTGCAGATGCCGTTCCCCTCCGTGCGGTCCGGGGTGTCCTCTCTTCACTATTCATCTTCTAGGACCTTTCACTTTTCAGCCAATCACAGGCCGCAGTGGTGTAAAGCCTGTGATTGGCTGAAGGGGAAAGGACTTGTTCTGCAGCAAATACACTAGGTTTGAAATCTGCCGGCAAACCCAGTGTATTCTGCTGCAGGACAAGGTGACAAGGGGGGGGGGATAGGAAGAATGTGACAAGGGGGGAATGTGACAAGGGGGGAATGTGACAGGGGGGGAATGTGACAAGGGGGGAATGTGACAAGGGGGGAATGTGACAAGGGGGGAATGTGACAAGGGGGGGAATGTGACTGGGGGGGGGGAATGTGACAGGGGGGGGAGGGGAATGTGACATGAAGGGGGATGTGACAAGGGGGGGGATGTGACAGGGGGAGGGGAATGTAACATGAAGGGGGAGAATGGGACAAGGGGGGGAATGTGACAAGGGGGGGAGAATGTGACAAGGAGGGGGAGAATGTGACAAGGAGGGGGGAGAATGTGACAAGGAGGGGGGAGAATGTGACAAGGGGGGGAATGTGACAAGGGGGGGAGAATGTGACAAGGAGGGGGGAGAATGTGACAAGGAGGGGGGAGAATGTGACAAGGATGGGGGAGAATGTGACGGGGGATGTGACAAGGGAGAGGGGAATGTGACGGGGGAGATGTGAAATTCAGTTAAAAAAAATTGTACCGCTTTTGGTACACATTTCCAGACAGAATCATACCGCCAGGGAGGTTAAGGCCAAAAAGTAATCTTCATTAACCTTCTTAGCGGTTATCCCGAGCGTGACTCGGGGTTAATTTTCCTTGCCAAGAGCGGTGACCCCGAGTCACGCTCAGGGTAGGATTACAGAGTTGCCGGCCGGGCTGCACGATATATCGCAAAAGCAATGGAATCGTGATTTTTGCTTTCTGCGATATGGATATGTTCTGCAGCAAATACCCTAGGTTTGAAATGTGCCCGGCAAACCTGGTGTGTGTTGCTGCCGAACAAGACAAGGTGACAAGGAAGGATGAATGTGAGGGGGGAAATGTGACAATGGGGGGGGGGGGAGAATGTGACAAAGGGGGAGGGGGAATGTGATAAGGAGGAGAGGGGGGAATGTGATAAGGGGGGAATGTGATAGGGGGATGTGACATGGAGGGGGACTGTGACATGGAGAGAGGAAGAATGTGACAAAGGGGGGAATGTGACAGAGGGGGGAATGTGACAAGGGGGAAGAATGTGAAAAGGGGGGATGTGACAGGGGGGGAGGGGAATGTGACATGGAGGGGGGAATGTGACAAGGGGGGGTATGTGACAAAGGGGAGGAGAATGTGATTGGGGGGGGAATTTGACAAGGGAGGGGGAATGTGACGGGGGAGGTGTGAAATGGGTGGGGGGGACATGTGAAATTTCAATGGAAAAATTGTACCACTTTTGGTACAAATTTCCAGACATAATCATAACGCCAGGGAGGTTAAAGAAAAGCCCATCACAGTTTCTGCTCTCTGAATGTTAGCGATAACATCAAAGAAGGGGTTACACACCAGTTCAGATTTTAGATGGGGAGAGAAACTTTGGAGTGCCGCTCACAGCCTGTAGAATGAGGAGAGCAAATACAAAGCAGTCTGCTTAGAAGAATGATATAGGCTGTATACAATTATAGAGAGAAAACAAGGCTCATACAGAAAGCTCCAGAGGCTAGCAAAAAGTAAACAAAGTTTACCAAAAAAACAAATACGTATTTGATGTGCAGGATTTGACGCTGCAGATTAGATGCTGTGCTCAGTCAATTCATCTGCAATTGCAGCTTTAAATCTTGTGCATCAAATATGCGCAAGATACATTACATGTGAATATACAATAAAAGCAATGGGCAATGGTAGGGTATTTTATTTTAATTTTTTTTTATATGCCAATTTTGTCAGATATATATAAAACCCATGTAATGACTTAGCCTGCTTCAAATATCTAGTTGGCATAATTTCCATATCATATCATACATATCTTACATGTAGCCTGCTTCATATTTTATATATAATATATAACATATCTTGTATGTCTTAGCCTGTTGCATTTTTTTTGTTTGTATAAATTACATATACTATATGGACAATCATATTGCTCTTCCGGACAGCAATCTAATTGCACTTTCCATATAGGTATTCAATGGCTGCACTCACCCCAATGCTAGGTTAATGGAAAATCTGACTGCTGATTTAGGACCCCACTACCAAGAGACCCACAAAATGTATCAATCAAATAAGAAGGAAGCACAGAACAGTAGACAATGATGTATTTTCTCCTGCCTGGATTGACGACAAACTTCCTTAGTATTCTAATGGGCACTGT